>NC_045427.1:453785596-454385596 GCF_902635505.1 Sarcophilus harrisii
TAGACCTTCCTCCTCCATCTAATAATAATCTATTTTCTCCAAATATATACAAAGATAGTTTTCAACATTCATCTTTGCAAAACCTTGTATTCTAAATTTTTTTCCCCTCTCACTACACTCCCCTAGATAGCAAGCAATCTGATATAAATTAAACATGTACAATTCATAAACATATTTCCATATTCATCATGCTGTTTAAGAAAAGTCAGATCAAAAGGGGAAAAAGTACGAGAAAGGAAAAAAATAAGCAGACAATAGCAGCAATAACAAAAAGGTGAAAATAATATTGCCTTTAGAGAGACATGATAGCATTTTACATTTGTTATCTGACTTTATCTTCATGAAAACTCATTAAAGTAGATATCATTATCCTTATTTTACAGATGAGAAAATTAAGACTGAGAGGCTCAATTACTTATCCAGGATCACACAGCTAGTATAAGACTGAATTTGAACTCAGTTCTTTCTCATTCCAAATCCAACACGATCCACTATGCCATCTCAACCCCTATAAATTGAAACCAGACATCCCCAGGAGCTGAACTCTCATTAGAGACTGAGATATTACTTCATTATTGAGGGGACAAAAGATAAAGCCTAGGAAAAAAGCAGTTTCTTTAGAGTGGTAAGATCGGAACCTTGAATGTAAAAACTGAGATGTAAATGGGTGGATAAGAAGAGGAAGCATCAAAAGTAGACAATCCATAAAAGGAAACGAAAGATAAAAGGAAAAGAGCTATCGAATGTAAGAGGAAAGGGCATTAGATTCATTTTACTTGGCTCAAAACCAGAATCAATAGATAGCAGTTGCAAAGAAAAATTTCAGTTTGACATGAGGAAAAACTTAAAACAATTAGAAGAGAATGAATGAGGGGGAAAAAAAGCCTCACTGACAATTGGCACAGAACTCGAATTCTGACTTCAGGGCTGATGCTCTATCTACTGTGCCACCTAGCTGCTCCTAAGTCTTTTAGACTTGGCAAAGTTGAACTTCCCCTCCCCTCGCCCCCCAGGATTAATGAACAGGATTAGTTGAAAGAGAATAAAAGAAGATAAAACTTATTTGAATAACCATGGGGGGAAAAAGAAAAGAATTAAATAACCAGATAAAAACAAGAACGTAAAAGGAACTAACAAGCCAAACTCCAAAAGGAAAGGGGGAAAAGGATGAAGTGAGAATAGGGTTACCTTTTTAAAAATTAAAAAAATTAAATAAGGTATTTGAAGACACATAGCATTGTATTTACAGTAAAAGAGAGAGAAAAATCATAACTTGGGGGGGAGCAGTATTAGAAATCATGGAGGAAAATGTAAACCTAACTCTCAAAATTTTAAACAATCCAATAAAACAACAGCAATTTAAGAAGCGACAGATTTTATAAGAAAATCTATAATTTGTTGCTTACAAGAAACAAATTTTTAAAAGACAGATATACACACATAATAAAACTGAGCGGATGAGGAAAAAATTATTACATAAGTATTCCCTTTCCACAAGTGGTTCACTGAGGCTAATGCACCACCTTGACCTCTCTTCCATTAGTTTCCCATAGGAATATCATACTATCACTTTCTGACAGCACCCAGAAAGCCAGTTTTTCACAAAACACATTATGTGACCTATTTGATATATGTCAAATCTTACTGTCACATCTTACTCTCATAACCTAACATCAATGCACAATTCATTCATTATAGGCAAATAAATTTGCATACACTTCCTGTTCCCAGTGTTATATGACCAGCATGTCCCAAATCCTGGTTCTCAGTCCTAAACTTCCCATCACAGACAGAGTCTCACCCATTCACTGAAGGTGGAGTTACAGGAGTTCCTGGGAGGGACATGGACAGAGTCCAAGAGAACACATTATAAACCCATGAGCCCCTGGTGATTTGTTCCCACAGAGGCTCTGGCTGCAATACTTGGGAAGCACCAACCCTTGGAATTTCAGATCATCTGACTCCAACATGAAATTGTTCATTCTCTTTTCAACCATCCTTCTGGTTCTAACTCAGAATAACCTTCATGGTAAGATTCAAGGGTCGGGGGTAGTGGGTACTCCCTCCAAAGTTCCTACCTCTACCTTGGTTCTTCAACACTTCCATTTTCAAAAGCTTCCCAATCCTAATGACCTCATCCCCCTATAGTGACCCAATCCCCCAACTCACCATGCTCCCCAACACTATCCAAATACCCTAATATCATGTTTCTCGCTGACCCCATCCCTCCCTGTTTTCCCCACACCCAATTGCCCACATATTTTCCCACCACACCCCTAACATGCCAGCCTAATCTTGACAAGGAAAATTATAATTTCCCTTCCCATGTCCATGTCTGTCAGCTAATGCCTACCTGTCTGTCTTTGGAATAATTGGACTTATCAACACGAATTCGACTGTATTAGTGAACACATACCTCGAGACTTTCAAGGCTAATGAGGCCACCGAACAGGGGATTCATAATCTTCAGAAATGTTTTTCAATTCTCTCAGTGGCAGAGAAGGCACAGCACATGGCGCTTGAGGTATGGTAGTTGCCATATGTGTGATTGTGGGACAGTATTTCCCCAGACCCAATTTCTGTATTTTTTCCCTTCATAGTATAGCACAAATACCTTTGATGCACAAGTACATTCTCAGATTCTCAAACAGATACTTTTGTAGCTAAAGAAATAACACACCCAAAGATACTCATCCTCTCAACTACTCATATACACTCATACATCTCTCTCTCTCTCTCTCTCTCTCTCTCTCTTTCTCTGTCTCTCTCTCTCTCTCTCTCTCTCTCTCACACACACACACACACACACACACACTTTCACATGCTTCCTTATATTTACTATTTCTCTTTTGTACTCACACTCTGGTTCCAGAATTCCAGGAGCCTAAACACTCTTCCCCTTTTCAGGAACAGAGGACCTCTGTTCTCCTTAAGAAAATAACAGGAAAGTATTTCAGAACATGAGAAATGGTAACTATAGCCACAGATATCCCAACAGGCAAATTCTCTCTGAACCCAAGCAATGATTCCCTGATCAGATTATCCTCTGTTACTCAGCAAAATCATTAGTTCCCTGGAATACGTATATATGTATGTGTGTATGTATGTACACCTATAGATATGTATACATATATGTGCATGACCATGTATGTCTTCCTTTGTTTCTCAGGTTAATGTCCTTGCAAGCCCAGCATGCTTATGGCAGCTGAATTAACTGAGGCAATGAATCACCAACTCCTCCATTACAACTAACTGACCATCCCTATCCTATCCCTGCCTATTGGAGAACAAATTATGGAGCTCAAAAAACCCTAGCTTTGCTGTTCATTTTCCTTATTCCAATAAACTAAAAGAAATTCAGTTCTATATGTGTGTCATTGTATTTTATCACTCTCCTATGTAATTATCACAATATGTAAGGTATATGCTACTATTTTGTATGTTATAGTACAAATGATAGTGCCACTATATGTCACTCTATTTGTGTGTACAAGTGACTGATGAGTAAGCAAACTAAATTAAATGATGCTATCAACTCAATGTCCACAAACCTGCTCACTCATTCATCCAGTATTGGGAAGGGGTCCAATGATAAGTTACACAATGATTCTCCTACAGTCAGACACTGAAGCATGAAGATACAACTAACCACACAGTTGCTGCATCTCTCTCTAATTCTCCAAGCCTATTTGATGGATCAAATAAGTGGCCTCTGGACTGAACATAGTTATCTTGTAGGTTAAAAATTGGCCAGGATATGGTTAAGGAAGGAGAGCTAGCTTTTGTGTTCAGTGCTTGGGAATCATAATCAAGTGTGGAATGGAATGACTGAATGTATGCAACTTAGAAGAGTGATTAGTGAGTAATTGAGTAGAGGAGAAAATTCACTGTATGGAACAAGAAAGAGAGGCAGAAAAAAAAGAGTAGATGGAGACAGAGAGAAGTAGACATTAAAAAACACAGAGAAACAGAGAGAGTGAATTCCAAGATCCTGATCCTAATTTCCGCTTCCTTTTCTTTTCCCCATATATCATATATAGTATCAATAAAGAACTATAATGAAGGCTGTGAACCATATCTGATCTCTTACTGTTCATTCAAGTTGTACATTTTCTGAGCTTTTCAGGGGTTGTGGAGGAAGTGAGACAGAAGGGACCTATTGTTTCATCATCTGTGTATTGCAAGTTCATGGCATTTGGAGCAAAAAAAAAAAAAAGACTCAAGAAGACCACTTGGAATAGATATTTCATAATAGCTAACTATTTAAGAACTTAAACATAGGCATATACATATATTTTTAAAAGAAAGAAAATTGATATGAATACTCTAACAAAAAGGACAAGAAATCTGGAAGTAGAAACAGAAGTCAAATGTATTATGGGGGAAGAGAAGGAAGAGAAATGGGGATGGAGGAGACACAGAGACGGACAGAACAAGAGACAGGAGTGGGGAGGGAGAGAGGAAAAAAGAAAAGAAGAGAGAAAGACAGAGACAGAGACAGACTAAGATAAGGTAGAAGGATCAGGGATCCAATAAGGCAAGCAATCAAAAGGTCTGCGCTCCCAGGTAAATAGAATAAAAAAAATGAGCTCTGTATCTCCTTTTGTGTCCTCTTTTAGAGTTCATAATGAGTCAGGATCAGTCAGCTAAGGACAGTTTTTTCTCTGAATATAAATAGCATTTTTCATCATAAGTCCTTCAAAGTGGCCTCAGATCATTGTATTACTGAGAATAGTTATATACTTAATAGCTGATCATCTTAACAATACTACTGTTACTTTGTTCACAATACATTTTCCTTTGTATCAGCTCATGGAAGTCTTTCCAGGTTTTTCTGAAAGCATCCTGCTTATCATTTCTTATTGCACAATAGTATTCCATCATAATTACATACCACAATTAATTCAGCCATTACTCAATTGATGGTCATCTCCTGAATTTCCAATTCTCTGTCCCCAGAAAAGAGATGGTATATATATTGTTTGTACCTATAGGTTCTTTTTTTTGTTTGTTTATTTTTTATCTCTGTGTGAAAACAGACTTAGTAGTGATATTACTACAATCAAAGTATATGCATACTTTTGAAGGCCTTTGGGCATAGTTCCAAATTGCAATAATGTCTCATTTTCCCTACATCTCTTCAAATATTTGTCATTTTCCTTTTCTGTCCTATTAGCCAACCTAATAGGTATATAGTAGTACTTTTTTAATAGAATTGTTTTAATTTTCATTTCTCCAATAAGTTAGAATATTTTTCCATACAGTCATAGTTATGATTACTCCATCTGAAAACTGGTCTTATCTTTTCATCATTTATCGGTTGAGAAATGGCTCTTTTTTGTATAAATTTGACCCAAATCTCTATGTTTAGAAATGAGGGCTTTATAAGAAAATTGCTTCAATTTGTTTTCCCACAATTATCCTTGTTAATTGTATTTTCCTTGTTTATTCTATTCCTTCTCTCCTTTCACACTGTTCTTCCTCAAAAGTGTTTTGCTTCTGACTATCCTCTCTCCCAGTCTGCCCCGTCTCTTTTATATATCCCCTTCTCCTATATCCAACTGAATGTATATATTATTCTCTCTTTGAGCCAATCCTGAGTAAGGTTCACTCACTCCTCCTTACCTCCTCTCTCTCCTCTCCAATGTAAAAGCTTTTTTGTGTCTCTTTTATGTGTGATAATTTACCCCATTTTAATTCTCTTTTGCTTTCTGCTAGCACATTCCTCTTTCACCCCTTAATTTTATTTTTAGATATCATCCCTTCACATCCAACTAATACCTATGCCCTCTATCTATATATAATAATGAGAAAGTTTTTATGAGTTAACAAGTATCATCTTCCCATTTAGGAATATAAATGGTTTACCTTATTAAATTCCTTAAGATTTCTATTTCCTGTTTACTTTTTAATATGTTATACATGTGTAGTCATGCAAAACATTTCCATAATGGTTATGTTGTGAAAGAAACACTAGACTAAGTCTAGAGTCTTGTATTTGAAAGTCAAAGTTTCTATTCAGCTCTAGTCTTTTCATCAAGAATGATTGAAAATTCTTTATTTCATTGAATATCCCCTGAAGGATTATACTGTTTTGCAGAATAGCTGTGATGATTATAGTTAAATTATTTCTTTCTAGCTCCTTACAATATTCTCTTGTTAATTTGAGAGCTTGGAAATTTGGCTATAATATTCCTGAGAGTTTTCATTTTTTGATCTCTTTCAGAAGGTGGATTCTTTCAATTTCTATTTTACTATCTGGTTCCAGAGTATCAGGACAGTTTTCCTTGATAATTTCTTGAAAGATGATGCCTACACTCTTTTTTTTTTATCATACCTTTCAGGTAATTCTATAATTTTTAAGCTCTCTCTCCTGAGTCTATTTTGAAACAGATCAATTGTTTTTTCAACAAGATATTTCATATTGTTTTCTATTTTTTCATGCCTTTGATTTTGTTGTATTGTTTATTGATTTCTCATAAAGTCATTAGTTTCCATTTGCTCAATTCTAATTTTTAAGGAATTCCTTTCTTTAATGAGCTTTTGTTCCTCCTTTTCCATTTCTCCAATTCTACTTTTAAAGGATTTGTTCTCTTCAGTGGATTCCCCCTTCCCCATTTGGCTAAATTCTGTTTTCTAAGGTATTCTCCTCATTGGCTTTTTATATTTCCTTTACCATTTGGCCTACTCTGTTTTTTAAGGTGTTATTTTCTTCACTAATTTTTTGTGTGTCCTATACTAAGCTATTGACTTGTTTTTCATGATTTTCTTGTATCACTCTCATTTCTCTTCCCAGTTTTTTATCTCCTTCTCCATCTCTTGATTTTCAAAAGTCTTTTTGAGCTCTTCTATGACCTGAGGCCAATCCTTATTTTTCTTGGAGGCTTTGGATGCAGGAGTTGTGACTTTGTGTTTTAATCTTCTTTGTCACCATAGTACTTTCCATGGTCAGAATCTTTTTCTGTTGTTTGTTCATTTTTCCAGCCTATTACTTAACTTTTAATTCTTTGTTAAAGTAAGGCTCTGCTCCCAGGGTGGATGGTACATTGTCCCAAACTTCAGGAGTTTTGCACAGCTTGCTTTCAGAGGTATTTCTAAGGAACTGTAAGTTTTTAATTCTTCCAAAGTGGTATGTTCTAAACAGAAGTGTTTACTAACTCTCCTGGCATATGATCTAGTCTGAGAGCAACCACAAGCATTCTTTTCTACTCTGGAATTGTAAGGAGGGTCCCCACTCCACTTGTGCTAGTGTTTCTCCTCACCCTGGGACTGCCACCTAATTCAGGTATTCAGGTATGGTTAAAGGCAGGATTAGGCCTCAATGCTAGCAAAAAGACCCCTATAATCTCCTGTTTAACCTCCTTACCATTTGTGGACTGAGAGTTCCAGTCTCTGGTGCTACTGCTGCTTATTCAGTGACTCCCAGTGCCCACACATGATTTGCTGGAGCTGTGCTAGTACCGCCTACACTGGGACTAGGCTCCATTTTCACCCAAGTGTGACAGACTTTCCTGCTAACCTTCTAAGCTATTTTTGGCCTCTGTAGTCTGAAAAGTCTGGAACCTGTCACTGCTGCCACTGATTCAGGCATTCTGAGGTCTCTGGCTGGTTTATTATGGCTGGAGCTGTGCCAGCACCATCTGCACCAAACTGTGCTTCACTTTTGACCTTTCCTGCCTATCTTCCAAGTTGTCCTGGGCTGGAAAATTGTTTCACTCCATCTCTTGTGGGTTCTAATGCTCTCAAATTTATTTAGAGCCATTATCTAAAGGTATTTGGAGGAGATTGAGGAAAGGTTAGGTGAGTTACTGTCTTTATTCCACCATCTTGACTCTGCCTCCCATAAAATTGAATTTAAAGAAATACTTCCTCTGAAAGAACTCTTCATTCTAAAGTCCAGAACTAGAGCATTGATTCCATATCTTCTAGTTGACACTTCCATTAATTTATTTGTTTTTTTTTTTAATTCTTCTGACCCTACTATATCCAATCTAAAAAAAAAAAAAAAAAAAAACTAATCTGAAGGAGGACCCAGCTTTACTTATTCATCATAATACAACTAGCTGCCCATCATTTCCTTGGTTACCAAATGTTCCCAATATCATATCTTTATTCCTATTTTTCCCTTATTAGACCAAGTCATCAGATCCACTTTCAGCATCCATAACAAAAGACTGTGCTACTTAATTTTCAGCCTGTTGATTAATGAAGCAATACTTCTTTACTTCTTGACCTTCAGATTTCTTTCAGGGAATATCACTTAAAATCTGAGAGTTCCTCCAAGAGAGCAATTTGGCTTATTTTCTACCTGCAACTCCTCCTTCACCTTCAGGGGATTATTTTACCAAGGAAGAGTTTTGTGATTTAGTACTTGTTCTTGCAGCAGACCCTAAAGGCCTAGTGATAGAAAACTGCATTCATCCAGCCTTCCATTCCTACCCCTCCTCTGCCTGCTCACATTCCCTAATCCGATACAAAGAACCAGTTAATATCTACATCCTTGAGCTAAATCATCATTTGGCTAAAGACTATTTGTCCCTAAAGTCAGATTAGTAATTAGAGCTATAAACTTTGCTCCACCACCAACAATAACCACACCTCCATCTCTTCTCTCAAATCCAACCATGTCCCAAACTTTCCAGCACTAATGGGATTAACATTTGGTTTTAGGACAAAGAAAAGCTATAGTGGTGTTGGGACCCCAGTGAGTGAAAACATCAAGATTTGGGGTCACAATAATCATCTCACTCAAGAAGTCCCTTTTTAAAGATTAATAAAATTGAGCCTTCTTCATCCCCAATCAGTGTGATTTATCTTCCCCAAAGTCAGTGTGATACCTACCCCGTGCCACTCTTTACAGGGGATAAAAACCAAATTGCACAGTCTTTTGCTATGAACGCTGAGGATGCCATTTTACCTAGAAATAGTTTGAGGACAAAGATGGGGGACAATATCAGAGGAGGGAAAGGAGTAGAGCCAGACAAAGAAGGAATTCAATTTGAGATTCTGGCAGTTCTTGAGATCCTACCTCAGCTGGCTTGTGTACCATGACTCAACCCACAAAGCCAATCAGTTGCCTAGATTCTATTGTCACAGTATTGCATCAGTACCTTCTCTCCATTTACAAATGTGCCACCCCTAGTTCAGGTAACCCATCACTTCTCTCCTGGCCTATTGCCCCCAATATTCCTAATATTCCTAAAACACTGGTCCACTCCTCAAAAGCTTCAGGGATTTCTTATTGCTCTGGTATCATATAACCACTCTGTGAATTGACATTTAAAATTCTTCAAAGTCTGGTTTCAGATTACATATCATTGGAGTAAAGCAGCAAGGAAAATCTGAACATGCTCCATTCCCCTTTACATATTCCAGGCTTATTACACATCTCCTCTCATACATTCTGTTATCTAGTCAAAAAATCCTAGACAAAAAGATCTTGCTACTTTTCATTCCATTTCCAATCTCCCTACCTTTGCCTTCTCCATACCTAGAATGTAATCCTTTACCTCCACCCTCTGAATGCCTAGTTTCCAGTTAGTCACAGCAAATATCATCTCCTACTTAAAGCCATTCACGATTCCCATCCCCACTCTCTAGCTGCTAGCATCTCCCCATCAAATTAGCTTATATTTAGTTTATGTATGTATAACAATACATTCAACATCATAGAGGATTTCTAAAAGTAGGTTCTCCACAGTATACATTAAGAAAAATATCCCAAGGAGAATATTCAGAATTGCTCTCCCAGGTTCCTAATGACCCCAAGTGGTGATGATGAACTTCCTGAACAACCTGGCTACTTAGGGAATCCAATAGCTCAGCCTTTGGGGGAAAAAAATCAATCTTCTCATTGAATGCTGAACTAGAAGAACAAATAACATGGGACTTTTAAAAAAGAAATATTCTTACTCTACCCACTGCATCTATTTAGATATGTGGAAACCCAACTGTCTCTAAACTTCCAATGAAAAAATTGGGGAGCTAGGCTATGTTCCTTTCCACCAACTCCCACAGCTCTTCTCATGATAGAACATAGTCCTCAACTTGGCAAACTTATTCATGGGTCCCTCGCTACTGTTTCCAATTTGAATTCATTTTTCTCAGTAGAAAATCAAACATCATTCTTAAGGCGGGCTCCTCCTCCTTGGTGGTTGGTGCTTACAATTAGAGCTGATCAAAGAGGACCCAGTACGTATAGATTTTTCAGACTTACAAGATCACCTCCAAATCTAGATATATCCACCTCAAGAGAGAGAGCCTCCTTACCACAAAAACCCTCAAAATAGTTATCTTGTTGAGTCAATCAGTTATGTCTAACTCTTTTTTTACTCCGTGTGTCTATTGGCATCTATCTCTATCTAGCTATCCATCTATTTAAGGATAAATTCTGTTCCCTAGGCCTGTTTACTTAGTAATGTACAGCATTTATCCCTAGCATAGAGGAACCACTCCTGACAGTACATAGGACTGGACACGTAATTGTTACTCTGTTCTGTAGGCAGAAATTAATTTTGACCAGATTCAGTACTAAGAGAATCTATCTCTACTGCATTGAGGGATTGGATTCCTTGTTGGCTTACTAACAAAAGTCCATCTTAGCATTCCAGGGATGATGCTAATTAGAGAAAAAAATTATACCTTGCAAGTTTAAAGGGTTCCCCAAAACAGGTAATAAAAGACAATCAATGGACCAAATATGAATGGAGTGTGAGACAGGACACTATTAGAATGAAATGCTAAACATAGAAAGAATGAAAGCATTCATCAATAAAAAATTATTCAGGTAAATTTCAACAACTTAATTTATAACTACTATTATAATCTGCAAGGAGGCTAGTAGTCAAGGATTAACATCCACTTGAAAGTCTGCTAATTAGCTATTTGCATTTCACCTGTATTGCTATTATGCAGATCAACAATCTGTGAGACATTTAAATTAATCCACTAGTCCAGTTCTTTTTCCAGGGATCTCTCTGTGTGTTTCTGTCTCTGTCTCTTTGTGTCTTTGTCTTTATCTCTGTATGTCTGTCTCTCTCTGTCTCTCTGTCTTTCTCTCTGTCTCTCTCTATCTCTCTCTCTCTCTCCCTCCCTCTCTTTCTGTGTGTGTGTGTGTGTGTGTGTGTGTGTGTGTGCTTCTCTGTTCCTCTCTTTGTTTCTCCCCTACCGCTATCCCCTTGGGTACCTATTCAAGAAAACACACACGCACACATATACACAAGGACAGCTAGGGACCTAAGCATAAGCTCTCCTAGTTTGTGGCCCCTAACACTAGCTGTCACTTGAATATAATTGACTATTACTGTCCTCTATGAATATGATTAATACACGCATGGGAAAACTTATAGATGTGAAAAGAACCAGGAAAATAATATTCATTTTGACTACCCATATATTAATATAAAGGACAGCAGCAAAAAACCAAATGCTTTAAATTATGACCAAGATTGATCCCCAAAAAAAGATGATGATGATGATGTTGGAATAGGATTATCTAGTTCAAAATAAACATGTGACAAATTCACAATGACCATTGTCTTTGGCAAAAAAGTATATTTATTTAGGAGAATAGGTTACAGACAAAAATAAGGCATCAGGCAGGAATGCTAAATATGAAATAGAGATGGAAGAACATATAGTTAGAATAAGGAAAAAGAAAGTTTCCCAGGGAACTCACAATTAACCAGGAGAAAGCAAATACCCCATGAGGTGACTGGCAGGTTGGACTCACCAGAGTTAACCAAAGTAAGGAGAAAGATGCCATTAGAGGGAAAGGACTGTGAGGAGGGAGAGAAAATAACTTCAAAGTGGACTAAATCCTGAAGAGAACTTAGCAAAGATCTTCATCATAAGCAGATCTTTTATAGGAGAAATTTACCCATGGGGGTTTCTCAGGAAGAAGAGAGCAGTAAAGACAGGAACTCAGAGAAAGGGGTTAGGAGCCAGACCTAGCAGATGTAGTCCTAGAACTGTCTAAAGATATGGTAATCAATATCTCAGAAGAGTGTTTAAAGATAATGTGAGAAATGGATGGTGCTAGGGGACCCTGCTGAGAGGGAGTACAGAGGCCACCTCGACCTTTGGTGCACAATAAGTTTTCTGCCCGTTGCAGAAACGCCCTTGTTGAGCAAGGAGCAGTGATGTGGAACATGGGAATGGGTGTTGGTCTGAGGGTCACAGCCAGTGGCTCCTGAGCAGGGATGCCTGGACACGGCCTCTCGCCTGTGAGCGAGCTGCTGAATGGCTGGATCGGCTCTCCTCCCATACCATGCATGCAAAGCCCACGGGCTGCTTCTCTGAATGGTGATTGGGGCTTGTCTACTGTTTACATGCTGATCACAGTTGCAAAAACCGTGTATCAACAAGGCTGCACAGCACAATAAACTGGAGCTCTTTTCACACTCTATGAGTCTCCTGCCTCATTCATCTCACCTCTGACATCAAAGGTCTCATAGACTTTGAGCTCTGAAGACAGCCACAACAGGATGGGCATTTGGTTTCCACAGTTATGAAAATTAAATTGGAGAAATGAAACTTAAATTAGAAAACTCTGAATGACATCACAGAACATCACATCAAAGACATCAAGAAATAATCAAGGATGGAGGTTATCTTCCCTCAAATTAATATAACTTTCTTGGGGGCAGGAAGTAGCTATATAATGAGGGATGGAGAGTCATGTCATATAACTTCTGTAACATACAATTAATGGGGAATCAGAATTGAGACTTGTGTTTCAATATAGGTCTGGAGGCCCTCGGGATCAGTCTGAGTCCTTGGTCTTAGTGGAGCTGTGAAGGAGGCAGGAAAGCTACCATGTGGCTGATCAAAGATGGAGTCTGGAATCTGGCATCTTCTCTTGTGTCTGTGGCTGAGAGCATTCCCAAGTGTCCCAGCACTAAAATACTTAACTATAAGCATCATACTGACCTAGATTCAAGTACGCCTTTTCAGAGTTCTGACCCTCTACAGATAGGAAATAAAATGCTGCCTTTGGAGTTTCAAAGATGTGCCTACTCATCTAAGCATCCATTCTTGCAAAAATGTAAAATAAATCTTTCCTGCATTCATCAGTGAGTCTGGAGAATTTGGTTTTTTATTTTGGTTTGGTTTGTTGGTTTGTTTTTTGCTGAGACAACTGGGGTTAAGTGACTTGCCCAGGGTCACTCAGCTAGGAAGTATTGTGTCTGAGGTTGGATTTGAACTCAGGTCCTCCTGACTTCAGGGCTGGTGTTCTATTCACTGCACCACCTAACTGCCCTATGTGTGGAGTTCTTGGTAAGATTTTGTTTCTTATACTACCCAAAGGTTGAAGGATGGACAATGAAAGTTGATACAGAGTGATTTATCTGGGAAAGCTAATTTCCCATCAAGGTTGTCTCAAAGGTTGTAGTGAAATGTCTTTAAAGATGCTAACTAGATTGGAGACAGGATAGATAACGTCCTAACAATAGACTCTAACTTCACATTATTCTAAAGAACAGGATAATCTAGGAATACATGACCTTTAGAATCCCCTCTAGCTCTAAATTTATAATCCTTTGATCTCATAAACAGAAGCATAAAATGATTGTTCTCTATGAGACCTGAGGCAGCTTTGGGGGTAAAGCTGCCTTTATTGTTACTAGAGGTTTAACAGTCTTGGCAGGGCCTTCCTTTAGATCTTCAGACCAAACAACCAGGGTTTAGGGATCAGAACCATCCAAATTAATCCTGTTTGTAGAAAGGATTATGCTACAATCACCTCATCAAAAACAAAATCACAGAGCTGACTCAGAAACTATGGAAACATGGTCCCCCAAAAAGAGTCAAAGTGTAAGAAACAATATCTTACCAATAACTTCACTGACTCACTGATGAATTCAGGAAAGATTTATTTTACATTCTTTCAAGAATGTGTGCATGGTATAGTGTACATTATCGACCACAAAAACAATCAAACTCCCAAAGTAAGAAAAGCAAAAAAGGGGGTAATTATCATCTGAAAAGGTGTTTGTCAGTAAAGGGATGCAAAGCGCAAACTGCAAACATGGGATTATATAGATCTCAACCAGAAGCCCCCACCCCACCCACTGACCTTTTCTCCCATTGGCTGAAGAGTTCTGATTTACCCAGAGACTAAATATGAACCCCTAAAACACACTTTACTATATTAGGTACTTAAATGCTAATAAAAATGGGGGGTGGGCTGAGAGACAGAAGGGAAATGTTTAAGATAATGGAATACCTGCAGTTTTTAACAAAACTATTGCAAAGTCTCAAGTCACAATTAGGGCACAAGTCCAAGCCACATTCTTATGAGAGTTTTCACTCAGTTTATCCCATACACTAGGTTGGTAGACATATTTTTTCAAACAGCAAAGGCAGCATTTCATTTTCTATCCTGAAGCACAAGCAACTCCTCTGATTCCACATTAATTGGATGTTACAGAAGTTACAGATGTGAATCTCCATCCCTCAATACATAGTCAGTCCCTACTCTCAAAAAGCTTACATTTTTAGTGGGGGGAAGGGGGAAGAGAACCTCTGAAGGGTTAGAAGTAAAGAACAGAGGATTTGTTTCAAACCTCAGACTACTACCTCTGATTAAAAAAACTAATCCCTGCTCCCCAAGGAGCATTCTTATGGAGGCAAAGTTTTGAGGGCTCCTATTCAAATCTAAAACCTCCACCCTTGATTATTTTTTGATGTCCTTGTGGGTTTCAACCTTCTAATATAAGTTACATTTCTCCAATTTAATGTTCATAACTGTGGAAACCAAATACCCAAGCATTTCTCATAAAAGTGTCCATCATAGCAGCAAGAATGCTGGCTCCTGAAGGAGAAACAGGCAAGGGAATCAGGAGATCACCTTCAACAAGGTTCTCAATTCCATTTGGTCAGATGGAGTTACGTCTGAATTGTTTCTCCTTCGTTCTCAAAGTCAGCATAACAGGTGATGCCATGACATGCAAGAATTGGATTTGAGTGAAGGAGGGTTCTTTAAGACCATCAGTCTCACCTTCTCTGGGGCCATCTGGGTGCAGTAGTAAGATATAGATCAGGAAAACTGAAGGTGGCCCTAGATGCAGTGGGAGACCTTGGCCTTTTTAAGCCAAGATCTTTAACACCCTTTAACTGAGGCAATGTTCATTCAGTGAATAAAGCTAGGTAAGAAGGAAGAGAAAAGGGAAGGAAGGGAGAGAAAGAGAGAAGGGAGGAAAGGAGGAAAGGAGGGAGGAAGGAAAGAGGAAGGGAAGGAGAGAAGGGAGGAAGGGAGGGAGGGAGGAAAGAAGGAGGGAAGGAGAGAAGGGAGGGAGGAAGGAAGGAAGAAGGGAAGGAGAAAAGGAAGGAATGAAGGAGTAATAGAAGGAAGGAAGGGAAGAAGGGAGGGAGGGAGGGAAGGTGGAGAGAGGGAAGAGACAGGAGAGAGGGGGGGAAGGAGGAAGGGAGGGAGGAAAGAAGGGAGGGAAAAAGGGTGGAAGGAAGGATTACTAATGTTGAGAAGAAAGGTACCTCAACAAAATTAGGGTCCCTCTGATCAACGTCATGGGTTTGGCAAAAGAATTCACACTCAGTTTCCAAGTTAAGGGACAAAGATTTATTATAATTGTAACACAAATTGAAGCAGGCTAAAGTTCTGAGGGAATTTATTTGTACCTACCCAAGCATTTATTCCCTGAAAATCTAAAGTTTAGACTCAAATGGTAATTTCTTTTTTTATATATATCAACAAAGTCCCTCAGAAGAGGGACTTAGGTTTTTATTGAAGGAAGGAAAGGCCCCATGGCAGCCTCACTAACAGCCTGAATTTAATTTAAGTACCTATCATGTGCAAGTCACTTTGCTGGACTCTGAGGATAGGAAGAAGAAAACAACACAATCCTACCTCTCTAGGAGCTTCCAATCTAATCTGTATAATTATAAAACCTGAATGAAGTACACTAGTGAATTTCCTAACAGTTCCTCAGGCTCCTTTGGTGCCTCATCATCCATTTCATATCCCCATATGAATGGTCTCCTCAGCTCTACACTCTCCCTTCATTTCTTCTCTCTCTTTTTTGTTCTTTTCTCCAAGAGGATAATAATGATATCAGGGAGGTAATGCCATGACATGCAAGTGAATTGGATTAAAATGAAGAAAGGGAGGATTTAAATAAGTAAAGGTCACTTGCCTCATTTTTCCCTCTGGAGACATCCAGTGGTCAGATATGGATCAGAATGACTGAAAGTGATCCAATGGATAGAGCAACAGCCCTGGATTCAGGAGGACCTAAATTCAAATATGACCTCACATATTTATTACATGTGTGACACTGGTCAAGTCACTTAATCCCAATCACCTTATTGAAATCCAAAAGGAGACCCAAAAGGTTTGAACCCATCTCCAAGTCAAGGAGCAAAGTTTATTGCAATTGCAATACCAATTAAAGTGGGCTAAGTTCCAAAAGGATTTAGCAAAGACCCAGGAACAAGAAACCAAATTTATAGGAAAAGACAGAGATCTGATTCTTCAAGTCACTGATATGCTAATTTTATGGCACAGATGTAGAGCTGAGAAGTGGTCTGCTATGCACCTCACCATTTATCTCAGAAACCCTTTTATCAGTGATCAACAGATTGCTATCTGGCAGGCAGGAAAGTTCCTAGGACTATACTATAGTATTCCTAAAGCCAGGAGATTTAGGATCATTGACAGCCAGATTGCTAGAACAATAGCACTCTAATGTCAGGAGTTATTCAGGATTACTATATTTCCCCTAGAAGCTGTATCCCTTTCAACCTCTCTGCAAAAAAAAAGGTTTGTTGTTAATCTAAGCCTTTAATTGATTCTGTAGAGGTCTTCTTACTTGATTAAAGTATCCATATGTATGTGTGTGTGTATTTGTATGGGTATACAAACATATTATATGTAATCAGTTACTTGAATAGTTAGTTACTTCAAGCAGGTGTGTTGATTGATTCACCAAATCTCCACACATATATATACATACATATATATATATATATATATATGTAATCTTTTATCTCTTTTTGTATCCCCAGTGCTTAGCACAGAGCCTAGCACAAACTTAATACATGTTTATTGATTGATACAATGCATCCCATACAAATAACATTCATTTGGTTGTGCAGATCATTCATAATTATTTTGCTATATTCTGCATGCTTCATTTTTACATGAAAATTTTTTGTGCCTATGACGAACAGGGAATGTCGAAAATGCAGAGTTCCTTGGAGGCTTAGGACCTAGGGGAGACTTGTTTTGTCTAGGAAGAGTACCGCAAGTGTAAAATACTCTGCATACACCAAGTAATTGTTTAATCAGTATTTCTTCAACAGAATGTCCTTTGTCTTGCCTGTGACATTTCTGTAACTTGATTATGAGCGTAACTTTGTTTACAAGTATTAAGAAATAGGTCTTTACTACAAGTTATTATGCCCTTGGGTATGTTCCCCATTTAGTCCTAGGGATGACCTAGCAGGCTTCCTTTTTTCAGCGAAACGTCCCTTTTAAATTTGTGGCTCCTGGCAGATGAGTCAGGAGAATGCTTCTGCATCATTTCTATGTGAGGCCCGCCACCTAGTGGTGATGGAGAACAAAGAGACTGGTGTGCAAGAAAATCTCTAGCTGAGGCAAATTCAGGTTGGTACTGGATGGATGAGGTGCATTCATTTCTCGTTACAGAAGGGAACCTGGAGGACTGAGCATCTACCAGTGCACGCGCAAACACACACACACACACACAGAGTAAATAATGTAAAGAAGCAAACGATTCCTGAGTCAGCTGATACATAATAGTCAATGCCACTGAAAAATACCCATGCAGCCATTTGTTAAGGACTCATCTTCTGGAATTCAAATCTGGCCTCAGATACTTACTTAGCCGTATGATGCTGAGCATATCACCTACCCTCTGCCTCAACAACAGATATACTGTCCTAACATTAGGAGTACTCAAGGATTCAAAATAACATACCCTCCCCCTCCCAAACACTTCCCTACTTCCCTTACCCATTCACTTACCCATTTAGATGCCAGCATATCAGCCACTCTCTGCAGGATAAATGGGCTTCTATAAGGCACATGATTGGAGTCCAAGAGAGTAAACAAGTCGCAAGGACTCCTAGACTATAGATTAGGCTATGAATATGTTACATAACTTTTGTCATTTGAAGTGTCTCATCCTATTTTTGTGGATACAGAGATATATTAATGAGTATGGTACGATATTGTATAGTACAGCACAGTATATATAATGTGTGAAGGTTTTCCTGGAGGCAGCCTTATTGAAATAAATAATTACTCCAAAATCGCAGCCAGCTGGTAAAAATGCAAACGTTTATTTCTCCTTCCAATTTAGCCCGGTTAGTTGAGGCCTATCTTTCTGCCTGGCTCCAAGAGATCTTGCAGCTTTGTCCTTGGCTTCTGCCTCTGCTTTCTTCAGCCTCCAACCAGCACCAAGTTGGAAGATGCAATGAATCTCTTGCCTCGAAGAGAGGGCTTGTGGGTTTTCTTCCAGAGTGTCTGTCTCCAACCCCAGTCGATGTTCCCCCCAAACTTCCTTGAGTCGCTCACTGGAACTGTATTTATGCTACTTCCCTGAGAGTGGGATTGTGGGATATCTCCCAGCATACTCTCTGAAATCTCCCAAACATGTGAACTCCATGGAGTACTTAGATACTTATGAGCTCTCTAAAGGTGTGAACACAAGCATTGTTTCTATCAGTTCCACTTAGTACCTTGTTTCAAGTTCTGGCCCAAAATATCTTTCTAAGATTAAATCAACTCCAATGGCTTAACACTTTGTAAAGATTCTAACAATAATGCAATAAAGGATGGGACAAATAGAACAGGGCAGGATAGGATAGAATAATGCAGTACAGAGTAAGGTAGAAAAGGAAAGGAGAGAATCAGAAAAATGACATTGAATTATGGTGCTCAAAAGATATTGGTTAATATTTTAATGCCATTTTCATAGATCTCCAGTTGAGTACCCCAAGGAACTATCTTTGACCCTCTAATGTTTAATATTTTTATCAGTGACTTTGATAAATATATAGCTAGATGTTGCAATGTATAGATTCAGAAGGGCATACTATTCAAATCTGACATCAAACACTTATTAGCTATGTGATCCTGGGCAAATGCCTTCCCCCATAAAAATAAATAAATAAATAAATATGTATTCTTATTAAATTTGCAATTGAAGATATAAACTGAGAGGAATAGCTAATATATTGAATGACAAATTCAAATTCATCTTGGATGAAATTCCATAATTTAAAATTTAATAGCAATAAATGTATTAAGTTACATGGGTTCAAAAAAATCAATTCTCAGATAAAAGTTAAGAGAGGAATAATACTTTATATTTTTTGACATTTATATTTTACACACATATGTACATAGATATACTGCTATAAAGTTTACAAAGTACTTTGCAAGTATTATCACATTGGTCTTCAATCCTGAGAGGTAGTTCTTATTAACCCTATCATATACATCTCTATTATGCAGATGGTAGGGCAGCAAGGTGCCACAGTGGATGGAATGCTGGCCCAAGTTCAAATCCAACCTCAAACACTTCCTAGCTGCATGACCCTGAACAAGTCATTTAACCCTCTTTGCCTCAGTTCCCTCATCTGTAAAATGGGCTAGAGAAGGAAATGGAAAACCATTCTAATCAGCCACAACTGAGATGACAAAACAACAAACATACAGATAATGAAACTGAGACTAAGAAAGTTTAAGTGCCTTCCCCAAAGTCACAGTGTCTGAGGAATGGCAAGATAACATTTTTCTTTAAAAAAGAAAAAAAAAAAAAAAGGTTTTAGTAGATTCAATATGAGTCAACATTGACATACCACAGCAAAGAAAATTAACAGAGACAAACCACATTAAGAGAGTCATAAATGATCCAACCATTCTGGAGAGCAATTTGGAACTATGTCCAAAGGACTATAAAACTGTGCATACTCTTTGACCCAGCAGTGCCATTATTGGGTGTGTATCCCAAGGAAATCATAAAGGAGGGGAAAGGATCCACATGTGCAAAAATGTTTATAGCAGCTCTTTCTGTGGTAGCAAAGAATTGGAAAATGAGTAGATGCCCATCAATTGGGGAATGGCTGAGCAACTTGTAATGAAGGTTATGGAATATTATTGTTCTATAAAAAATGATGAACAAGCTGATTTTAAAAAGGTCTGGAAAGATTTACATGAACCACTGCTGAGTGAAACAAGCAGAACTAGAAATACATTATACACAGTAACAAGAAGAATGTGCAATGATCAATTATGAAAGGCTTGGTTCTTCTCAGTGGTTCAGTGATTCAAAGCAATCCCAATCGACTTTGGACAGAAAATGCCATCTGCATCCAGAAAAATAACTAAGGACATTGAATGTAAATCAACACATGCTATGTTCACTTCTTTTTTATAGATTTTCTTTTCATCTCTCCCATGGTTTTTCCCTTTTGCTCTGATTTTTCTCTCCCAACATGATT
This sequence comes from Sarcophilus harrisii, assembly GCF_902635505.1. Lineage (NCBI taxonomy): Eukaryota > Metazoa > Chordata > Mammalia > Dasyuromorphia > Dasyuridae > Sarcophilus > Sarcophilus harrisii. The sequence goes on from NC_045427.1 coordinate 453,806,087, forward strand.
CACAAAGCAATATATATTAAAAACAAATTTACTAGAAAACAAAAAAAGAAAGTCATAAAATCCAGCCCTAGGAAGTTGATTGTACCATTAGACTCTACCCTGACCAGACCACATCAGTATTGTGTCCATTTCTGAACATCACATTTCAGATGGGCCCAACAGACATGCAAAAAAGGGCAAATAGATGAAGGATTTTAGGATTGTGCCATTTGAGCATGAATAAAAGGAGCTGCAAATGTTTAATCTGTAGAAAAGATTTAGTGAGGACATGATGGCTGTTTTCAAGCATGTGTGCAGCACAAAAAAAATTACACACATACACAGAGGGCTCAATTTGACAGATACATATTAAACAAACTCAGTGTAAGCAATAACTTTTGTGTGTCAAAAAGGGATTCGATTTGTTCCACTTGTCCCTAGAGAACTGAGTCAAAAACAATGGGTGGAAGTCCCAGAGACAAATTTAGGTTGCCTGCAAGGAAAAATTTCCTGGCACAGAGCAATCCACAAGAGCTTATTCTGGGAGTGGTGACTTTCCTCCAGAGATGAGCCAAACTGATATTTGGATAGCTTCTCTACCCAACATTTGGATCCTGCTTATATGGCCAGCCAGTCTCTGTGGCTCCTCCATAGTTCACATCTTCCCTCCTTACTCCTGGGTTCTCAGGCACCTTTTGGAATGCCTCCGTTGCTAGACCTTACCATTTCAGTAGCAGAGGCCCACAGGGTCTCTCCATGTGACTATGGATTCTGAGTATCAAACCTTTTGACCTCCATTTTCCCAAGAGTTTGGGAAAGCAAAGACTGAATTACTATGTTATATTGTATTGAAGATTCTTCTCCGGGTATGGTTTGGCCTAAATAGCTTCTGTGACGCTTAGAAACTCTGAGATCCAGAGAGTCCTTTATCCTTGCAAGCTCAGACTTCTGGAATAAGCCCAGAAGGTAACCCTACCCCTGCTGGCCAGGTTTCTAGCCCTTAGCATCATCAGTCAGTTTGATAAAATCCAGCAGAGGTAGAGGAACACTGCCCTCTCCACTGTACCCTCAGAACCTTCATTCTTACAGGCCCCCCAACCTTCACTGGGCACATACATCCCCAAGAGGACAATTTATAGTTCTTCAATACTTCAGCAAACCAAGTCCATGTCTCTTCACGTTTCACAAGCTGACACTCCCTATGGAGATGTGGAATTGCTCTTAGCAATTTTCTTGCTGGAGCCAAGTCTGTCTGGGGGCACATCCTCCAACACTTTGCTGTTAGAGACTTCCACATAGTTCTTCAACAGGTTCCAGGAATGCTACATCACATGGCAGAAAAGAGAGTGGACATATAAGACCTCATTGTTTATGTTTCTATTAGTCACTGTTATACCACCATAAGCACATATGAGAAGACTACATTTCATATGAACCCTTGTTGGGATTGCCTGAAATTCCTAGGACTTCAATTCCCATGATATAGCTAAGTACTAGATGACTGGACCACAGGGGTACCAGAAACTCTTGGGAAGATGAAAGTCAAAAGGTTCTCTGCCAGGAATCCAGGATCACAAAATGGGCCTCTGACACTGAAATGGTAAGGTCTAGCAACTGAGAAGTTCTGATGTGTGCGTGAGGACCCAGGAAATAAGGAGACAAGACATGTGAACTGTGAAGGGGCCACAAAAGCAGATTCAAGTGTGTAGAGAAGTTAGCCAAACTTCAGTTTGGCCAAATGAGGAACCATATCATACATCACCATTTTAAAAACATAAGTAGTTCTTCCTGTAAGCTATTATGATAGGACTCAAAGATAAGATTCTACTCATTTGGGAACAGATGCTGAGATTTTTTTTTTTTCTATTGCTTTATTATCCAATCTATTTTGATATTTCAGGGCATGCTTCTTGCCTTTTCTATTAGTAAAAGATGAAGTGAATTTAGTCAGCCTTAGAAATTCCCAAGAAATAGAATAAAGGCAAAGCAACCAGATTAGTTAATCATCTAAAATATCTTCACATTGAATGAACTCTCATCCATGAGTCCAGAGTTAAGCTGCATATGGATTTGGGGGCTGGAGAGAGCTTTCTAGTTTGGGGAGGCACCTATTAAATGTGATAAAAAAGAAAAAGCTTTACTCTTTGAAGGTACATAAAATATTAAGTAAAGCATATTTTTAAAAAAAAGCAAATTTAAAAAAAAATTTAAAAAACATAACTTAATTACTGCACTGTATGAATACGATCAACCTGGGCAGGTTGGGAATACCCCAGTCTCAAAAAAGTTAAAAATTAAAAAAAAAAAAAAAAGATGTCATATGCTTCTTGAAGATACACCCTGAAGTTACACTTAAATTTGTAAATGATGAGTAGTCAGTAGCAGCTATGTGAAATTTCTCAATACCCTACTACAGGAGGAAGAAAAACATTTTTTTATTTTTTTATTAAAATTGAAGAAACTAAGTCAGAGAACAGTAATCAAAGTATAAGTGCCTGCAGAACTCAAGGACTACTCTAGAGTAAAGGTAGTATCTCATGGTGGACCCAAACTAAAATATAATCTGTGTTTGACAAAATAAGTAAAAATGCAATACAACACAAATTATGTTTATTTGTGATTTTCTAAGCCAATATGCATCTGTTTCAATATGAGTTAGCATCACTGTTCTAGATGGAGCCCAGGGATCAGAGGATAGAAATATGAGGAAATGTCACAGTTGTACCTGCTAATGCACATTTTTTGCTGTGAAAAGGGTACATGGAAAAACTTGAGCTAAAGAAGTTGGAATTTTAAGGGTCATTTAGAGGGAGAGAAAATTTGAAAGGATTTAAGGACAATAATTCAAGCTGAATGATAAAACTGAAAAAGGGGACTAGAGGTGAAGGATTCAAGGAGGAGAATTTAAGCAGTAGAACCCAAGGAGTAGGAAAAGGAAAAAGACTCAACTGGTTTGTTTTGGTTTGGAGGAGGCAATGAGGTAAAGTTAGGTGACTTCGGAAATTGAATTTGAACTCAGGTCTTCCTGACTCCAGACTGATGCTCTTGAAAAAGACTCAATTTGAAGGAGGGGACCAAGTAAGAATAGGAGTAGTAGAAGGGGGGAATGATAAGACAAGCAGGTAAGACAAAGCAAAAAGTACTAAGACAAAGCAGCTATATGGCACAATGAAGAGTCCAGTCTTGGAGGCAAGAGGACCTGAATTCAAATTTATTTTTTAGCTGTGTGATCCTGGACAAGTCACTTAACCCTAACTTTCTCAACAACAACCAAAAAAAGCAGGGAGAGGGGGTGGAAGAGAGTAATAAGATCAGAAGGGAAGTTGGGTATGACTGTCAATGCATTAACAAGGTTAGATTACATTGAATTCCCAATTCCTATATTTATGCACACCTGCATTTTTGATTTCCTTCACAAGCTAATTGTACAATGTTTCAGAGTCTGATTCTTTTTATACAGCAAAATAATGTTTTGGTCATGTATACTTATTGTGTATCTAATTTATATTTTAATGTATTTAACATCTACTGGTCATCCTGCCATCTAGGGGAGGGGGTGGGGGGTAAGAGGTGAAAAATTGGAACAAGAGGTTTGGCAATTGTTAACGCTGTAAAGTTATCCATGCATATAACCTGTAAATAAAAGGCTATTAAATAAATTTAAAAAAAAAAAAAAAAAGGTTAGAAAATGCTAATGAAATAGGATAGTAAAGAGTCCAGAGCTGAAGACCCAGTGCAGCTCAGTAAGGGAGGTACTTAACACTGTGTTTAGTGTAGTGTCTGCATGTAGCTGCACTTTAAAAATACAGAATCAAAAAATTTCAGGATCTCAGAGATGAAGGACATCACAGGAAACCATCATATAATCTAAGTTGTATTCAATTTTTATTTTGTTAAATATTTTCCAATTATATTTCATTCTGTCCCAATATCACTCAACAGCTCTTGTCTAGAATAGTCTTTAAAAGGCTTCCATGTGAAAACAAAGAATCTGAAATAGCACAGGAGAATCCTGAACTATTTCAGGAAGCTCAAGAGTAGAAAAACATGTGACAGGGGAAAAAAGGACCACTGCACATTTGGAATATTAATAAATGTTTGTGAGGATTAAGCAACAAAACAAATTTCTTCCCAAAGAAAACGGTGTTGAACCCTTCTCCTTCCTAGAAGGAAGCAGATGTTTTTCTACCAAGGGATGATGATATGGATCTTAGAGGTGCCATTAGATGAGAAATCATACAGTAGAGGTCAGAGGGCACCAGCTGTAGACTGCTACTAGTGGGGACAGAGACAGTTCCCTGATAAACTGATAACAAGAAATATGTTATCTTCCTGGGTTATTTTCAGGACTCTTGTGACCCTGTTTGGGGTCTTCTTAGCAAAAATACCAGTGGCTTGCCATTTCTTTCTCCAATCCATTTTAGTTGAGGAAACTGAGGCAGAGTTAAAGAGACTTGTCTAGGGTCACACAACTAGTTAAGTGCCTAAGACCAGATTTGAACTCACAAGGAACCTCCCTAACCCCAGGCCTGGCACTTGATCCACTCACATTTGAACCTAACTATTCTTATTAGGGTCTAACTCAGAACATCTCAAAACTTGTCAAACCAAATGAACACTACCTATTTTGTTTATTCACATGGGCACAAGTGATAGAACCAGAAAGATTCTAGGAAGATATGTCAAGTCATGGTCTTAAAAACTGAAAGTCTAGGGAACAGAGGCATTATTGTATATCAGTGCTGTCAAACTCAAATACAAGAGGCCATTAAATCAAACTTAAGGGATCCTCATTGACTTTAAAAAACCATATATTAACATTATCTATATTCTATTGTATTTTTATGTATTTTGGTAAATATTACTTGATTGCTGAAGCTAGCTTGATTGCAACTAAGGCCACTGTTTGTTGTGTCTCTGATCTGGGTCACTGCTGCAAGGACTTCAAAATTTAGGAAGTAGAAAGCAGGTTAAGATGTTATTTGAAGCAGAAGGAAATTTTTTCTTTACATAGCCAATGCAGGAATTATGTTTATAACAGGATTTGTTTTGGGTACTTTCATAACTGAGGAGGAAGGGCAGGAAGGAGAATACAGACCTGAAAATAAATAAAATTCATTTTTAAAATAGATGTTATCTGAGATGGTTGGGCTACCTGAGAGTAGGATGGGACCCATGCCTGGGATATGAAATCTGAAAGAGAGCTTTTTAAAAAGAAATTAAAAGAAACCCTGTTGGTAAAAGGGTTTTTACCAACCCTTTGGATGGAAAAAGAATGGAAAAGCATTAACTAGTAAGCATATTAATCAAAGGGAATCTAGGCAACAGAGAAGGGATCCATGATGTGAAAGCATATAGGTAAAGATTAAGGAAAACAAAAATAAAATTATCATGTTATACTATAATCCACCTTGACAGAAAGGGGTAATAGATCACAAGTCTAGAAGAGGAATAATGATGATAAACTTCAAATATCTGAGCATCTGCAAGAACTCTCATCTTGTTCAAAGCAAAATGCTTATAATTTCTTGATTTATCATTGTGTGGAAACAGGGAACATGAAGAATAGTTTCTAAAGTCAGACATACAACTCAAAAGCTAAGTAGTTTTTGTTGTTCACATATATTTAATAAAAGCAGGAGTGTGGACCAATGAGGTAGAGGGCAATAATCTTGCTTTTTTAGTTTAGCTTTTGTTCTCATTCCATTTCATTTGTAAGCAAATAAGAGCTTTTATTTGGGAGTGAAATGGGCTTAATAGCGTTAGCCTTCACACAGTACCTGAAAGTTGGTTGTTCAATTTTGAGGGAAATTTTTTGACAGGTTTCAAAATGGGTTTGCGGAGTATATGACAAAATGGGACTGATCAGAAATTTCTAAGCCTAAATCAGAGTTGGCTGGGACCAAAGACTTCAATTCAGTGCCAGATACCAGCAAAAAAAATGAGAATTTGGTATCCACATTATCCTGCAAGAGGTATCTTGTTAACTGTGGCTATGCTTGGTATATCCTTTGGTGGAGAGGATCAGTTTACCAAGAAAGATAAATCTGTACTGATAAGGTCATTCAATCCAAGGTTCATTTCTGATTTTGAGATCCATCTTGAGATTCACCGTAAGGACATGCTTATAAACACCTAAAATTGTGTTTATAAATGTCCATCATAAATTAGGTAGAATGGACATTACAACAATAATGCTTCACTGCTTTGAGAAGCAAAGAGCACCTTAGAAATTATTCTAGGAGAAACAGATCATTAAGGCACCAAGAAACGGCAAGATCTGTGCACAGGCATCCAGATTCCCAAGGTTCCTATTTCCTACTCGTTTGCCCTTCTTGTTCACCATCTCAAGCAACAGGAAACAGACATGAGGAGTCTGACTAAGGCTCCCTGCCTGATTTGGGGGCAGGCAGTAGCAAGCATTCTATGTTGTTGGCTTCTCGGGCCCACATTTTCCCTACATTCTCTTGAAATGAGACTAACTCTGGTTTCCCACAGATGGGGGGAAGAGGGGAGGGAGGTAGGGAAGAAAGTGTTAAAGAGTACAGGCTGAAACAAGAAATCCTAAGTGAGTGTTAGTCTTGAATATTTCTATTTTCAAAAAATAATTCTGAACAATAATTTACTTTTTTCTAAATTGCAAACTCCATCAGTAAGGCTTTTAACTGCCTCAGTCCTCAGAAATGTAAGAGTTAGTAGTAAGGAAAATTTTTTGCACATGTACCAAAGAGATTTTCTTGAAATCAATTCATTGTGGCATGAATTTAGCAACACTTGGTAGGAAATTTTGATCTCACATACTGTATGGGCAATTAATAAAGTAATAAGTCTAAAGAAGGACCAAGTAAATAAAGCAGCACAAGAGTCTATGTTAGCTGCTATTCCAGTATACAAATTGTTACATGGGTTACTCTTCAGATGAACAAAATCCCTATCACATATGTAATTGGGACATGGAGATGTGTTTTGACTACATCTCCCAGAATGCCCTAAGACTTGGAAGTAATTATTCTCTAGGAAAAGTTCCCAGGATTTCACTTTTCCCAAGAAACTTGTTGCCTAAAGGTAAGAGGAATTTCATTAGGAGACCTGAATTCTAATGGCAAAGAGATTTGGGGGAAAGGGGGAAAGTCATCTGGAAAAAGGATTCAGGAAGGAACCAATGAAAACCCTTTTTGCTGACTATGAAAAATAATTTGAAGGAGTTGATAAATTGACTTTGGTTTTAATAAGATTAACAAATATAAGCAGTCTAAAAAGAAAAGATGGATGCTGCATGGTAAAGGAAACTCAAAACTCTGAGATGAGCAATGTTTCCTCTTTCACTAGCAATTGTTTTCATTCTAAGAAAGTATTTTACTTTCAAAACATATACATTTAGGCTACTATATTAGTTTGAATCCTTGATTCAAATCTGATATAGAGATTCAAGCTGACTTAGGTATACTTACTTCCAAAATAGAATGTATTGAACCCAGCAAATCAGGGAAACCACGGATGGGGTGAAAAGTGAGCTACATATAAAATGATCTGAGTGACTAGAAGCAGACCACATGCAGATCTTGTTTTCTTCTGGCCTCTGACAATTCTTGAGGTTTCTGTAAGAGGCCTTTTGATTCCCAGGGCATGCTACCAAAGTTACTAAGCTGAAAATAATTCTTCCATCCCTACCCTCTCTCTCTCAATGGAGGGAAACAGAGGCAAATCCAACATCTGTCTTGAAGATTGACCAGCATATAAAACATTATAAATATTGGCCTCTATTTTAGGTAAAACAGAAAGTTTACGAAGAATACAAAGTCCTTCATGAACCTTGAGGTCACTGAACAAGTTGAAGTCTCAGACTAGAAGGGTGAAAGACTTTCTATCCCATCACACAGCATCTCCCACCCCTAATACCACAAGAAGCAGCTATAAAACATGTTTATTAGACAGAACAAAATCCCAGTGATAACTTAAGAAAAGGATGAGCAAATCTTTTACATAAATAAATAAATCTGTTTTTCCCCAAAAGTTCCATTTCCTTAAGGCCAAAGAAGTAGACACAGAAATAAAAGTACCCCACTCCTTCCCCCCATTCCTTCTGTGTTCTGAAGCCTCAGAGAAGCAAAAGCACATTTGGAAGTGACAAAAGAATTCATATAAAAATAGTTTAACTGGATTGTGTGCCCTGCACAAACCAGCTCCATGATATACAAACTGGGCATGTAAAGGATTTCCTACAAAGTTTCAGAAACAATCTAGGTCCAAGTTCTTGGAAGAAAACTATATTCTTTTAAAGAAAATGAAAATATTCTCAAAAGAAAAAAACTTAATTTAAGTCAAATTATGGCCTTTGCCTTGGCATCAGCTATACAATGAAGTTGTAAAAAACATCTCTCTTGCAGCACAAGGAAACAGGGTTTTATGTGTGTCCCACTCCTTTATCTCCCTCAAAATCCTTCTTCTCAAGGAGTTCTGATGGCTAAATTCCCTTCAGAAAGCTGTGCCCTTCAGTCCCTAATTCATACATACACACACACAATCACAATCACTGGCACAACCACATACATGCATCAGGACACACTGCCACTCGCACACACAACCTTAGCCACTGACACTGTCACAGCCAGGCACTTTGGACTTCAGGAACCTCAAGATGGGACCAAAAAAAAATGGTGAGGAAAGGTGACAAGGGATGTTGACAAAGCAGAGTAATAAGGGAGGAACTCCCAGTTTGTAGCAAAGGAGGAATCTACCATTGGACCACCTCTCTTATCACTTCCCAATATACTTGACACTTCCACACTCATTAGCACAAAGTCCATGAAGGATCCAACTAGTCTCTAAGGTTCCCACCTGATGCCCCTTCTCCTCTCCCTTAACTAACCCCCTGTACTGCCTAAACTGAATAGTATGTGGTAGTTAATAGGAAACCCAGGAAAGGACATAGGCAAATAGCAGCGGCTTTTTTTTCTGCCAGCACACACAGGAACACCACCCTTCCCACCTACACATAAGCATGTTATTTGTCCCAACCACACAACATTCATTCTAATCAGACATGCTTTGAACAACATGCTAACACTTCACCCTCTCTAGCCACATTCAAACACATTTATATTTCAACCACTACTCACAATACTCATCCTAATGAAACATGCTGCCCTCCTTCAGAAGATATACAAACCCACCACAATCCCCCAAAATTCTGTGGCACTCCCTGCTTCTTAACCCATCCAGACACACTGTTCCCTGGTCTTGCACACTCCATCTCTCCTCCATATCCTGGCTAATGATGGGGACAGATCCTTTCTGGATTCAGATATAGAACTACTGCCTTGGGCAATGTACTATAACATGTAAAGGCACAATCCCCAGAAGCACCTCATTCTGATCTATGGAGCCTGATTCTACCCATCCAGGGTCTAGAGGTCTCTGCCCTTGCAGTCACTAGGCTGTGGGCAGGCATGGGGACAATTACAATTTCAACCTCCATCAGAATAAGGGAGAAAAGCTCAGAAACAATGGGTCTTGAAAGCACAGCAATCCAGAACCACCACTGGGTAGCAATCAACATGGTACATTGGGCATCCCAAAGGAGATGGCTTCAGGAGAGTGGTTTATACCAAGTTTATACTAAGAATAGGTTATGTCCAATTTCCAATCTGCTCTTTTTCAGAAAGCAGGCATCCTTTCCATCCAATCTGTCTGACCTCCACTTTCAATAATCTTCTACCAAACCAGGTTGGTTCTGGGATCCCTGAGAATAGAATGTTTGTTTGGGAAGGAAGGCAAAGGGACCACTCAAACTTGAAGACAGAAATAAGCTGAGAGCTCAAAACCCCTGCAGGGACTGTGGAACACATCCTAGAGGACAAGAGGTGCACTGACTGAGGCTCCACAGGACCCAGGTCATCCCCATTTTCAGCAATCCCATGTGCTTAGAGCCCAGGGCTTTCTGATTCAAGAAACTGTGGAGATAGGGCTCCAAGGCTGCCACTTTAGAATCAAAAGGAAAAAGTGGCATAAATTAATTCATGGCAAGGGGAGATAGGGCCCAGCCCAGCCCTGGCATGAAGAAACTTGTAGAAAAAATGGTTTCATTCCACAGCTATCTGTCAGAATGTAAAAGCCTGAAGAGAAGAGGGCCATCTATGTCTGAAGGGACCAGTGCAAAGGCCCTCCTCTAGTCCAGAAACCCTCCTGAATGGCAGGTAGGGAAGAGACCCTCACCTCACTTTGCCCAGTGAAGCACATGGTTAAGGAACTGAAAAAACTCCCCTAGTCCTGGGCTTGAGCTCTGATCCATCAGGGAGTCCTTCAGAGCTCCGTCATATGCATAGTATAGTTGGTCAGGGCTGGGGTGGACAGGCGTCCCATGTGGCAGCTTCGACACAGCAGGTGGCCTTCCAAGGGATAGCAGCGGCGGCCTTCTTGATCATTCAGACGGAGCCCACAATCCTGTGGAATGAAGTATACCAGTGCAATACAATCAGCACCCATAACCATCAGCCTCCTTCACAGCCAGTCCGGTACACCACAAAAGGGTTAGCATTCTCAATGTGAGGGATTCGCTGGGAACCCCCCAAAGGTCCATCTACATCCCTATACTAAGACCACTTCCCACTCTAAACTCAGTGCCCATTTTGTTCTTGAATCTACTCTCCTGGGACACATTAAGAATGGGAAGTGATCTGATAAAGGCCTCATTTCCAAAACATATAGAGAATTGACTCTAATTTGTAAGAAATCAAGCCATTCTCCAATTGATAAATGGTCAAAGGATATAAACAGACAATTCTCAGATGAAGAAATTGAAACTATTTCTAGCCATATGAAAAGATGCTCCATGTCATTATTAATCAGAGAAATGGAAATTAAGACAACTCTAAGATACCACTACACACCTCTCAGATTGGCTAGGATGATAGGGAAAGATAATGCGGAATGTTGGAGGGGATGTGGGAAAACTGGGACACTAATACACTGTTGGTGGAACTGTGAAGACATCCAGCCATTCTGGAGAGCAATTTGGAACTATGCTCAAAAAGCTATCAAACTGTCCATACCCTTTGACCCAGCAGTGCTACTACTGGGCTTATATCCCAAAGAGATCATAAAGAAGAGAAAGGGACCTGTATGTGCACAAATGTTTGTGGCAGCCCTCTTTGTAGTGGCCAGAAACTGAGTGGATGCCCATCATTTGGAGAATGGCTGAATAAATTGTGGTATATGAATATTATGGAATATTATTGTTCTGTAAGAAATGACCAGCAGGATGATTTCAGAAAGGCCTGGAAAGACTTCCATGAACTGATGCTGAGTGAAATGAGCAGGATCAGGAGATCATTATATACTTCAACAACAATACTATATGATGATCAATTCTGATGGACATGGCCATCTCCAGCAATGAGATGAACCAAATCAGTTCCAAAAGAGCAGCAATGAATTGAACCAGCTACACCCAGCAAAAGCACTCTGGGAGATGACTGTGAACTATATATATATATATATATATATATATATATATATATATATAGAATATAGATATTATAAATAAATAATAATAAATAATAAAATAATAAATAAATAATAAAAAATTAATAATAAATATAGAATTTCCAATCCCTCTATTTGTCCGCCTGCATTTTTGATTTCCTTCACAGGTTAATTGTATACTTTTTCAAAGTCTAATTCTTTTTGTATAGCAAAATAATTGTTTGGACATGTATACTTATATTGTATTTAATTTATACTTTAACCTATTTAACATGTATTGGAGAAACCTGCCATTAGAGGGAGGAGATGGAGGGAAGGAGAGGAAAAATTGGAACAAAAGTTTGGCAATTGTCAATGCTGTAAAATTACCCATGCATATAACTTGTAAATAAAAAGCTATAATAAAAAAAAAATTATTACCTGAATGCTTAAAAAAAAGAATGGGAACTGATAGTAAATAAGGTCCCTCCCCCAAACCCCACAAAATCCCCTGGACACACCTCACAATGATAGCATTCCACATGATAATCTCTATCCATTGACACCACCCGAATAGTCTCTTCACAGCCCTGGATGAAAAAAAATACAAGGTCATAAACATGTGTGCATGCTTACACAGAGAAACCCATATGTGCTTCTTCAGTACTTCTGCAGAGACAGGAATAAGCAGCCCTGAAAAAGGTTGAGCAAGCCCTCCCACCACAGATGCTAGCTCTCCCTCAGGAGATGAGTTAAATCGTGCTGAGGATAACTGACAGATCTCAAACCTCTCACTAAGTTAGGGGGATGTGCACCTCAAGCATGAGAATACTTTCCCTGAAGGAATGGGAGGAAGAGAACAATTTGTTCCAGCGGCCATGAAAGAAACCCAACAGCAAGTGTTACGGAGTGCTTAGGACTTGGTCAGTCATCGAAGACTGCAAGGTACCTTGGGCCAGTTGTCTTGACTTTTGTCCTACCATTAGGCTTCAATGATTCAGAAAGAATGAGACTGCTTCATTTAAAATCAATTCATGAGCAACACAAGGTATCACCTGTGATATCACTGGTCCCCTTCAAAAACTAAGGACAATCAACACCATGTACTTATACAGCTAGACTGAGTACATGCATTTGGGGTAATATCATTAGTTTTCTTTGAAAACAAATGAAAACAACATACATGTACATGGAAAAAAAAAAGTGTACTTACTCTTCTAAAAGTTTTAAGTTCATCCTTGCAATATTTTGGACAGATCCCTAACCTCATATCTCACTATCCATCCCAATCACTGCTGGCAAAGATCCTGGCCTAAGTGAACCCAGTGGAATCAAAGTATCTATGATTCCACCAGGCTATCATATATACCTACCTTTGCAGGAAGGATGGGTCGGGTACATGAGGCACATTTAGGTGCAAAAACCCTGAAGGGGGAAAAAAAAAGAGCTATAGGAATGGGAGTCAGAAGCTAAGGAATTATATGTCAGCAACTCAATGGTATCTTCCTAGAGTCAAGTACCTCAATGGAGCCACCAGCCCGGCTCCTTCTTCCTATGGCATCCTTCATCAGTAGCATGCACAGTTACATAGTCAACCTCCCTTATTTTTCTTCCCATCACTTACTCACTCTCCCTGCCACCACCTCCCTATCACCACCACCACCACCAAACACTTGAGCCCTTTCATTCACTCTTTGGTTCTCGATTCAATCCTAGTCTCTTGACAGGTTTTTCATTTCAGTCTTTTACTTCTACTTGTATACTACTTTTCTTATTTCTAAATCTTGACTTATACAGAACATATGGAAAAGGAGCTCCACCTAACAAATACACATATATAAAGCATAGGTGGAGAAAAGAAAGGCGATCCCCATCCTACTAATAAACATATACAAAAGCATATGGAAGCTGGAGAGAAGTCCCAGAAACATGGAAATATCTATCAGTAAATTAACTAATCACTTATTACATGTTGCAAGAAACAAGAAAAAAATATGTGCCAAATAAAAAATAATACAATGTTTGAATACAAAATCTTAAAATAATGTAAAAGAGGTGCTAGATCAAACAGGAAAATTACTGCTAATGACATAGAAAAGAAATACTGGTGTCCAGAGTAAGAGAGGGAATGCTACTACCATACTCTATCCTGATTAGACCAAACAGTATTCTCTTCAGTTCTGGGGAATATATTTTAGAAATTACTGACAATTTGGAGTATGTTTGGAGTATGGACACAGAGCAACCAGGATGGTGAGAAAAGTTATGCCATATGAGGATAGAATCTGGTCCTGTGAGACACTACAGATATTACAGTCTACATCTATAAGATGGAGAAATTAAGATTCAGTGGCTTGCCCCAAATCACACAGGGGCCAGTTACAAGCACAAACCTTCACCACTCCAAGGCCAGCAGGCTCTAGCTACAGATACTGGTAACTATCATGGATCCTTAGGGGGACACCAGGACAAAAGAAAACCTTGCTATAAAACATCTAAGAAAGAACCTAGAGATAATATTCAGCCTGCAGAAGAGTAGACTTGGGAGGGACAATAGCTACCTTCAAACATCTGAAAGGCCATCTGTGAATGAGAATTAGATTGTTCTGCTTGGCCTCAGAGCTCAGAAATAGAAACAGTATATGTATACATTGAAGAGAATCTGTTTTCTTTTCTTTGTGAGGAAAAACTTATAATAATTATTAGGGTTATCTAAAAGTCAAATGAACTGTCCTGGTAGGTTGAGCAGTTCCCTATCACTGGAGACTAGCAGAGAGAGGCTGAATGGCCATTAGTCTCCAATTATCTTGTATTTATTTATCAGTTTAAAAATGCTACACCTCCCTGCAGAATGTAAATTTCTTGAGAAAGGAGTTTGTCTTTCATTTCCATCTTAATGAATCCTCCATATCTATCATGGTGCCTTATACATAGTAAATGCTTGTTAAATGCTTAATAACTTGAATTGAGCATTGTATAGGGGTTCCAGCCCAGTTATCAGTTTGACTAGAAAACAGAAAGAACCCTCCCAACCCAAGGATCCTGACTCCATGGATTAGGATCCCCAGAAGACCCCTCTGTATGAATCTGCATCTGATCTGTGGTCCATGATCTAAGACAAAGATCAGACAATGTCTACCAGTCTCTCCTCATTCTGAGGAGACATGGATTTTCCCAGGATATGTCCTGCATGGCCTGCCTCAGTCTGGACACAATAGTAACTCATCTAAGGAAACAAACCCTGAGGAGACAAAAAAGAGAAACAAGCTCAGGCCTCATCACAAGAAAGGAAAGGTATCCAATGGCCCCCCCACAGGCATTACAACAACCTCAGACTCAGAAAGGAATCAGCAGGTCCTCACCAGCTGGGTGACCCTAGCTGGGCACATCACTGGGACCACCTGAGCCTCAGTGTCAGCATCATTAAATGATGTGAAGCACAGAAACTATTACAAAAGTCTATTGCAATAAAAGTGCTTTGTAACCTATAAAACACTTTAAGGATGAGTTCTAATTGATATTGTTATTATGATCCTATCTAGGACAAGAAGGTAAAACCTTTAACACTCCAGCCTGAGAAATAGTCACAGAATCAGAGATGATGACAGGGAAGCTGGTGGGGACAAACAGGCCAACAAAGAGGCAGGAGAATGAGGCTGACATACAGGCCAGCGCAAGGCCACATCACAGTCTCACAGTGGGGAAAGGCCTCGGGCAGGGGCTAGAGCACTGGGTTCTGAATCAGAGTGGGGACACAAATCTGAGCTCAGCCACTTATTTCTAGGGTGACCTTAGGTGAGCCACCTGCCTCTTAGCCTTCTTCATCTGTAAAATGAGGCGGCTGGACCAGGGATTGGATTAGAGGTTGGATCAGATGACCGCTAACGTTCTTTCCTATGAGCCTAGGACACGTAACAGGGCAGCACGCCTTGGGACCAGGCTCACACATAACTGCTCTAGGCCACATAGGCTCGCACATGCCACAGTATCACACGAGGCTCTTGGCCCCACAGCCTTTAAATCACTCACGTGTGATAATCTTTGACACAGTAAATATTGTTCTCGACATCCACGGTGAAAGGGACGCCATCCAAGCACTCATTACACACAACACATCGGAAACAGCCGGGGTGGTAGGACTTCCCAAGGGCCTGAAGAATCTGGAGGCAGAAGAGACAGAGAAAGAGACAACACAAAGAGGGAGGTGGAAGGCAAGAAACAGACATACGTTCAGAAACACAGAGACACCCAAAGTTACAACAGAAGGACCTGCACCTTTCAGGAGGTGCCCACACCCCTGCCCGGGAACAGGCTTCAGTGGAGCCTCTGGAAGTCATACAACAAACACAGGAAACTTCTGAGAGAAGTTCTGGAGGGCCCTGAAGGAGGGGATCCAGGTTCTTAAGCAAAGATGAGGTAGATTTTCTTACCATCTCCATGATGAGGTGTCCGCACACGAAGCACTTGTCGGCCGTTTGCTGAAACCCTGAGTACTGAGAATGAGGACACAGAATCTATAACCAGTCATGTTACCAGCCATTGCCAAGGATCCCCTCCTGTCCTCTCACTATCACCCCTCCAAGGGATGAACAGGCTCTAGTTGTGACAGTAGGAAAGGAAGCTGCCTATCCTAAATGCCCCTTTCTTATCGGGAGGGGAAATCATTATTATGTCAAATCTCAAATGAGGGGGGAAAAAAGCCAGCCCAGCCAGGACTCATCCTCCCCCATTTCTACTTCCATCAGCATTCCCCCCTGCCATCAGCCTCACAGAGGACAGATAACCAAAGGCCTAACTCACCAGGAAGTCCTCCTCACAGTAGACTTTCCCAGCCACATTGTAGAAGGCCTTTCCCCGGAGTCTTCTCCCTATGAAGAAGACAGGGGAAACAAGGAAGCAGTTATCAAGGTAATAGCAAAGACCACAATAACCTCTATTCCTTCCCCAAAGATAATAAGCAAGAAGAAAGAACTAAACACCTTCATCTCCTTCCAAAATTGATTTGACCAAGGTTACCCACAATCCCTGTACTGCTGAATCATCTTTGACTTTTGTTCCATTTGAAACAACTGAGAAACTTTAATTACCTAGACATTTCCTTGAGCTATCCCTTCAGCAAAGATGAGAAACTAACAGATTTCTGACTTGCTCTGCCTCACTCATCCTTTTAAAGAGAAGGAAACATTGAAGGAAATTTCTCAACAGAAAAAAGTAGTTGCTGATGTAGAAATGATGAGAACTCTGGGAGGTAGTGGCTTCATCACAGAATTTGTCATTTAGGAGAGGAAATTTGGGAATAATTAGACCTATACATTTGAGGAGAAGGGAAAGCAAAGACTTCAGAGAAAAAAAAAAAAATTAGAATCCACAAAATTCTGTAAGGGAAATGAGCCCAAGAGGGATGAAATGCTTTCATAAAAGAAATTCTGAAGACACAAACCCAATGATTCTAATCATAGTTTGGTTTTTGGCAAGCTGAATTTGAGGTACTAGTAGAGGACAAACAGATAGAATTGACCCACAGATATGAGCTAAATGAGAGTATAGTTAAAGGGATATACAACTGCGTGAATTCAAAAAGGGAAAAATTTTAAGTGAATCACTGTCAACTTGGAAAGACTCAAATCTCTAGTTGAATTCTCCAGGCTGTTTAGTATTTAGGGTTAAGTTTGACTCTTCCTTTACCTCACTTCTTACATTTCATTACGAGGTGTCTAATTCTACCTCTACAATATCTCTCACCTTTGTCCCCTCCTCTTTATTCTATCTTTATCCATTGTATGCTTAGAATAGGCCCTCATGAAAAGGACCCATATATACAAAAATATTTGTGGCAGCCCTTTTTATGGGGGCAAAGAACTGGAAACTGAGTGGATGCCCATCAGTTGGAAAATGGTATATGAATATTATGGAATATTATTGTTCTATAAGAAATGATCAGCTGGAATACAATGCTTTGCAAGGGTTAATGTTGCAGAATTATCTATGCATATGTTTTGAAAAATAAAAACTTTTAATAAAAATTTTTAAAAATCCACAGGATAATTTCTGAAAGGCCTGGAGAGACTGACATGAATTGATACTAAGTGAAGTGAGGAGAAAGAAGAGAACATTATACACAGCAACAAGATTATGTGATGATCAATTCTGATGGACTTGACTCTTTTCAACAATGAGGGGATTCAGGTCAAGTCCAACAGACGTGTGATGGAGAGAGCCATCTGTATCCAGAGAAAGGACTGTGGGGACGGAGTATAGACCACAACATAGTTTTTCATCTTTTTTGTTGTTGTTTGCTTGCTTTTTTTTTTACTTTCTCATTTTTTTCATTTTTGATGTGATTTTTCTTGTGCAGCATGATAGGTATGAAAATATGTTTAGAAGAATTGCACATGTTTAACTTATATTGGATTACTTGTTGTCTAGGGGAGAAAATTGAAACAAGGTTTTGCAAGGGTGAATGTTAAAAATTATCTTTGAATGTATTTTGAAAATAAAAAGCTATTCTTTAAAAAAAAAATTAAAAGAGATCCTCATTAACTTCTATCTTTACAATTTCAATAACTTCTGAATGCTATCCCTATATTCTATACCTCCAACTCAATCCTCCTATTACTTCTTACAGAAATAGATTCATGTCATTCCTCTACTCAAAAACTTTCAGTGGCTGCCTACTTGCCAACTGTAGAGTTTTAATTCCATTTGCCTAACATTCAAGGTCTTCCACAATCTGATACCATACTACCTTCCAGACTTATCTCATATTATTATCATATATAAACTCCATACTCCAGATAAATGGTTTCTTCTAGCTGATAACAATATTCCCCCTTCAATTTTAGGAAACACTTTGTTTTTCAATCCTCTACTACAGTTATAATATACAACATTATATTGTATGTGTGTCATCCTCCTATTAGATACAAGATTATCAGAACAGGAATTGTCTTAATTTAATTTTGTGTGTCTCTCAACACCTTACAGCCAGTTAGAGCTTAAAAAGTGTTTATTTGAAAGTTATATGCCTGTAATGGAATCACACTGTGACATAAGTAATGACAAAAAAGATGAATTCAGATGAACTCAAGAGACTTGTATGATGGAAGCAGAATGAAGGAGAGTCAAGACAATAATTAATACAATAACTCCATTTTAAAAATATAGAGAAAACAACACAAGAAAGACATCAGAATTCTAATCAATGCAGTAGCCAGGCTTGACTACAAAGGACTATCAAGAAAGCATTTCAAGCTTTTCTCAGAAAAGAGATTATGGACAATAGGTACAGAATGAATCACATATTATTAAACAGACAGACCAAATGTGTTGATACGTTTTGCTTAACCATGCACTTTTGTTAGAAAGAAGTATTCGATTGTGGACAAAGGATTTTGGAGATAGAATGTTGTTTTTTTGTTTTTGTTTTGTTTTTTTAATTACAAATAAATTATTTGGAGAGGGAGAGAAAGGAGAACTATTTGATGAATGAGCAAATGAATTGTCACAATAGTCCTAGGAGAGATCCAAGGCAGCTGGGCTTACTCACACGTCTTCACCATAATCCTTCCCCTCAAGCGGTAGAAATAATTACCATTCACTCTTAGTTATCCCCACACTGGAACCCCCAATGGCTAAAAATCAAATTTTTATTTATTTTATTCATTATTTATTGTGAGATATAAGCTCCTGACTAATCTTTACTTCTAGAAGAGAGCTGGAAGATGATTTACCTAACATAGGCCAAGTCCAGAAATGCACCCTCTACATGAGTACTTGACTTCCCAAGTTTGGTTTGCCAACATAGGCGGTGTGCTCAGGATAGTCATAAATCAAAGACTAATGGATTCTAAGAGCAGTGACAGGATGGAAAATAATAAAGTGGACAAAGAGGGAGAGCTCTCAATCTCTCTGAAAGCTGGCCCTGACTGAAGTAAGATACACTTTCAGGAACAACATCTTTAAACCCACAAACTTGGAAATATATAGGATGGGCTTTTTTACAGTGTCAAATTAATTCCTAGGAAAACAATTAAATTTATATTAAAAGCAAATTACATACATTGGGGAATGACAAAAAAGTTGAGGTATATTAATATAATGGAATATCAATGTACTGTAAGAATGAATATGAAAATAGCAAAACATGGGAAAATATAAGAACTGATGCAAAGAAAAATAAACAGAACCAGGAAAACAATATTGATAGTGACTACAACAAAATGAATGGAATGAACATCAAAATAACTAAAACCAAATACTATGAAATTATAGTGACCAAACTTAGACCCAAAGAAAAGATATATAAAGGGACTCTCCTATCTGCTTTGAGAGAGATAGGAAGTACCTACATCCTGAGAAGTTTAAATTCCTTTGACAGATTGGTTAATTTTGCTGAAATGTAAATGACATAGACAAATTGGTTAATTTTGCTGAAATGTAAATGACATAAAAATAAAATATAACAATACAAATTTTTTAAAGCAAATAATATATAATAACTCCTTCATGACTCCAATACTCATCTTCATGTTTGACATCAGACCCCCTAGCTTCCCAGAAAAAACCTCAACCCTAACACTGAGGTAAGTGGCATGGCCAGCAAAGCCCACTCCCTCTCGAATTAGCCCTCACTGGTAGCAGGGTAACAGGAGATGCCTGTTTCACAGATGACTGCACATTAGGGAGGACGGACTCTGGTGAAGGACTTCTCCTCAGCAGTCTTTCCATGTTCTGTGAGAGCTATCTAATGATCCTACGCATCTTTCCTCGAGTCCTCTCCCTTCTCATTCCCTTGGACTTCCAGAAAGCTACCAATGAGTAAGTATAAGAGGAATGGGATAAAATCCTTTTCCCTCTCTACCAAATTGCTAGAGGTCCAAAGGAAGGAAAGCACATACAGAGAAAGAGGAGTATAAAAAATAAGAGTAGAGTTGTTTCTACAGCTCTTCTATACCACAGGTAAGGAGTTTCCTTCACTAGAGTCTATCTTACCAGTGCTGTCACCAATCCTCTTTGATGGATCCCCAGTCACTGGAGATCAAGCAGAAGTTCACTGCTCACTTCTGCTACAGTCTTCTCCATGCATATCTACAAAACTGTCCTTAGTAAATCCATGTCTCTTATGTATGTGTTCCCTGGTTACATGTCTGTATACCCTTTATATAGTAACCTACAAATTAACAAATCAGATATATGTAATTCACAGGTGCATATCTACCCAGTCTGGTGTGCCTGGGCTGGTGTCTGAGCTAAGTGCACCTACCGCAAGAGTAGCAAGTGAAGCAGTTGGTGTGGTAAAGGCTCCCCATTGCCTGGCAGGCTTGACTTGCACCATAGATGCCTGTCCTGCACTTTATACAAACTCCTGAAGGAGGAAAAGAAACAGAATATTTAGTAATTCATGGCAGAACACTTAACCTCCCAACCCTAGAATCTTCTTGTCCTCCCCTCTCTGCACAGTCCTCATTTCCAAGATGGATAGATCATTTCCAAGTGTAACAGATTCAGTGCCATATATGAACATCACCATACAGAAACCAAGAGTCAGAGCTCTCAGATCTGAGTACCTCAGGCATTCTATGTACTTCATATCCAGAGAAGCACATCAATCCTATCAATGAATTTCTACATTTGAATCAAGAAATTTCATCACCCTACCTCCTGACCTAGGACAAGATCATTCTCTGAAAAAACAATATAGTTGAAGGAAAAAAATGCATTAGAATTATAATTAGAAGACCTTAGCTTGATATTTGCTAGGAGTATAACCACTTCACTTTTGCTCTATGGTCTTCAGTATCCTCATCTGTAAAATGAGAATCATAATATGTGCACTATCTACCTCACTTTATAAAGTGCTATATAAATACAAAAACATTGATGGTTTTTGTTTAATATTCAAAATTCAGCTAGAATTGTATCTATCTACCTCCATTAAGGGCAGTTAAGGGATAAAAGGAGTAAGTATAGTTCCAATAATAGCAGGAAATATTTAGGCAAAGACCTCTACTATATACATTTTCTAATTTGTATTATTGTTTTTTGCTCAACTCAGCAAACCTCTACTGAATATTTATTATGTGCAAGGAAACCAGAATGATATGATGGAAAAGGTCCTGGACTAAGAGTCAGGTCCTAAGTCCTAACTTCTCTAATCACTCTTTAGCATTAATTTCTCTCCCTAGGTCTCAGTTTAAAATAAAAGGATTAAACTAGCTAATGTTTAAGGTTCTATGCCCTTCCTCTAAGAAACTTTCCCTGGTCCTCTCCTTCCTCAACCTCATTAACAGCTCAAACAATACCTCATAAATACCTCCCTCAAACTCCTCATAATCTACTCTATACTACAGGTATTCATGTTGGTGTCTCATCTCTCCCTCTCCCAAATCTGACTAGGAATTCCATGAGGGCATGCACTCCATCTTATCCAGAGGATCAAAATATTTAAAGCAGAAGTTCTTAACCTGGGTTTGTGAACTTATTTTTTTAATATGTTGATAACTGTATTTCAATATCACATCCCATGTAACCCTCTAAGATGATAGATTGGAGAAGAATTACATCGCAGGACCATAAGATGATAGATCGAATTGGAAGGGATCTCATAAGCCATATGGTGCAATCACCTAATTTTATAGATGAGGAAATTGAGGCTTAGAAGGACTAAGTGATATTCCAATGATCGCAAAGACAGTAAAGCACGAGAAACTGGTTTTGAACAGAAGTGTTCTGACTCCAAAGCTAATTCTTTTTCCTTTGTACCACATTAACTGCATTGATGGAGTGAGTCTCCACACTGGGAATTCCCTACACCAATAAAATTACAGAGAAAAGAAGGAAGGAAAGAAGGGAGGAAGAGAGGGAGGGAGAAAGGGAGAGAGGGAAGGAAAGAAGAGGAAAGGAAGAAAGGAAGGAAGGGAGGAAGGGAGGAAAGGAGGGATGAAAGGAGGGAAAATACTGGACTTGGAATCAATAATTCAAGTTTAAATTCTGTCTCAGAGATTTACTAAGCTATAGCATCATGTACAGATCATTTAACTTCTCAGATTCTTAGCTTCTTCATCTATACAACGGGGGTAAAAGTAATTGCACCTCATAGAGCTGTTATGAAGAAAGCATTTTACAAACCTTTAGTGCTTCTAAAAGTGTGAGTCATTATTATTATTACTGTTTCTTAGATAAAATCAGGTTAATTGCCTCTCTCCCAAGAACAGACATTCGACTGAATTGAGATTCTATGATTCTTGGAGCCATGGGGCAGCACTTGGGGTAGGGAAATGGGAGAAATGCAAGGATGAATAGAACTCAACCATTGCATTCCCCCAAAGTTCATGTTGGCAACATCACTGGTGGCATCTAGGCTTTCTTTGCCAAATTTTGCCTGTTGAGCTTCTATTCTTTACCATGGTACATAATCTTACCTCCAGGCTAACCCAAAAAGACATCACCCTCAATGACAGACATCCATAGGAGGTCATTGTGGTGTCATCCCAAACTCTAAATTCTGGCTAAGATAGTTAATGGCAAGAAAGCAGCAGAGACAGACAGTGTCTTCCCTATGTAATAGCAGAGAAACTGATGAGTTTAAACTAGCTGACCGGGATGGAACTCATATCCAAAAATCATTCTGGCCCTGAGCAACTGAAGCAGGGAACCTTTATAGCTAACTAGGGTTTGTCAACAGAATAACCTGAGTATACAATCTGATAGGGGAAACAAAGGCAAATAAAAGGGGCAAGGACAGTAGGTAAGCGGACAAGCCATAATTCCAGGAAAGGATCATAACTTAGTCTTGACAGGATAAGGGTCAAGGTAAGAAGATCAAGGGCTGGAGACAATGAGGCAAGGGGCAATAATCAAACAGAGGGGGAATTATCCTAGCAAGGCTCAAGATAATGCACCTGGATTTTATGATTCAATGGAATGTAAAGTGGCCAAAGCTTCAAGGTTTTTCCTGATTCAATTCTCCCAGTTCTAATGGCAAGGAAAAGAGGGAGGGAGGAGAAGGCACTATAATAATTTTATTCAAGGTAGTGCAATTTAGGGCATAACACCTACTTGGCCTCCAAAAAATACCAATGTCCTGGGAAGAAATTCCCAGAATTAGGAACAATTTGGTCCAGCAGTTCTATTAATACTTTAGATGTGTCTAGTATATACTAGGCATACATATATGTGCATTATCTACCCTATGAGGTAAATTGTACTGTAAGAGAAAACCCCCCAAAAAATAAATATATGTGTGTGTGTGTGTGTGTGTGTGTGTGTATGTGTGTGTGGTATGTCAAAAGTCAATGCAACTTTAAACTTTAGAAAATTGCACTGAGACTTTTGAATCACTGAATTTCCCATTTTGAAATTTGAAAGCTGAATTTCCTATGCCCACTTATACTCTTAAAATAAATCCAAAATATAAAAATCCAAATTTGCTAATAGCCTGAAAGCTGATTCTACAGGAACCTCCCTGAATGAAAGTGCAACTAGTACAACTGACAAGACTGGATTTGCAGTTTTCTAGGAACATCAGTTATCCAATGTCCTAACTGGTTGTGCAGATATATATAGTTTAGGGAAAGGAAAAGGTTAAGAATTTGAATACACACTAGACAGACATCTTTCAGATTAACTAAAATGACAGGAAAAAATAATGATGAATTTTTTAAGGGTATGTGGAAAAACTGAGACATTAATATACTGTTAGAGTTATGAACTTATTCAACCATTATGCAGAACAATTTGGAACTATGCCCAAAGGTCTACCAAACTACATACCCTTTGATCCAGCAGTGTCTCTACTAGAGATCATAAAAAATGAAAAAGGACCCACATGTGTAAAAATGTTTGTAGGAGCCTTTTTTGTTGTGGCAAGGAACTGGAAACTGAGTGGATGCCCATCAGTTGGCGAATGGCTGAATAAGTTATGATATATGGATGCTATAGATTATTGTTCTATAAAAAATGATCATCAGGATGATTTCAGAAAGGCCTGGAAAGACTTTTTAACCAAGAGAACATTGTATATGGCAACAACAAGATTATGTGATGATCAATTCTGATGGATGTGGCTCTTTTCAACAATGAGGTGATTCAAGCCAATTCCAATAGACTTATGATGGAGCCATCCACAGCCAGAGAGATAACTCTCTCTGTGAGGACTGAATGTGGATCACAACACAGTATTTTACCATTTTTGTTATTGTTTGCTTGCTTTTTGTTTTCTTTCTCATTTTTTTTCCTTTTTGATCTGATTTTTCTTATGCAGCATGACAAATGTGGAAATATGAATAGAAGAACTACATATTTAACATATATTGCATTACTTGCTGTCTAGGAGAGGGAGAAAAAAATTGGGACAAGGTTTTGCAAGAATGAATGTTGGAAAACTATCTTTGCATATATTTTGAAAATAAAAAGCTATTTTTTTTTTCAATTGAGTACAGCAAAAGGTCCCTGGGCAGGTATATCAAACTCATTACCTCAGTGGTCTCAGACTGTTCCATGATGGTTTTTTATCAAATTAACCATGAACTCCTGTCAGTTCTGCTATCTATCTCTTTCTTTTTCCTTCTATTCACATAGTCAATGATAGTATTTCTTCACCACTCATACCATAATGTTGGTCTCCTAATTGAAAAATCTCTACTAACTCCAGCCTTTGCCCTCTTCAATTCATCTTCCATACAGGTGCTAAAATAATCTTCCTAAGGTACAGGCCATGTCACTCTCATGTTCAAAATCTTCTAGTTGCTTTTCCCATTGCTTATAGAAAAATACATAAATTCCTTGGTTTATCACTTAAAATCTTCAACCTTACCTCAATCTGTCCCTCTTGTCTTTCACTCATTTGGAGCTGGGAAGGGGTGGAGAGGAGTGCAAAAAGGGATACTTTTTAATGTGATCTTTACAAACTTTATTATAAAAATTCTGTGCTCTGGCAACAAGATTATACGATGATTAAGTCTGATGGACTCGGCTCTCCTCAACGATGAAGATGATTCAAACCAGTTCTAATTATTCAGTAATGAAGAGAGCCATCTACCCCCAGAGAGAGGCCTGTGGGAAGTGAGTGTGGTTCACAACATAGCATTCTCACTCCTTTTGTTGTTGTTTGCGCGCATTTTACTTTGCTTTTTTCTCTTGTGCTGCACGATAATTATCTCACTATGTATACATGTACTGGATCTAACATATATTTCTACTATATTTAATGCCTATTGGACTACTTGTCATTTAGAGGGGAGTGTGGGGAAGGGAGGGAAATTAGAACACGGTTTTACAAGGGCTAATGTTGAAGAATTGTCTACCGCTTTGAAAAATAAAAAGCTTTAATTAACAGAAAAAAAAAAAAATCTGTGCTTCAGGGCCCTTGGGAGATTGGTTTTGTGCTGTCCTAAGAGCTAAAAGCTGGAGCAGGGACCAGGAAAAGGCAAATAATACCTTTCCAAATTTCTGCCCTGAAGCTCCCCCTTCATGCGGTCACCGCTTACAACTTTCTAGCTTGAGCCCCCCAGCCAGCCTTTACCCAGTAATTTCCCAAGCCCAAGTTCTTCCTCCTCCTCCTCCATCCCTTAAGGCCCTTGGCCCCGGCTCCCAGCCAATGGCTCCGCGAACGCCCCTAGCCCAAACGACTCGGGTCAAAGGTCACTCACCAAAGTACTCCTCCTTCGCCCTCAGGTCCAGCTGCCTCTCCAGCTCCAGAGTGAGCGCCTCCAGCCTTCGCTCCGCGGGGCTGGGACCACTCTCCCGCCCCGCCGTCACCTGGAAGGGCAGCTGAAGCCGGACTCCGGCCGCGGGGTGGGCCAGGCCGGCCGAGCCTGGAGGCGGCGGGGCGGGCGGCAGCAGCAGGTCGGCGTGGGCACCCGCCGAGCCCCGGGAGCTCAGGCTAGAAACGCTGGAGCGGGCGCTGCTGCCGACCCCGAGGCCTCCACACCAGGAGGGGCGGCGGGGGGGGGCGGCGCCGAGTGGCCCCGGCCCCCGGGGGTCGGAGCAGCTGGAGCGCGGGCTGCTGTTTCTCTGGTCGTAGCCGAGGCTGATGCCGCTGGTGCGAGCGCTGCAGGGTCGGCTCTCATAGCCCTCCGAATCGGCCAGACTGGCCCCGCGAGAACTGCTTGCGGCCTTGGCGCTGGGCTCCAAAGAGGGGGCTGCCGGGCGGGCACCGTGGCCCTCGTAGGCGGGCCGCCACTGACCGCGCTCCAGGCAGCCTCCGGGCTCCGAGCAGCCGCCACCGTCTAACCTCCAGGAACGAGCGGGGGCCGTCTCCTCCGGGGGCGCAGGCCGCTGCCCTGGCCGCCCCCGGCACCAGCCGTCTGAGCCTGGTTCGGCCAGGGACAGATCGGCCAGCAGCCTACTGGCGCGAAGCAAAGCGACCGCGTCCGCCTGCGAGCGCTGCATGGCCCGACCCTGGCCCGGTCCCTGGAGCCGCCCCGCCCTGGGCCAAGCAGGCGCACCGGGCTCACGGGGCTCCGACTCCAGCTCCTCCCGGGCGGGGGCTCCGGCCGCACCGCGGCGCCGAGTCGTCACCTCCGCAGCCGCCGCCTCCTCCCGCCTTGGCTGAGGCTAAGGCTGACGCTGAGGCCGAGAGGCAGCGGCGGCGGCATCGTCCGGGCCTCGGAGCCCATCCGGCCCCGGGGCCCTTCGGAATCAGGTAGGGGCCCCCGGGCTCGGGGTCCCCGGAGCCCGGCCCCGCTGGAGAGGCGCGGCCTTAGCGCACGGCCAGCGCGCGACGCGGAGGAATTTGGACTCCCGGGTTTGGTCCTAGCTGTCTACCCCCCGCCCCTTCCTCCCCCGCCTCTCTCCTTCCGCGAGGTCTCGGGGCTCAGTCGCGTCCGGAAAGAGGAGGGACTCCTTTGGTAGGGGCAGGAATGAGAGGAAAGAAAACGAGGCACTGCGGCTCTGGAATGTGAGAGCTGCTCTAGGGGGGTGACTAGAAGTGGCAACCAGACGGGAACGGGTTGGGAGCTAGCGCAGCGGCCAGTGTCAGCTTCTTTTCTCCGGCGCAGTCCACGCTGACGACCCAAGACTTGGCTTGTCAGCTTGAACTGTTGCTCTGCGCACTAGAGGAGGAAGAGGAGGAGGCAGGCGCCTTCCACAAGCTCTTCTTGGGGGCTGGAAGACAAGCTGCAGCTGGATCTGCAGAGCAAGCTAGCATCTATGTTGATGTGCCCAGGCTGGTGACCGGCGACCTCCCGAGCAGCCCGACTGCCTCTTCTCCTTAATTCCGAGGGAACTGCAGAGGCTCCCGGCCCACCAGGGCCCGTCCCAGCCTCTCCCCAGCTAATTTGGAGAAGTAAAGGGCTGACATATTCATACTTAATTTTAGTCGAAGAGTAGAGAAAAAAATCGTCCTATGTTTGCTTCCTTTCTCCAAATCCTGCGGCATCTTTTCTCGGGCAGTTCTCAACCCGCCTCAGGTCAGTGTTTCTTATCGCGCTCCCTCCTCCCCAAACATTTAAACTTGTGAGCTTTAAATTAAACAAGACTTATAAAATTGGGGCATTCTTGATTGTGTCCTTAGTCACGATTTGAAGTTTTGTAGTAATGTCTGGCTAGTCCAGGGAACCTCTGGCTGGGCCTCCACATGTCCTTTATCGTACATGCCTGGCCCTAGTCTCCTCCCCACACATTAAATATAAAGGCTGTGTGACCTTCATGTGACCCAAGCCTAGGAAATGTTTCCCAGCAAGGGGGTTCCCAGGACTGTGGACCCAGCACAGGTAGGAGAACCTCTCAGCTCTAAACCCAAAGCTAAGAAAGTGACTAATAGGAGCAGCAAATGCCAAGAACCAAAAGGAAGGCCAGGTATTTATGGAGAAGCCAGAATCGTTGCCCCTGTGCCACCACTTTGCCCTGCATTTGAAGGCAGGGTCAGGGATAAATCATCTGCTTTATGCACTACTGTTGCTTCTTCCCTACATTTCCAAAGACCAACTTCCTTCCAGATAAGGCCTTCTATGCAGCTGTTATCTCTATTTGCATGGAAGTTGCATGTAATTTGTCAAATACTGGAAACCAGAGCCTATTTTCTGTTGCTATGGCCTGCCTGCTCAGGAAATAAAGAGCCACAAAGTAAAGAAAGTTAAATGTGGAAAAAGCATAGACGACAAAATCCAGCTTTTATAATCCTAGAATCTGAGCTGAGAAAAAGCCTGAAACCTAGTCCATCTCTCACTGTAAGAGTCCACTACAATATCTAGTATGTGCTGGAAAATATCTAGTGATGGAAAGCTCACTATTCAGTTCCAACCTATTACATTTTTGGAAAACTAATTTTAAATAACATTTCATTTTGGGGGCAAATCAGTCTTTTCATAACTTCCAGCTATGGGTCCAACAGTTCTGTCCAATAGGAAAAAAATATGGGCAAACATCTAAAGCCAAAAAACTTTCTTTTTAAAAGAAAAATCTTGTACTTAAGAGAAACAATTACAAGTTTAGTGCAAAGTAGGATATTCTATTATTGTAACTTCCCAGTACAGAAAAACTGTAATCATTTTGGCTAATTGGGAAAAATCCAGACTGTATTATTGAATATTTCAAAAGAAATGTATTTTATTCTTCTAGTCTAACCTATGCTAATATATTTGCCACCTTCTAATAGATTTGCCTTGAATATTCATGTGCAAAGTGCTTCAGCATATAGCTCAGCAACTTATGCCTAAGGACCTAATGTGTTTTGAGATCGTAAATGTACAAATATAAAACAATCCTTGCCCTCAAGGAATTTACATTCTACTGAGGGAATACAACATGTACACATAAATACAAGGTGATTGGAGAGAATGAAAAAAAATTGGGGAGACTTTAGGGAAGACTTCTCAACCTACTTGCCACTTAAATGAGCCCTGACAAAATATAAGGACATTGAGAATCAGAAATTAAAGTATATTTCATGCATGCCTTTTCTGAAGGCAAAACTGGGAGAAAAAACCATCAAGTTTGGAAAACAAGTAGTCACCTTTTCCTAGAACATTGAATATGGAAACTAAAATATAAATAAAGCATGACGTATGTTGGAACTAAATCATGGAAAGTCTTCCATACCTGATTAAGGTATTTGTATTTTATCCTAGAGACAACAGAAAAATAAAGATTTTTGAGCATGAAAATTTTATGGCCAAACTTTAGGAAGATTATTTTGGTAGTTGTGTACAGAGTGAATTGGCTAATTAAATGAAATCAGGGAAATAATTAAAAATCTATTAGAATAGTGGAAGCAAGAGGTTATGGAGGTCTGAACTAGGTTGGAAAGTGGGGGGAAAAAAAGATTACCAAAAAATGTTATGGAGGTTGAATCTGCTTGAAAAGTTTGGGATATGCATAGCAAATCCAAGAATGAGACCTCATAGACACAGAGAAAGGAAGAAGGGAAAAGGGAGTGAGGAAAGGAGGAAGGAAGGAATAAAGGAAATCTAAGCAACAGTAAATATTCTAAAGAATCTGGTTATGTGGTCTCAGGTAGCATATTATCACTAGGTATTTTTAGGTACCTATAAAGATAAATTGTTCTAACTTTTATTTGTGACCCCAAACCTCAAGAAAAAGCACAATGAAAATTTCCTATAAATGCACAGGGAGATTAATAAGTCATCTTAAGTATTAGTAATATATAGTCCTGGCTGGACCCTTAGAGCCTGTTCATACTACATGTCCTTCAGACATGCTCATAGGTAAATGTGTTTTTTACACAGCTACCAAATGATCTTCCTAATTCACAAGTCACTCCCTTACTTAAAAAGTTCCATGGCTAGCTCCCTATTACTTCTGGACAAAATGCAACCCTGTCACGAAAATACAGATCTCTGGATGTGGAAGTTCAAATGTTAGTTCTATCACCCACTAAGCAATGACAATAATTTTTCGGATACTTAAGGTAAAATGTAGGGGGTTGAATGAGATTACTTCTAATACCCTATCCAGCTCCAAATAATAGCTGACATTTATTTAGCATTTTAAGAGTTTTAAGTACATTACATATCTCCTCTTTCACCATTTCATTTAGAGGTGGCACTTCTTGCCAAGGCAAACCTTTATTGTAAGTACAAGTGATCCCATTTCATCCCACTATCTCCAGATTTTCCCCATTCTCACTTATCCTCAATCTACTGACTGCATCTGTACCACCTACAAACACACCCATATCTCCTCCAACCTCAGAATTCCTTTAATCCATTCATCTCTAATTGCTAGCCTCTCCTATCATTTTGTGGCTAAATTCCTTGAGAAAGCCATCTACAATAGATGACTGCACTTACTTTGCTTCCTCTGTACTCTGGTTTCCAGCTTCATGATTCAACTAAAACTCCTCTCTCCAAAGTTACCAATGGATTTTTTTAATTGGCAAATCCAATGGTGTTTTCTTAATCCTGATTTTTTTTTTAATCTTTTTCCAACCCTTTATACTGTCGTTCATTATTCTCTTCTCCAAGGTTTTCATGACATTGCACTTCTGGGTCTCCTTTCTGATCACTCCTCAGTTTTCATTGCAGGTTCTTCATCCAGGTCACATTAACCCATGAGGGTTCTCCTACCCCAAGGATCTCTTGCAACCCATTTCTTTTAAGTCATCTCATTCACTATATCATGGATTTATTTATAATCTTAATGCTGGTGAATCCTAAATCCATTTATTCAGCCCTAACCTCTCTTGACCTACATTCTTGCATCTCCAACTGCCTAGACATCTCAAAATGTCCCCCAAAAAATTTTCAACATGTCCAAAAACTGAATTCATTATCATTTATCCCCAAGCCCTCCCCATTCTACCCTATATTCTCTATGGTTGACGACAACTCCATCCTTTGCAATACTCAAGCTCAAAACCTGGATGTCATTCTCCATTTCTCTCACTCACCCTCATCAACCAATTAATTGCCACATCCCTTTAGATTTTTACAACCATTTGAAATCAAAACATCACCTTTACATGAACAAGGTTGAAAGTCTTGAGTATGAAACAAACTTCCTAATTATAAAAAAATATATACATACAAAATATCTTCAGTAAAGGCAAATCTCACTATTCTTTAGCATGTTTTTCTAGAACATAAATCAACTGTTCTAGCTAACATTTCAAGAAAACATTTTATTAGAGAGAAACTTTTTTAAATTACCCTTCCACAGATCTAGAGTTTTCTCTATGTACACTTTAGGTTTTTCAAAACAAAAATATGTGTGCAAGATACTGATACTATGTAAAACCCACAACAATGTCAGCATTAACTTGGACTGTACAGGCATGTATAGCAAGTATTCAGATATCATTTATTTGGTCCTTTAAAGGTACAGTATAGGAGTATTTGAGTTTTACAAAACATCAAATATAAATAACCTGAAACTGTAACAATACACAAAAATTTTCTGATGCTGACATACCAGGCAGTACAAGCTGAAAAATTGAGTAAATTAACATTGTTTTACAGTAATGTACATAGTGCCAGTTGATATTTTAAAACAATTTTCAACACACAGCACTTGAAGCATCTTTGAATTCATCTCAGTTTAGTTGAAGATGTGAAAAACAATCAAATCTGAGCTAAAATATTTTTCCTAGCCAAAAATAAAGGTGTAATATTTATAACCAGGGTATTAATTTTACTAAACCACAGTATTTTTAACTACTGAATTATACCTAAAGGTATTTACATAAAAAGCTGTAACATGCACTGTGTATTGTCTTTTATCTAATGACTGTTTAAGCAAATACTTCTCTTCAAGTATTTAAAAACTAAATTCCTACTACACTCAATATAGCATACTGGAATATTTCTAATGGTTCTATCCAAATGAATGTTTTATCAAGGAGAAAGACTCATTTTCAAGTCAGTGATGTGATTTTCCTTTGGAACAAAGGACATAAATAGTCTAGTTCTGGCCATTTAACCCAAATGCCCAGATAACATAAGACAGTAAGAAAATGATGAACAGTTTATTTTCATTCAGTCTAATGCTATAATGTCATCTAGATCTTCAGACTGTTCTGTACGTGGCCTCTTTGCGTTGATATGGTCTTTATCGTCTAACTTTCTCTTCCGGGCTGAATCTTCCTCAGTGACATCAGCATTACTTGAAGAGCCTTCTTCATCTGAATCAACGATCAGCACATCATCTTGATCTTGAGCTTATTAAAAAAAAAAGTCACTTTTAAATACTAGTCTATGATGAACTATGCTTCCATGTGATTTTCACATTTCAAATTATTATTCTTGTAAAACTACTGCACTCTTCTCAGAGAGCAATGTGTCTTACTCAATTTTCAATGAGAAATCGGTCAAGGTCATAAAAATGGTTCACATATTGTTTATCAAGAAAAAGCAAAATGCAATTTCAACTTAAGTATCTTAAGACATACACAATTCAGATTTGAGTTTTACAATCAATTTTTAAGATTTCTGGAGTATGAGACCAAGAGTGGCTCTCCTAAAAAGTAATAAAAGATCCAGAATAAAGAATGTAAGACAAAGAAAAAGTAGCTCACTTTAATACTTGATTAAAAGCAGTTTGAAAATAACTAAGTATATAATGAAATACAAGTTTCACTAAATCCAAGAAGCATATTCATATTCAACTCTAGAAAGGTCAAGAGATATTATCATAATCTTAGGAAGCCCATGATATACAGAAATCCTTGGTTAATAATAAGGCTAAAATGATAACCTTCCCCCAACTCCAAACTTATCTATTCTTTTCTAGGGTAACACTATGATTCTCAGTCACACAAACTGAAAACATCAGTCATCTTAGATTATTTTCTCTAATTCAGTCATTTCCTAAGTTCTCTTCCATCCTCCTTCATTGTTCCCACTGTCAACACCAGAGATCAGATGCCATACTACAATGATCTGTACACATTGTACACCGAATAAATGTTATTGAAATGAACTTTTTCTTCCTCCCTCCCCAATTACCAGAAAAAAATAAAAAATAAACTTCCTAAGCATAGTTCTAACAAAACCATTTCTCCTTGGTCCCTTCGGTACTTCTCTACTTCATACTAAATAAAATCTAAACTTCTCCAACTTGACATCCAAGGCCCCTCTAAAGTTTGGCTAGACTAATCTTTACTATTCCTCTTTGTGCATTCTAAAGCTTCAGCCCACGCAAGACAATTCTTTACTTACCCATTATCCCCACAATTTCCCCAATCTGTATATCTGCTCCCGTTACTCCTTCTACTTGCAAAAACATTCCTTTCCTAGCCCCAACTCTCTACCCATCCATTAAAGTCGACCTCAAACTTGCTCAAATTCAGCTTTACCCGATCCTATACTCTACTCTCGCATCCATAAGTGATCTCTTTTTCATCAGGACTTTGTATATTTCTTTCACCACTCTTCATATTCTACCTTACATTTTATTTCTCTTGCTACATAGCAAACCCTATCAATGTTGTATCGTTCTATAATATTTTCTACAACTCGTAAAATACGATCTTTGACAAAATAGTCAATGAACATAACATTTCATAAAGTGAATGCAGAGCCTAAGTTAGTGAGGAATATTTGTCCAAGATTCCACAGCACTACTGACACTTAAAAATGTCCTAATTCTGCATCTATAAATCATTTTTGCCAGATAAATTTACCTTTGAATTTAGCCTATATAGATTGCTTGCTGTCTTGGAAAAAGGAGAGATAAGGAAAGAAGGAAAAAAAAATTTGGAACACAAAGTTTTACAAAAATGAATATTGAAATTATCTTCACATGTTTTTGGAAAAATAAAATACTATTGAGATAAATTTAATTTTGTGTTCCAAAGACGGAAATTGAGAATGCCTCCTTTATGTACCAGCAAACACCAATAATTTATTCAGTTGTAAACTATCACTACTCACTCATTAAATTGCTGTCAAATGTTTCTATGTGTCTTTCCCCAAACTCAAGTTCTTGATACCTCCCATATACAAAGGCCCATCTTAAAAACAAAAATAATTCCACACCTTCTGGCACTTAAATAGCATTTATTTCAGAAAACACCAAGAAAATCAAGCAGAAAGTTTCCATGGTAAATTTTAAAATTGATAACCATTTCCCTCTTGAGAATTAAGTTTCATACCCAGGGAAGAGCACCTTTGACTTCATATCACCAGAGACAACAGCCTATATACTTAATGTGGCCTGGCAGATGTGATTGTAACTGCTGTGAAACGCTGTCATCAATGAAAGTTTGTGGAGATTGGGAATACTACTACAAAACTGGAGTAGGACAAATGTCTCAAATTTCAAAGAGGAGAGACTGGTATCTGCCAATTAGAAACCAGGAAATAGGATGAAGATTACTGGCAAAATTGTGGAATGTATCATATTGAAAGGTTATAAAACAGGAAACAGTGATCACAAAGAGCTAACATGGTTTCATTAAGAAATAATCTTATTTGCCTTTGTGATGTTAAAACTATATCACAGAAATATAAAATATAATTTAGCTAGATTTTTGCAAAATATTTGACAAAACCTATACTACTATTCTTTTATTAAAAAATGAAGAGATTTAGGCTAGACAATAGTTCTGGTTAGGTAAATTTAGATATTGTTGGTGAGGAATGAAGAATGACCACTACTTGAATGTCGCCTAGAAAAGTCTCCAAAGAAAAATTCCAGGAATATGTGGTTTAAACCTGTGCTGGTTAAAACTTTTAATCACTGACTTAAATAAGATGACAAATGATAAAATTACCACACCTGTAAATTACCTAAAAGTGGAAGAGATTATTATATACAATGAAAGGCAAAATCTAAAAAGCTACTTATAGGCTAAAACACTGGGCCAAATCAAGTCAGATAGAATATAAAAGGGAAGATATAAAGTCTTATGCTTGAGTTAAAAAAAACAACAACAATCCAGCATCACAAGAACAAAAAGGAGAGAAAGATGTGACTTAACAGCAGTTTGGAAAAAATGTAATGGCTTGGAGGGGAAAGAGAGGTGGGGGGGGGGGGGGGGGTATGTGGGGGGGGGGGGTGAATGTGACATGCTTCAACAGTATGACATAATATCCAAAAAAGCTAATGCTGTCTTGGGTTACATTATTAGAGAAAATGATATTCAGGTGTAAGTAATAAGTCTCACCATTGAATTCTTCCTTGATCAGAATACTTGTCCTAGAGAATTACGTTCACTTCTAGGTACCACATTTTTTAAAGGGGCATTGATAAACTGGAGAAGTGTAAGAGGATGGTGAAAAACCTTGAGTTCCTGGCAAATGAAGATTAGGTACAGGAACTGGGAATGTTTAACCCAGAGAAGATAAAATTTCAGGAAAACCTGATAGCTCTGTTCAAAAATTTGAGAGGCTATTATGTGGAAGAATTAGACTTGTACCCTTATAAATACACTTTAAAAATTATAGTTTTGGGCCCCTGGAGAGCAAAACTATGTAAAGAAACTGCAAAGAGGCAAAGTGATAATAAGGGAAAATTTCCTAACAAGAAAAACCATCCAAAAATGGAAAGGGTTACTTCAGAAAATAGTAGGTTCCCCCCTTCACTGAAGTTCTTCAAACAAAGGCTGAATAACCATTTGTTCGGTATGTTTTAGAGGGGCTCATTGTTCAAATATGTATTGTTCTAGATGGCTGGAGGTCCCCCTTCCAATTCTGAGATTCTGTGAAGTGATTTACCTGTTGATGTGGATGGCTGTGCCCCATCATCACTGCCATTACTGATGTTTTTAGCTGCCTGTTCTGCTTGCTTTGGCCCCACTTTTTCAGGAGCATCTCCAACAACTTCAAATTCCACATCTTTTTCTAGATCATCACTGTAAAAAAGTTACATTTTAAAATAAAGGCAACAAACTGCCTTTTTACAATAAACTCTCTTGTATGGCTGAGAAATGGAGTGGATCACAGTAATCAGAGCTAATCAAATACTCTGGCATGCCCACATTATTAATTTTTGAGAATCAGAATATAATAAAATACAAATAATCAAACTATACTGAGAATAAGATTCTTTTAACTATTCAGAAGGAATACAAGATTCCTTAAGAGAAGTTAAACAAATCACTTATAAATAATAGCTCACAATTCTATAGCTCTGAGGTTTGTTTTTCCTCAAAGCAACCTGTTTAACAGATAGTTCATGATTTACCTGCATCATAAAAAGTCATCGTGATCCAGGTTAAATGCTTTATTTTAAACTTCCTGGTAACTATACTGAAAAGTTTCAATCCCAGGTAGCTATGTTATCAAAAACAAGAAACCAATCAGAAATAACTTAGTGAGATTTCCTCAATGTCTTTTTATAAAACCTCTGCCTCTCAGCTGTATTGTGAGCTGCTAGGCCTAGCCATGCCTATATCAAACTAGGATTATGATAAGCTAGCCTTTTATAGATCATTGGGCTCTCCCTTCCCACTTAAACAAAGAAAGTAATTTTTTTTTTTTTGGCATCTTACCTATCATGCTAACAAACGCTTTTTTACTTCTAGAAAATTTATATAAAAATACAATGATATTCTAAGTTGATCCCAATGACC
Organism: Sarcophilus harrisii; assembly: GCF_902635505.1. Classification (NCBI taxonomy): domain Eukaryota; kingdom Metazoa; phylum Chordata; class Mammalia; order Dasyuromorphia; family Dasyuridae; genus Sarcophilus; species Sarcophilus harrisii. The sequence goes on from NC_045427.1 coordinate 453,843,000, forward strand.
AAAACTTGTATAATTCATATTTTTATAATGCTGAAAATAAATTTATAAGTAAAAATATTATTTCCCAAAAGCACTTCATAAACATAAGCTATCATTAGCTGCATTTTGGGGGGGAGAGGGGAGGGTTTTGGGGGGTTTTTTGCTAAGGTAAAGACCTGCATAAATTGAAATTCTGAATATCACTTTCTAACTAGACTATTAAAAAAAAAAAGCAGCTTTTCTGAATACTAATAATCAACGTTAATATGACTGTTTTCCTTTACTTAAAAGTTATAAAACATGTCCATTTACATTTCTAGATCCCAAAATTTCTATGTTTGTGCCAAGAAATCAGTAGCTACCTGAGGCACAAGTGTATTGATGTTTTACAAGAACAATGAAGTTTTAAAAAAGAAAACAACCTTATTCACTTAATTTAAATTATATTTATATATTTTTTATTTTAGAATCATAAAAATTCCTACCTATGGAGGACATTGATCAATAATGTATAATCCTGTAGGAAATCATCTGCTTGAAGCCTGCTGCCATTTCTAATTCCAAATTCTGACAACTTCTTATGATTATTAGCTAGAAAATTGATAGAATTCAAATAATAAAATGCATGATCCTTCTATAACAATGAAATACATTTTAAATAAACTGTACCCAATTAAAGATGACAAAATTCAAACTATGCTTAACCCCTTTACACCAAATTGACACCACCATCTGAAAAGTGACAACTCCTTTTATAGGACTTTTGCAAGAGAATCTTACATTTCAAACAGAAATAATTTCCTTGACTTAGTATCTATCCCATTATTTCACAATTTTAATCATCACCCTAGGATTAATAATAAGAATAAGCAAATAAACTGTGGTCCAGGCAGAGTTTACAACTGCAACTCTGGCTTCATTAATTTTATCTACTATTAAGACAATCAGGTCATGCATAGCTATGTAGTCACTACACACAAATCAATATTGCTGAAACTTTCAACATTAAAACAACAGGACTTCTGTTAAATCCAAAGAGACTTTACAGTTTTTTCTGGATTCCCATGTCTAGTACAAAATTGTATTCAAAACAAGTCCTCAAATCCTTAATGAAAGAAATAATACCACCTTAACAATTCTCCAAATAAATAAGAAAAGCTAATATATATAATGAATACCTTCTGTTTCTCCCTCTTCTGAAGATATGAGGATGGTTCCTTTGCCATCTTCAATCTGTACATCTGGCGCTACCATAGCAAATTTTTCTTTCACTATCTAAAAAGGAAAAAGATTCATGCCACTACCATACTTTAAATCAACAAAACCCTGCAGAATTATTTTTCAGTAGCACCATTTTCCTTCTCTTTTCCAATATGGTCTTTTAATCTGCATCACAGCAGATGTTTTAAAATTTAGTCTTATAAAATGATTTTAAGTTATATAGGATTTACTAAATGTTCTTCTACATATTTATCATGAGAACTCTCATTTATTTAAATCCAAATCAGTCCCATCAGTCCCATTCTAAAATGGATATTATTCAATTTTAAGACAATATGAAAACATTCTTAAAATTTGTCATTCTTTAAAATGAGGAAGAAGCTGGGGGCCAAAAAAACTAAATGTCTTCTCCAAGATTGTTATGGGCCAGAACTTGAAACAAGGTGGTAAATCACTGGAGTTTATAAAAACAATGCTTATGTACTTGGTCCACACACCTTTGGTGTTCACACTTTTGGGAGAGTTCACACATTAGAGTTCACACCTTTAAGAGATCATATATAAGAAACTCCCATGAGCCAACTAGAGACTTTTGGGAGATTCACAAGTCACAGCTCCCACAAGCCCAGTCTCTCGGAGGAGTCAGATCCATTCAATATTCCACCATTGTGCTGGCTGGAGGCTTTGGATTCAGAGGGAGCTGGAGGCTGAAGCTGGCAGAGGCAAAGGACTAGCAACAAGAGCTCTCAGAACCAAGGAAAGCTAACCGGGCTATTTTGAAGGAGACAATAAAGGACTGAACTTTTAACTCTTAGCTGCATTTGAGGTGATTATTGCACTGAACTGAAACTAAGGCTGCCTCCAGAAGCTCCCCAAGAAATCTGATCCCAGAGGACAATTATATATTTAGAGAAGAACACTATACAAGATCACAAAGAAGTAGACAGGTAGCAAAGGCAGGTCTTGAACCCAGAACCTCAGAATCCAAATCCAGTCATTTTTAAATACCATTCTTCATAGATGATATGACCAGATCCCCAATATCAATAAAACAAGGAAAACATTAGTATTTTCTAGTAGTGAATAAATACTCCTTTAACAAATATAGGTTTAACATTTAGGTTTTGATTCAAGAGAAACTCTTGTGGTTTGAAAACAATTATAGTTCAGTGCCTAGAATTTCTAGTTTTTATACCTAGATACTTAGATCATGATTTGAACAATAATAAGGACAAAGGGGAGTTTGGAATTTTTTGAGAAGGAAAAAAGAAAGTAGTAGCATTAGGATATCTTCAAAATTTAATACAGTAATCAAAGCAGAGATTACATTTGATAAAGAGAAACTTTCATTATACTCACTTTATCCTGTAATGTAAGGACTGTGACTTTGTGGACATTCAATTTCACTGTTACCTCAGGCTTGCTGGCACAAACATAACAATTAGGGTTGGGAGGATCCAATGCACAGGGCACAAGTAGTTTCTTTCTTGGATTTGGCTGTTTGTTCAAAAAGATCTTGGGGGCAATATACCCACAAAAGAAATTAGAAATAGAAGATATGACTTCAGAAACAAAACTTGAAAATCTTATCTATAACTCACCGTTCTACACTGATCTATTTTTCCTGATAAAATTTTCAAACCTTCTAGGACTATCAGCCCAGCAATCACCGCATTAGTAGTAGCTATTGCAGGAATGATATTTCCAGCCATAGCTGAAAAAATAAGATAAATGTTTACAAAAAACTTTTTTTTAAAGTTTATTTAAAATATATTTAAAAAAAAAACAAAAAAGCTTTAAAGATGAAGGTGATTTGACCCAGGAGTAAGGAAAGTAAAGCTTACATTTGATATCAAATCTGCTCTTCATATTCATACTGAAAATATGCATCCTGAGGTTTGCTGCAGATGTAACAAAATCCATTGCTGATGGATCATCCTGCCAATAATTCAAGAAGGAAAAAAAAACCTTTAATGATTAAAGGTACTCACTCTATAAACACTCAGAAAATGATAACATTTTTTAGATTTTTAAAATTATTTTAAGCCAGACCAATTTTTTCTTTCACTTGTGTACATCATAAATTTTATTACTGAACGTTTGTCCACAAAAAATGTTTTTTGTGAGAAAAAAATCTACAACAACAAAAATTTACTCATAGATTCTCAAAGCACTTTCATTACAATAACCCTGCAAATCAGACAGTACACGTTATACCCATTTTAAAACTATTGTGATACTTGAGAGGAAAAGTCCTTTATAAATACATTTTTTCAGTTGTGTCTGACTCTGTTACCCCATTTGGGTTTTTTTTGTTTTTTTTGGCAAAGAAGCTGAAGTGTTTTGCTATTTTCTCCAGCTCATTTTGCAGATAAGGAAAGTGAGATAAACAGGATTTAAGTGACTTTCCCAGAGTCACACAACTACTAAATGTCTGAGGCCAGATTTGAACTCAGGAAGATGACTATCCACTATCCACTGCACCTTCTAGCTGCCCAATCATTGTTCATAACCATTCAAGAAAAAACAAAAATCTGATAAGTTTCCCAATTTATCCAACATATGACTTATTGACATTAAAATGCCTCCCTAATAAATCCCCAGTGTGGTTAATATTGCTTCAAAAGAGCTGCTCTATAATTAAAACATATTCTTAGTATATTAATTACTGCATTTTCTCAACTAACCTTGTCCCATATGAGTTCAGCACCATCACCTTTCTCAGCAAGGTGAACTCTCAAGGTTTCAATACTCTTTGAAAAAAGACGTGCATAGCTTTTGACATCCAGAACCTGTTGGTCTTTTAAACCTAATGTGGATTCATTTTGTTGATCTCCTATATTTATTTCTTCAAACAGAGGGGGGGGAAAAAGATAATATTAACTTGGGCATAATTCTTTATCACATATCACCATTAGCATCCTTACCATTGTTTGTATTGAATAAATTAAACAAAAGCAATTCCTGAACATTAAGAACATAATATCAAACAGAAAATAATATAATTAATTTTTAGAGAAGAAATCATAAGGAATAAGGTAGATTTAATTACATTAAAAATCAAACAAATTTAACCAAGATAAAAATATTTATTTGGGGAAAATATTTCCAGGAGCCATAATATAAAAACTAAACATTTAAAATTCCTGAAATTACAGATATTTAAGGACAATTCTCCTGAATCAGTCACTACTGGATAGTTTTAAATATACATAGAATTTACAAAAGGGAAATACATATTACTAAAATAATCATAGAAAAATGATCAATCTCATTAATGTTCAGAGAAATGCAAAAATCAAGTGCTGTGGTTATCACTTCATACCCATAAAAGTGGCAAAGTGAAAAAAAAGGCAAAAGTAAGAAATGGTTAAAACCTAATCCTTATAGATTTGGCAATAGAACTGCAGTGATAAAAAAAATTTTTTTGAAAGAAATAAGGAAATACAAAGATAATCAATCATATGCTAGATGATCCCTTTATTGTAAAGAAGCCTTAAATGACAATAAAGATAAAAAAAATCTGTCCAAAACTACATCTAGGCATTATTTGTAATAGCAAAAGAACTAGAAATGACATAAATATCTATGTTGATGAATAGTTGTATAAACTGTGGTATATCAACTTAACAGAATGAAAATGAAAATGATAAATATGAAGAATATTTTTACAATTCTGAAAGATTTACAGGAAGTTATTCACAACAATAAAGCAAAAGTAGGAGATCAATAATTCACACTGGCTAGGACTATAAATCAACATCTTATGGCTCTATAACTATCAGAGTTGCCTTCCCTCCACTGGTGCAGATCCCAAAACCACCATTGAGCAGTCTTCAAAAGTTTCTTTGGCCAAAATAATTTGTCAGTCAAGCCAATCTGGTAATGAGGTGCTACAAATCTAGATAAGCTGGTCAATGAACAACAGAAACACATTCTATTACCAGACTGTACTGAAAACATTTTTAAATTGGATTTGCTAGCTGTACTTTGCTAGCATGATCTCTGAAAAACTCAAACACCAAAGCTATATAAAAGGAAAAATGTATTTTGAAAAAATCTTTCCAAACCCTTGAGTCATCCTCAACTCCCTGCAATTTTTTATCTTATACACCGCCAAATTTTAGCATCTCCCTTACAATGATCATTTCTCTCCACTCACAAGGAAAAACACAGAGCCTGTCAAAGACCTTTAAAATTTCTTACCTGAACCACTGACAACAGCATTCTCAATAGTACACCTGCCTCAAGTTTCTCCCTATTCCATTCACTAAAGTGAAATTTCAGATGATTTGTGTTTTCTCAAGGCAAGTGAAAAAACAGCAAAAAATTAATCATATAAAATAAGTTTTTTAAAAAGTGAAAGGAAGCTACTTTCCAAGAAAATAAAATAACCATTTATAAGATGGGTAAAAAAGTAATAATAATAATAATAATAATAATAATAATGACTAAATGATTGTATCACACACTACTACTGGATCTGTATCCCAAGGAAATCATAAAGGGAAAAGGACCCACATGTGCAAAAATATCTAGCAGTTCTTTTTGTGGTTGCAAAAAACTGGAAAATTAGTAGATGCCCATCAGGGGAATGTCTAAACAAGTTGTGGTATATGAAGGTAATAGAGTATTATTGTTCTATAAAAAATGATGTACAAGCTCATTTTAGAAAGGCCTGGAAAGATTTATATTAACTAATGCTGAGCAAAACAAACAACTAGGAATATATTGTACACAATATTAGCAAGAAAATGCAATGATTAACTATGAAAGACTTTGTTCTTCTCAGCAAATCAGTGATGTAAAGCAATCCCAATGGATTTTGGATAGAAAATGCAATCTGCATACAGATAAAGAACTCTAGAGATTGAATGCAAATCAACACATGTTGTGTTCACTTTTACTTTTTCTCTCTCATGGTTTTTCCCTTTTGTTCTGATTTTTCTCTCCCTACATGATTCACTAAACAATGAGCATTAAAAAGGAATAAATAAATTAATTAAATATAGTAGCACACATAAATCTCAAAAACCAAACTCTTCTCTCAAAGCACAATAATGAAAAGCTAGTTGGGAGACACAAGCTCAAGAATGAATATATGTCAGAAAAGTCCTAAGTGAGGACAAGGAGAGAATTACTTCCCTGCAAAAGCAGTTGTGGTCACTATAAAAAAAAAAAAAAAAAAAAAAAGTCAATGTAACTGTTAGGCATTAAAAATATGTGCAAGACGTAACAATACTACAAGGTAAGTCACCACATAAAACTTCTCAATCTTACCCCTGATTAGAGTATGAAACGCCAGACAAGCATTTTAAAATAATCAAAGTACAACAACACACATAATTAACAAAAATTCTTTAGATGGTAAATTCAAATATGTCTTCATATTCATACGTCATACTTCAAAAAGTCAATGCTCTGCAACTTGTAAAAACCAACAAAAAACTATGAAGAAGTTGAACTGCATTTTTTATTCTACCACTTTTTTATGTAGATAGTTTAATAGATAGCAATACTTAATATCTATATAGTTTTTATTACTTACTACTTGCCAAGCATTATGCTTGGCATTTTAGAATATTATAATCTCATTTGATTCTCACAACAACCTTGGAAGGCAGGTGTTATTATCCTCATTTTACAGATGAGGAAAACAGGTTATTAAGTGACTTGCACAGAATCACAATGGAAGGAAGTATATGAGGCTGTATTTGAACTCAGTCCTTTGTAATAGAGCCCCAACAATATAAAAACAAGCATCATTGCCATTTTATCAGCAGAGGTCATACTCTGGATAAGAGGTCCTTTTCTTTTGGTGGGAGAGGGAAGAAAAAATAGGAATCAGAGAATTTATGTCCAGACATTGAAAAGAATTCAAAAGTACAAAGCTAAATTCAACTGAAAAGTTAAAAGTAAACATAACAAAAAAATTCCACAATCAGCTAGTATCCCTCAAATTCTAAATGTTTGCAAGCAACACTTTTTTTTCCAACTCACTTAAAAAAAAATTTGTCTATAGATGAAATCAGTAGTATTTTCCTTTGAGTAATTCTTTAAGCTACTGTACTTATAATCAGATTTTCTACTAGTTTTCTACTAGTCTCTGGATTCGAATTCTCTCATCTCTGATATAATAGTAAAGATGCATTTTTTGTTAACATTCAATTTAAAAAAGCAACCAAGCAAATATTCAAAAAAGCAAAAATGTTTTGGGAAAAAATAAAAGCCCAATGAATCTGGGCAGTAATTTAAGAGAATTACAATACAACACATTAGAATGATTGACTCCATTTATATTTCTGATGAGGAAAGATGTTTAACACTGCAGTCTATTAGTTTGTACTACAAGACCAATGTGTTAAGATTAAATTATGACATCCCATCCATAACTTTCAGGAATGTCTTACCTATCATAAGGTATAAAATGAATAAGTTTCCAGAAAACTAGGACTTTGATTCTAATTGGGACCCTACATTGGTTTTGTCTATTAAAAAAAAAAAAAAAAAAAAAAAAGGAAAAGGAAAAGTAGTTCCCTCCCCTTCTTCAAAATAGCTTAAATCATCCACCCTCAACATTCTGAAGTTTAGCATCGACAAGAGAGGAGATGACTAAAGGGATTACTGTAAAAATACCAATTTTACTATAAAAAACAAAACATTTCTGATAATATTCTATAAACATTTTCTTATTAAATAGACTATGCTATTATGGAAATTTGACTTCTTTGATCACTGGCAAACATCAAGTCTATGGAAGGCAGCAAAACAACCTCACTGTATAAAAATGTCCAAAACAAAATAATTTAGTTACACAAGAAATGCAATCAAATGGGGGTACATATTTTTGTATATGGGAATAGAGGATTTAAATAAAGTATTCACAAGATCTGTACAAATTTACCTTGACTTTGCACTTCAGTCCAATCTAAAGGCACAGGAGGCTTCCTTTTCCTCCAAAGTTTATCCATTGTCAATAAATATCTGATGTCATCCTTGAAAAGCTAAATTGAGCATAAAAATCCCTTAATTGTACATGTTAGCTAATGACACACAATTCATCGAAATATCCAACAACTAGCTATTATATTCAAGGACAAATGCCATCTTCTTGCCATCTTCTTAATTCTAGTGCCTTCACCCTCATTATTTTCTATTACGTAGCTTGTTTGTACATATATGTTTGCTTATTGTTTCCCTTAAAAGATTTTCAGTTCTCCACAATCTCTGTATCCCCAGTTTCTCCAATCCCTAGAATATAAAAAAGCACCCAATAATTGCTTACTGACTGACTTGGATACTTACTAGTTGTGTGACTCTGCCTGGAAATCATTTGACTTTCAAAAGAATTCAAAAGAAAAAGAATTTCATAATCTATACCACTCTGCTATTTGAGAGAGCACAAATCTCACCTTGGTGAAGAGTTTAACTGGATCATATCCAGTTGATTTAGCCCATTCCTTAGTGGAAATACGTTTAATATCACCATCTTCATTAGATGCTCTTGCTCTGGCTTCAGCTTCTGCTGGTTCCCCTGCAAAAGACATTTGGCTATAGTTTTAACGTCAAAAGACATGAAAGTGAGACCAAATTCAGCTGATGAAAGAAATATTTTAAAATTATCTAGAAAATTCATTTGTAACTAACCTATCCTGGGATTTAGTGTTTGCCTACCTGATTTGGGGCCTATTAAAGGGGTCAAAAGGGAAAGTATGATCTTAGCACTGCATTCTTACAAAATGCTATTTTGATAACTACAATAAGAAAACTAGCCATGAAAATTTAAAGCTTTTGAGTAAATGCTAAGTTCAAGACTGAATATTTTACTCACAAGCAGCTTCAGGATCAGCTCTGTCAGGAGACACTTCCTGATCAGCATCTTCTTCCCCAAACAACTGGCTGTAATTTAAAAAAAAAAAAAAAAAAAAAGTAGTTATACACAAAGACAAGCATTTTTCCCACAAAGATTTTCACACAAATCTAATCAGATTGAGATGATTATGTCAGAGTTTACCAGGAAATAAGAAAAATTTCTAAACTGTGCTGTTATTATTTCTATTTCCTAACCTGTCTGCTTTATATAGACTTAAATGATTTAATTATAGTCAAGAACACAACTATATTTTAATTTCAACAAGTTTATATACAATTACTACTACAGTTAGGCTCAAGTTTTATACAATCACTAATCTGGATATTTTAAGCTTAAACAAAATATACGTTATGTCATTGTTCAATGCTATAAAACATCAATTTATCTTTTTTTTTTTTTAAACTTAACTATATATGAATAAGATTGTGATTTGTCCAAAAAATAAACAAAAATAAATGAACGAAAATCTTAAAAGAGGGGGGGAAAAAAAACCCTGGCCTTTACTTTTTACAAATCAACACTTTTCTTTGGGTAATTTATTTTTATTGTTGAAAAATAAAACCTTGAAAATTAATGACCTACTTTGCCTGAACTTTTTCTAAGTAACTGTTGATCTCTATATTCTCAAGGTAAGCTTTAAAGTTTTAAGGTACTGCAGAAACATCATTTTAACAAGATTGTGCCCCCTTACTAAAAAAGAAGGTAAGTTCAAGTTGCTGGGAAAAAGTAGCCAGGATCAAATACAAACTTTTTAGATAGTCTATATGGTATCCCTTTTCAGATTTATTTTCCAACTCCAACTATATATATGCTCTATTTTACTTCAGGAATCTGAATAATAATAGGAAGAGCTGAAAATTAGTGAAAAGGACAAGGAAGGAGATGGAAAGAAGCATGAAGAACAGAAACCACCAATTCTAAAGCATGGAAAGCATAACAAAAAAGAAAAAGATCAGATGATATAACATATTGGCTCTTTTGTGTTAAACCATTGTCTCCCTATGTTCCCTACCTGAAGAATTATTGAAACAATTTATGTTCATCAAAAGAGCACTACAAATACACAAATACAGGATGTTCCAAAAGTCTTAATGCAATTTTAACATTAAAATTGCATTAAGATTTTCAGAACATCTTGTATAATAAACACAAAGTGGCACCTGTTTCCATAAACCAAAAAATTGTGCATGCCAAAGCAACCTCATAATTTATCTAATCTAATCTAAACTCAATGTCCAATATATCAATACAATTTTTGATAGTCAAAAAAATGCTAATAATTCTAGCAAGGACTAGCAATAATACTTTGAACCTGACAATCTACTTTATGCTAGTAGATGAACTTTTGCCATAAGTGGCCCAAGGTGACAATTCCAAAAGGGAAGGAAAAAAACTTTTTCATAGAAATTATCGAACTCTTCATGCATAATCATATAAAGGAAAATTACTAAAATATTTCAATTTTCCTAACTATATTTGAAAATAAGAAAAAAATTATTAATTTTGAATAAAAAAGTTTTGCTTTCTCATTATAAGCATTAACAGATTCTTAAATAATCTCTTACTTGAACAAATATTTTGCCCATACGATACAGTGGATAGGTTCTGAAGGTGTATTACGAATTGTACATCCAGGGAAAGTTTTCTGGGTTGGTTTAGGATGGCATTCATAACATTCGGTCACACCCTGCAGATTCAAGAAATCAGAAAAACATTCACTCCACAATGGTAACTCATTATTTTAAGATAAATCAACTCCAAATAAAACCTAACTGCATTTCATAAAAGCATAAAACTTTGTTATGCAATAACCTTAGAGACAACATAGTCCAATCTTCTCATTTTACAGATAAGGAAAAAAAGGAAGTTAATTACCTAGATACAAGATCTTAGCAGAAACAGGTATTCGGTTACTGTAGGTTTCTATATACCATACTATACTTTCCCTACTTACAGCACTTAAATGCTTTAAAAAAAAAACAAAAAACAAAAAAAAACTATTGATGCACTGATCCTTTAAATAAATCTCAAAGACCACAATAGAAATCCATTTCAAGATAAAGGATAAAAATATTTTCAAGAATTATTATACATTTGTTGATTTCAGGACTTTCTATCCAATTTTAACTGCCCAAACACATAGAAAATCAGGTTTTTAAATTGAAATCTACTAAATCTAAACTTTGATTTGAGAATTTCACATGACATTAGAACCAAAAAAAGGATACTACCAAACCAAACTCAGTTCTGTAAAAAGTCAATGCCCAAGAAGAGAAACGATCAAATGATAATCATGAAAAACAGTTCTCAAAACAAAAACTGTGAACCATTAAAATAAAAAAAAACTACAAATCATTACTAAAACAAATGAAAATCAACATAACTCTAAGATTTTACCTAACACCCAGAAAACTGACAAAGATAACAGAAGATAGGAATAGTCAATGTTGGAGAAGTTTTAGAAAAAGAGGCATAATGATACACTATTGATAGAGTTATACAACCAAAATGAAAGCAATTTGCAACTTTTCAAATAAAGCGACTAAAATGTCTAGGCTAAAGGCCTACAAATTCTACTGCTAGAAATATACCTCAGTGAGGTCACTGACACAAAAGGAAAGTCTATATGTACATCAAAATGTTTATAGCAATACTTTTTGTAGTAATAAAGAATCGGAAACAAACTACATGCCCATCAATTGAAGAATAGCTAAATAAACTGTAGTCTATGATTAGAATGAGACATCACTGTATTGTAAGGTATGATGAAAATGATGAACAAAGATGTGGGAAAACAAGGACATTAATACATTGTTGGTGGAACTGTGAATACATCCCACCATTCTGTAGAGCAATTTGGAACTATGCTCAAAAAGTTATCAAATTGTGCATACCCTTTGATCCAGCAGTGTTACTACTGGGCTTACATCCCAAAGAGATCTTAAAGAAGGGAAAGGGATCTGTATGTGCAAGAATGTTTGTGGCAGCCATCTCTGTAGTGGCCAGAAACTGGAAACTGAATAGATGCCCATCAATTGGAGAATGGCTGAATAAATTGTGGTATATGAATATTATGGAATATTATTGTTCGGTAAGAAATGACCCACAGGATGATTTCAGAAAGGCCTGGAGAGACTTACATGAACTGATGCTTAGTGAAACGAGCAGGGCCAGATCATTATATACTTCAACAACAATACTATATGATGATCAATTCTGATGAACCTGGCCATCTTCATCAATGAGATGAACCAAATCAGTTCCAATGGAGCAGTAATGAACTGAACCAGTTACACCCAGCGAAAGAACTCTGGGAGATGACTAAGAACCATTACATTGAATTCCCAAACCCTTTATTTTTGCCTGCATGCATTTTTTATTTCCTTCACAGGCTAATTGTACAATATTTCAGAGTTCGATTCTTTTTTTTACAGCAAAATAACGGTTTTATTTATTTTGTATTTAATTTATACTTTAATATATTTAACATGTATTGGTCATCCTGCCATCTAGGGGAGGGAATGGGGGGAAGAAGGGGAAAAATCGGAACAAAAGGTTTGGCAATTGTCAATGCTGTAAAATTACCCATGCATATAACTTGTAAATAAAAAGCTATTAAAAATTTTAAAAAGAAAAAAAAAGAAAATGATGAACACAGAGAAAAACTTACATGAAATATAATATAAAATGCAGTAAGCAGAATAAGGAAAACAAGATATATATATATGATTATAACATAAATGGAAAGAACCACCACAAAATAATCAAAACCAAGTATTATGACATTACAAAGATTAAGTGTATCTTCACAGAGACATGAAAAAACCCCCACTTTCCAGGTCAGGGGTTGACAAGTATAAAACATTATATGTATCATTTAGACTATTAATCTGGGTGTGGGTGTGGGTGTGTGTGTGTGTGTGTGTGTGTGTGTGATGCATATGCTGATCAATTTTGCTGAATTTTTCTCTTCCTATTTTTCTATCTTTTTACAAAAAATAATTATTTGTTATAAAGAATGGCATTCTGAAAAGGTTAACAGTGACTAGGGTAAAATCTGGTCAATATAAAAAAAGATATAAATAAAAATCTATTTTAAGAAACCATTGATGTTTTATCACTATACTCAAATATTCTTTATTGACAGAGGAGAAGAAAATAAATAAGAATAGCCTAAGAATTTTGAGACAAAGAAACAAATTATTTAGAATTTCCTTCCAAAGAGATGAATATAAATGTACATATGTGACACTTGTGAGGTTCCAAATGGCATTCTATCATGCATTACCAAAACTTTCACAAGTCCTACTTAAATATAATAGACATACAGGTAAAAAAAGGTTATTAGACCCTGGTATAGAAAACAATTTGTGCAGAATGTTATCAAGTGCCTTCCTACCTACAAGTTGAAAGATGGACTATATGAAATGCCAAGGTTCTTTCCATATTTATAATTCTAGAATCATCAAAGTAACCAAGTTCTGAAAGTCTTAGCACAAGTTTATTATATAATAAATTTTAGATACAAAGACATAAAAAGATAGATTCATTATGTTTCAAGCATTTTAGGCTTTAAAAGGCAAACAATTCAAACCAAGCAATTAGTTTGGAAGTAAATGGCATTTCTTGATTCTACAGTTTTTGTCTATGTCCCTCTAAAGTTCTCTTAAAATTTGGAGGTCAATGACTATACCATCTGGAAGAAATATTCAGAGTCCTCTTATAAGCACAGTAACTAAATTCATTATCTTATATTTACATAAATTCCAGAAAAATAAACAAGCTTATCTCATTCCTCCCCTAAGATTCTAAGGTTCTAGATAAATATTTCAAGAAAAATAAATCTTTTCCCATAACCTTTTTGATAACTGTTACTTGTCCAAGATAACCAGCAGTTCCACTCTCTATAAGAGGAACATCAGCAGCCAGACACATTCTATTCACGTGGTTCCGTGCAGCTGAAAGATAATAAGACACAACAAAAATCAATTATTTGACTTAGTAGAGCAGTTTAAATAAACAACTTTTCATGGTTTTAATTTTACTGTCAGCCCCATCCCTCAATCATATTAGCTCTGCTAATACAATTGATAATACACATCATTTAAAAGAAATTCATTTAGGGGAGGGAGGGAGGAAAGGAAGGAGGACGGGAAGGAGGGAAGAAAGGAATTCATTTAACATCCCATACTAAAAGATAAACATCTCTGAAACTTACAGAATTTCAGTTTTCAAAGCTAGTCACGTAACTGATGTCCCCAGTGAAATTATAAAATGCTATTTTTATATACTAAGAGCCCTGAAGTTAACACAGCCTAAATTTATTTTTAAAAAATTAAGTTGGAAAAAAATGGTCAACACACAGGATCAATATATTTGGTGATTTTTTTTAACATTCAGTATATTTATAAGTCTTAAATGTTTTTAAGTAAGCATTCAAAATTAAGACATCTCCAATATACCTCTATACACTCCTCAAATTGATTAAGATGGAAAAAAAAAAAAAAAAAAGGACACTAATGCATTGTCAGTGGAGTTGTGAACTGATCCCAACCAATCTGGAGAACAATTTAAACTCTGCCCAAAGGGATATCAAACTGCATGTCCTTGATCCAGCAGTGTTTCTACTGGGTCTGTATCCCAAAGAGATCATAAAGGAGGGAAAGGGAGAGTCATCTGCAACCAGAAAGAGGACTATGTGGACTGAATGTGGATCACTATATAGTATTTTCAACTTTTTTGTTGTTTTTTGCTTGCTTTTCTTTCCTTTCTCATTTTTTTTCCCCTTTTTGATCTGATTTTTTTTGTGCCACATGATAAATGTGGAAATATGTATAAAGCAACTGTACATGTTTAACATATATTAGATTGTTTGCTGTCTAGGGGAAAGAGGTGAGGGATAGAGAGCAAATTTTGGAACACAGGGAATTGCAATGGTAAATGTTGAGAACTATCATTACATGGATTTTGAAAATAAAAAGCTATTGTTAAAAAAAGGAAAAAAAAAGGTTAAGCATTCACTACTAAGAGAAAGTTTTTTTGAGTCTCACTATAAATGCTAATATTTCTTTCCATTCCAACATAACATATCAAACTGTAGATAACAGAAAGAAAAGTGCAAAAAGAAGCCAATAAATTTTAGAAATGACAGAAATTCAAGACAAACTAGAACTGCCTTAGATGTCAACATAAAAATATTTTTAAAATTTAAGGCTAGTGGAAACCTAGCCAAATCACTAAAATTATATCTCTTCTATAGAGAACAATTTTTAAGGCAGCTAATCATAATCAACATCCAAAATAGCCATAATTTCTGATATGGAGTCTTTAAAAATTATGAAAATACTCAGTATAACTTCATTATCTTAAATGGGTCTTTAAGGTGTTTTTCTTTTCCATATTAAAAGACAAATCCAAATGTATCACTGAAGTTAAAAAGAAAGATTCACTTATGAGTTGCTTTACGATTAAAACATAATCTAGTTTTAGTTTTAGTTTTAATGCTAATTTCCAGAGAGTTACCTGGTTTCTCAATTCCATAGAAACCTATGTGATAAATTCATGTCATGACACTTGCAATGGGTCTTAGAAGTCATCAGTTCAATTATTTCATTTAATAGATCAATAAAAATGCAGTAAGTTCTTAAAGGGTAGTAACTGCTTCATTTTTGGCTTTATGTATCTCCAATGTCTAGCATAATCTTGAATAAAGAAGATACTTAATAAATGTTCTTTGGCCAAAGAGAAGTTACTGAACTTTATGAAAGAAAATGCAGATACTAAGTGGAAAAGCTGGGATTCAAACCCAAGTCCATTGATGCCAAATTAAGTAGTAACTACAGTTAGTTTCAAGTTTCTAAGAAGTTTTAAGAGTTCTGATGACTTATACAAATATATATATATATATATATATATCCCTAGGTATCTTTGAAGCAATCTTTACTTTTTTCATCAAAGAAGTTATCTTTAACAAGGCCCTTCTAAAAATTTTATGACCCAGCAGGCATTATTCTTATCTGCAGAAACATTTCTCTACTGTCATGACCAGGTGGAAGTGCAGCTAAAAGTTGGAACATGACAATAAATTCTATCCATGTCTATTCCCAACTTGTTCTACCTCCTAAGTAACAGATTTCATGATTTAAAGCTAGACAAGTCTTTAGAGATCGCCATTTAAAAAAAAATAATGTAAATGAAATCAATGGAGGTAAAGAGACTTGTTTCAAGGTTACACATGTAGAATTTGAACCTAAGTTCTATAACTCTATAACTCCAGATCCAGCACTTTCCACTAAGACAGTCTAGTACAACTGGAGGAAAAAAAAAAAAACCCCACCCACATTTGAATACCAGTCCTGCTATTTACAACCTAGGACTATTAAGTTACTTTCCCTCTCTGGGAAAAAAAAAAGAAGCCCTCTGGGCCTCTTTTGTCATCTGTGAAGGAAACTGTGAGTAAACATCCTCTCTCAAGATCCTTCTAAATCCACACTCTCCCTGTTGCCTGCATCTCTGAAATTCCTTTTAAAAATATATTTGACACAATTATTTCTCCTTTTCCCCCCATATTTCTGTACTAATAAGTTGGAAGGTCAATGAATGATACAAATCCCAAACTCACCACAAGGACGCTCCAATCAACTTGAGAACTGAATACTAAATTTTTAGGGTAAGCATTTTTCACTTAATACTACATATGAGGGCTTATTATCTTGGTGACAGCTAGACATAAGAAAAAATGATGAATACCAATAATGCAGACAACAGAGTTTATTATACATATATTTTCAAAGAGCCAGTTGTCAAAAGTCTGTTTTGTCCATTGCTCTGTATTTCAAAAATAATTCAATTAAATACTATTTTAAAGACGTTATCAAGTTACTATTTTCTCCATATTTTTATAATGTGGGGCCAGAGAAATAACAAAAAAGTAACCATCAGAAAACACAAAACTAGAATTTATTGACTTCTTACCTCTGTTATCTAAGGCATTCATGACCAATGTAAATTGCCGAAAGAATTCCACATTATAATCAGGACTATGAAATAAAAGAAAGAACAATCACAAAAAACAATAGCCTTATGTTTGCTCATTAAAATGCAATTACCTATCATTTTTAAAGAAACTAAGATAACACAGGAACTACAAGTGAGATATCTACCTTCATGTATACTAAATGAAAAGGAAATATTTTCTAATTTACTTTTTCAAATAGCTATTAGCAATTAGGAAATGTTAATACAATTTCTTCTACAGCAGACTATATCTTTATAGTTCCATGACTGACTGAAAGTATACAGAATAAAAGCCAACTTTATTTATTTTCTAAACAAAAGCATCTGACTTAGTATAGCAAGTTGCTAACTTGAAAGGCTCTTCAATAAGATGATTTCAAAGTATGTATCCAGATTAGTTGAAAGATGATCAATTACTATACATGTATAATATATCAAATTGCTTGCTGTCCTGGAGAGGAGGGAGGTAAAAGGAAGAATAGAAAAAATTTGGAACTAAAAATCTAACAAAAATGAATGCTGGTGGTAGGTGCAGAGATATATGTAGAAGAATTTTGCATGTTTAGTATTTTATTGGATTGCTTGTTGTTTAGGTTAGAAAGGCGAGGGTAAGGGAGGGAGAGAAATTTTGAACACAAAGTTTTGCATGTGTTTTGAAAATAAAAAGCTATTATTTAAAAAAATGAATGCTGAAAACTGTCTTTACATGTAATTGGAAAAAGAAAATATTGAGAAAGATATGATTAGACATGCTTGAGAAATACTACCTTGACAGCTAAAGAGAGATTAGATTGATATGGAAAGAAATTTGAGGTATATTATTGAGAAGGATCTGACCTAGAATTATGGCTCAATAGGTGGAAAGGGCATACTCAAGAGATGTTGTAAAGATAAAAATGACAAAACTGGAAAAGGATTAAATATGTGAGCAGATCAAAGTAAGTAGGAAGAAATAAAACAAATACTTTTTAAATATCTATAACGTGTCAAGTATACTAAGCTCTTTATAAATATTATCTCATTTGATATTACTTTGAGAGGTAAATGCCCTTACATTTTACAATTGAGGAAATCTAAGCAGAAAGAAGAGACTGGCCCCACATCACAAAGCTAATAAATGTCTGCAGCCAAATTTGAACTCAGGTCTTCCTAACTGCAGGCTCATGGCTCTACATACCTTGCCACCTAGCTATCCGAGTTTAACATAACAGTGTTCAAGTAAGTGAAGGATAGTGGTACCTTGCACAGTGATAACAGAAAATAATAGTTTTGAAAAGTTTGTGAATTCATTTTTAGACATGAGTTTCACAATTTTGAAAATAAAAAGCTATTATTTTTTAAAATTTAATTAAAAAATGAATGCTGAAAACTGTATTTACATGTAATTGGAAAAAGAAAATACTAAGAAAGATATGATTAGACATGCTTGAGAAATATTACCTTGACAGCTAAAGAGAGATTAGATTGATATGGAAAGAAACCCATAATTTATTTTAAAAATTCTACTTCAGGATGTCTAAAAGATAGTAGGTTAGATAGGATTCTACCTCAGAAAAGAAATTAGAGATGAGCATAAAAGATTTGGTAATCATCTCTTCAAAGAAATTATTTAATGGCTATATTTTGTTAAATTGCATGGAGGGGGAGGAATATATGGCAAAATATTATTAAAGAACTTCACATGAGTAGAGACTTATCTGAATTACAAGAGAAATCTAGAACTGCCCTGTTTAAAGACACTACTTAAATTATAATCTCTTATCTTTTGACTAAAACCCAAAGATCCTTTAAGTAAGTTTCCAGATGAAATGGTTACTAATTTATGAGGATAAATCAGCTTAGCTATTTAAAATCTTCTCAAAGGGGAGGAAGAAATATAAGGGGGGAAAAATGGGGGGAGGGGGGAAGAGATATTATGTTCCGAATCAGTGAAATAATTAACAACCAAAATACATACTTCATGATGCTGTCATGGTAGGCTATAATATTAGCATCTGGGTAAAACTGCAATACACTTTCCTTAGCAACCTAAAAATGAAAAAAAAAAAATTTAATTATTTCTAGAATTATTCCAAACTGATTTCTAATATGCACTTTCAGATAAATGTACTATTGTTTTTCTGATGGAGGAAATTGACTTTTGGAATTGTTTCTCCTATCTAATTCATCTGCTATCCTTAAGATGAAGAGAAAAAAAAATCTACTCAGATTTCTACCACATATATGAGAACTCAGCAAAGTCTAACTAAAAAGATTAACAGAAAGAAGAGACAATTCCCATTCAATGTCATGTCTGTATAGTTGGTTTCATTTCAAACCCACAAAGAAATGAAGCCACCCAGTTTATCTGATTTATCTAACATTTAATTCTCAAAGAGATCTTTCTACTAATAGCATACATTTACTAGTAACATTGCTTTGTCTTCAACCTACAAAACCCATTATAGATTCAAAGCAAAAACTAATTATATTATTCTAACAAGTAGAAAGTAAAATTTGTTCCTTTTTTTTAATGGGATGTATTCCAAAGACACTTAATTTTAATGACAGATTATTATAAATTATGTAGCACTTAAGTTTCTACTTGTTTTATATATTTATCATTTTGTATCGATTCAAAATATGTCATGCCCCCTTACTAGATTGTGACTTCCACAAAGTTAGAGACAGTATCTTATTTAATTTTCTTGTCTTCTCTCATTACCTAATTCTGCAGTTGATAGGAACTTAATGGTTGTTGAAGAAGTAACTCTAATTATAGTACCTGGTATCATATAATGATAGGTAAGTAACTCCCATCAGTCCTATTTTTAATTCTCTTTTCAATTGAAACAAGCCACTTCTCCTACCCCCAGATTTCTCCATTACTATAGATTATAAGAATCATTCTGATCACAAAGTAGGATACTTGCTCCATCCAAAGTGGTATCAAACACTCCAGCATCCAGATTAACATATAATTGGGAAATATTTAACAAAATATGTAAACATACAATAAAACATAAAATGTCAACATGTAACTCCCAGGGAACTATTTGAGTTTGACACCACTGCAACAGAGAAATATTAAGAAATCTTTACCTGTGCCTTTGATCTTCCAACATGTTTCTTTTGGAACAAAAACTGCCTATTGAGGTTGCTGACATCAATAGTATCCAAGTCAATCTACAAATGAACAAAATCCAACTAGTTTAAAATATACAATGTGAAAATATTTAAAGTATAGCATGGGGGACAGGTAGATAGCACAGAGTATGATAGAGCACCAAATCTAGAGTCAGTAGGACCTGCGTTCAAATAACAGTGTGAATCTGGGTAAGTCACTAAACCCTATAACTGCCTCCAAAAAACAATGTAAAAAACATATAGCATAAGTTTCTTAAAAGTAAAGAATTAAACATTTCAGCAACACATATCAATCCTAAGAATCCACGATTTCTAAACTTGCCACAATCTTTTGAAAACTTATTTTAGGAGCAATCATCACACACAATGATTATTGAATAAGTAATCAACTCAAAGACTTCATTTTTAAGGATAACTTTCTAAAGATCATTTGTAAAAAAGCTTGCAGGATGACATGCTTTTCTTGTATATCATCCGGGAAGTCAAAGTTACATGTAAAAACCTGAAACTGGATCAAAAAAAAAAAAAAAAAGAATGAGTATTAATGCATATCTACAACTGCAATTTATATCAAATACCTTACTTCTGCACCAACTCAATTAAAAAGGTTTTTAGGCTCTGTAAGTACTTATTTGAGCTCTGTATTTTATTATATTCGGCAAACACAATTTATACTTTCTGGTGGAGATCCTCCGATGTCTCCCTCAATTCTACTCTTTTTATTCATACACATGTAACTAAGAAATATACAAATATATTTTGAGAATTATAAACAAACTAAAAAAAGAACTGTTTGGGAAAATGTGATAATTTAATTATGTGGCTAAAAAAAGTTTAATTCTGTATATAATTTTTCCTCTAGATTTAAAAGCTTTTTGAATAATAAAAAGAAATGTGGCTAAACAGAAAAATGTAATTAATACACTAAACCAGGACAAAATCACACATTTGAAACTGCGTGCTTTCTATGCAAGAAGGGTATTTTCACATGGAAATGGATAAAATTATGGTTTAAAGAAAAACCACTGGTTCCATTTTAATTAAGTTACAGAAAGTTACCTAAAATATCAGTTTAAAACATGCTTTGATTTGTGAAATTCTACAAAGCAATTTCATTAAGAATTATTTAGGATTTTTGGATTTACAATAAAATTTTAAGTCAATTTGGTCAATGGATTGTTTTCCAAATTCAATCTCAGATTCTTACTTCTGTGACATTTTTCCCCAAAAAATTTCAAGTCGAAAAATTTAAGATATCATCATGTTTGACTATGTCATGGCATACTAAGTATCAAAATCCTAACTATACAAATTTTGTTGTTAGTCCACTTAAACTTTAAGTGAAAAATGTGTTCAGTATATCAGATTTAGAGCTGTCATCTAATTCCACAATTTTGTTTTACAAATGATAATCTATAGCTGGGAATTTAAATGATTTACCACACAGGTCACAAAAATCACTTAAAGTGGCAGCACTGACTTCAAATTAAGCACCTTTAATAGTGCTATACTTTTTTTTTAGTCAACAGATCTTTTTCACACAAAATCAGGAGCAAACAGGAACCAAAAATAGCACCGTGTAACAAACTATTTTATTTCAAAAACTTATCTTTCAAGGGACATTTTTTAAACTTAAATAGAAAACTATGTTAAACATATAAAAATTACATGTAAACTAATAATATCAATGACATATGCAGTACGTAAAATATAACCTATCTAATTCAGTGACAGGGCAGAACCACATACACAATGATAGCAGTTTTACTTTAGGAGATGCCCATCATCGGTCATTTTTATCTCTCCTATATGAAAGCATATCAAGCCAAATATGTAACATCAATCAAACTGAAAAAGTCATAATCATATAGTATTTCCAAGAAATAATTTAGTTTGTTTATATTTTGCTTATAAAAACAAAAAAACCCAAAAAATAAAAATTCAGTGGAATTAAAAAGTAGAAACCTTTGGACCAAGGAAAAAAGTGAAAGCAACAGCTCCCCAGGCCACTATTGTTAGTTGACTGAAAGTGAAGGTTGAAATACTAACCTACTTTTTGTGTGTAGCTTTATGATAGATGCAAACTAGTATTTTTAGTAGCAAGAATGGAACTGCCTGTGCCGAGTTTCATCCAGATAAATGACACTTGTAAAGTGAAGACCCAAGATTGGTAGTGAAAGACACATGCTGGCAAACATTTTTAAGTCCTGCCTTTCTCAAATTCAAATTAATCTGCTGGGCACCACGTCAGGTAGGAAAGGGGAAAGAAGAGGATTTAATGGTCTCCTATAAACCCTGAAAGTAATTTAGACTTTAAAACAAAACGCAGGAAGCACTTTAATTTTTCTCTCAAAAAAACGTGGGTCCGAAGTAAGATTTGTAACTACGACCAGTGTTTAAAACTGTCCAAAATCCTCCTCCGTAGAATGAACACTCTTTAGCTGCAGAATAACAAGCCCGCCCCCTCACAGCCGGTTTAAAGAGAGAAAAGAGGAGGGGGAACCCCACGTGAAGCATCCCCTACTCCGCCCCCTGCCTTTTCTCAAAAAAGATATTGGGGAAGACGAAAGTCAAATGAGGTGCGTCTCCCTCTGGGAGAGAAGACTCCATCACTCGAAGCCCGAGGGGGCGGGGGGGGGCGCCGACCGGGGGGACGGGGGGGGGGGGGGGGGGGGGGGTGAGGCCGCGGGGGGAAGGGCAAGGGTCCCAGGCCCCGCCTCCTCAGCCCTCTCCGCCCGCTCCCCTTCGCCACCCTCCTCCCCCACCCCCGCCCGGCTGGCTACAGCCATTCTCGTCCCACCGCGATTTACCCGCGCAAACCCGGCGCCTTCTTATGAGAGCCGCCGCCATGTCCGCCCCGCTCCCGCGGAGCTCAGAGTAGGGGCCGCTCGGGTCCCCCCTGCCTCGCCCTCTGGGATCCCCACGCCTCTCCTGAGTTCCCACGCCGCCCTCCCGGTCGGGGCTGATCCATGCCCGGCCTCCCGGGTGCCCGTCCCCCGGCGTCGCTCCTCACCAGGTCGATGTGCGCGAAGCCGCTTAGCACCAGGTTCTTGAGGAGCTCGCAGCCGATGCCGCCCGCGCCGACCACCAACACCCGGCCTCCAGCCACGGCCTCCGCCAGCTCCCTGGACAGTCCCCGCGACAGAGCCATAGTGGCCACCCTCCCCCCGCGGCCGGGACCCACCCACGGACACACTGTCCGACCCACGGACACACGGGCTGGCAGAAGGAGGGAGGGAACAGTAAAGGAGGACGACGGAAGGGGGACGGTGAGGCGGGCGCCGCGAACCGGAACTGAAGAAGGGGGAGGAAACGGAGATTTCCGCTCCTGCGCAATCTCCTCTCGCAGGCTAGTGGGTGTTTGCCCACACTAATGATGGTGCGGGCTCGCCACGTGGGGCCACCTCTTCACGTTTGCCTGTGGCGCGAAGTGGCGACGCGACTTTGTTTTGGCAAACTGTGGATAGAATCTAACTTCTGAGGGACGGGTCCTGCCTTTGACGCCCACTAGCATTGTTACTTTGGATAAGTGACGAGCTCTCAATCCCCCAGGCAACTAACTCTTCCTATTAGGAATTTCACAAAAAAGTAAGGCCATTTACTGTTATAAATACTACAGATATGGCTGTCATGAATCTCTTACACTACAGCTAGCTTTTAAAAAAAAAAGATCAAGTCGACAGTTCTAGCCCTGCTCAGCTTGCCTCTATCCTACTCTGACCTTTCTACATTCTGTGTTTTGTTGACGCTTTTCCTTTTTGTTAGCGTAAAAGAGGCCCTTGAAATAAGTATTAATATGAATCAGGCCATAAGGTAATTATTGAGCAAAGCAAATACATAGTGGTTGTGTCTGAAGATGTATTAGGCATCTCTTCGTCATCATACATTAAGATGAAGAATAATTTATCGCCACATTTCTATAAGGTAATTTGGTGGGTGTTAAAGGATGCATGGAGCACTGATGGGATCATCTCTGCCTAAAAGTTCAAGTAATCTTTGTATTACAGTCCTTCCCCAGATTGGGGGAGGAGGAGGTTTCTAGAATTTATAAAGTGGTAAAATAGCACCATGAGTGGTAAATAGATTTAGATTTGGAAGAGCTAAGATATATATATATATATATATATATATATATATATTAAAATATATATATAAATCTTTTTTTATACTTTTTTTATACTATTATATATATAATAGTATAAAAAAAGTATAATAGATTCAGCTGCAGACATAAAGAAATGTCAGCCATTCATCATAGGTTACTAAGGTTTTGCTATTTATGTGAATGGGACACACAAGTTATTAAGGAAAGGGGTTTTAACAATTAACGGGAAGAAAGTTCCCTAGTGAAACAAGACTTAATCAGACCAAGAAGTGGGAGGAGCCATTTTATCTAATCCTTAGAGAGCAGACTAACCCCAAAAGAGTGTACAAAGGAAGGGCATTAATTACACCAATGATTGGTGGACTAATGCTAAAAAGGGATTTAGCTGTAACAAGGAAAAAGAAGGAACTTTTTTGTTATGCTCATTTCACTGCATCAATTCGGAAAATCCTCTCAGACTCATCAGGGAAAATGCTATCCCCCTCCATAGAGAACTGATAAAATATGAGTACAGATTGAAATATATTTTCTTCACTTTATTTTTCTTGTTTTTTTTTCATAATAGCATAACTATCGTGGAAATGTTTTGTATGGTTTTATAGGTATAATGGATTGTTGTTGTTTGTCTTTTGTTTTCAAAGAGGACCTTGAAATCATGATGCTATGACATGCAAAGGTACTGGATTTAAGTGAGGGAGGGCTGTGCTAGGTGAGGGGCCTCACTTTCTCCTCCAGAGCCATGTGGATCCAGTGGTAAAATATAAATCAGGATGTTTGGAGATGGCCCTTGACCTTTTTAAGCTAAGGTCTTTTCCAGATCCCCCATTTGACTGAGACAACACCGATTCAATAATTAAGATTTGGTAAGAAATGAGGCTGAGAATAGAAAAGGCAAACTTGAGCAGGGACCCAGAGTTGTCCAAAGAAAAGCAGAGTGATTTGGGTGTAAGGCATGGTTCTTAAAAAAGAAATCTAGCCTTGTAAACCCCAAGATATCTTTCAAGGTTTTAGCTACCAAAATTTATAATCCTTTGTGCAGAGCATCCTCCAGGTAAGGGTATGATATCCATGTGGACAGAGAGAAGGGAAGGAAAAAAAAGAAAAGAAAAAGAGCTCTGCTGCCCAAGTGGCCAATTCCAGTTGGGTCCCCAGTGGGGCAGCTCTTACAGAGGTTGTTCCTCCTTCATTCTGGAAGAGGACCATGCCATCAGAGAGGTGATTCCATGATAGGCAAGTTAGTTGGGGAAGGCTGGGCAGGGTCACCTGTTTCATTTTCTCCTCTGGGACCGCTGGCAAGGTATAAATCAAGATGACTAGAAATGGACCTAGATGCAGGTTAGTGGGGAAGAGGTTGGAGGAAGCAGAGAATTTAAAATTCAAAATTTTTTTAAATTAATGTTTGAAAAAATTCCTCTTAGGGTGGTCTAAATCTAATCATTTCTTATGGCCTATTAACATTCCATTATATTTATGTACTATAATTTGTTTGATTATTCCTCAATTGATAGGCCCTCACTTAGTATGCATAATTTAGTGACTTTTTCAGTACAGGTACAGATTGCTCTGAACAAATTGGTCTTGAGTGATTGGATAGATTCACAGCTTCGTTAAATTGTCCCACATCTCCAACAACTCTTTAAAAGACTGTCAGTCACAAAAGAGTTCCTTTCTGCCTTGGTAGAGAAGATACTACTCCTTACACTAATGATCAAGTTTCTTCTGGGGGGGGAGGGGAGGGAAAGAACAAGTCACTAGAACTGACTGGGAGAGATGCAAAACAAAAATTGCTGGGACTTTGCTGGAGGTTACTCAGCAAATTAGTAAAACTAAAATTAGAGAAGATTAAGATTAGAAGGGAGTGAAGACATATATTGTATCTAGGATATACTGTAACCTATTTAACATGTATAGGACTGCTTGCCACCTGGGGGAAGAGGTGGAGGGAGAGAGGGGAAGGAATCGGAACAGAAGTGAGTGCAAGGGATAATGTTGTAAAAAATTACCCTGGCATGGGTTCTGTCAATAAAAACTTATTTAAAAAAAAAAAAAAAAAAAAAAGGAGTGAAGACTGAGGGGTGAAGTAGCTGCATTACCAGTATCTGAAGAGCTATCTTGTGGAAGAGGAAATACATTTATTTTGTTTGGCAACAGAAGTCAGAACTAGAAACAATGGATGCAAGTTGCAAAGAAGTTAGGCTTAATGACAAGAAAAACTTTCTAAGAATTAAAGCTGTTGCTTGGAGAAATGATGGATTAACAGAAATTAAACAACCACTTGTTAGTTATTATAATGAGGATTTCTTCATTTCAGAGTTGAATAGATGACTTTGGATTTGGGGGGGAGGGCCCTCATCCATCATACAGACACACACTCCATCTCAAGCTGTCTTCTAGTGAAGCCTGAGAAATCGAAAAGTTTTGAATGGGTAAAAATTTGTAAAGAGAGGAAAGATTGCTGGCATATTGAAAATATAATGGAGAGGAGATGGTATAGTGAATAGAGCATTGGCCCTGATGTTAGGACAGCCAAAGTTCAAAAATTATTTCAAACACATAACACTTAACTAGCTGGAGAACCCTGAGCAGATCACTTTTAACCCCAATTGCCTCACAAAAGAGGGGGAGGGAAGAAAAAATGCTAGGACCAAGTTAGATGTGAAATACAGGGGGAAAAAAAGTCCCAGTCCTAAAGAGCTTATATTCCACTTAAGAAAATACATGTTAACATAATTTTAGTATGAGCAAATTATCTTTTGTATTTCATAATGATCTCTGTTTCTTGCTTGGTCATAAATACTTCCCTTATTCATAGATCTGACAAGTAAAGTATTCTATGCTCCCCCAATCTTCTCACCCTTTACATCAAAATCATGTATCCATTTTGCATCATATCTTTGTTTACAGTGAGATGCTGGTCTGTACCTAGTTTCTTACAAACTGCTTTCCAGTTTTCATAAAACGATGAGTTCTTATCCCAAAAGTTTGGTTCTTTATTAAACACTAGATTATGACAGTGTGATACTACAATGTATTGTGCACTAAGATCCATTCCATTGACCCATCACTCTTTCTTAGCCAGTACCAAGTTGTTTTGATGACTGCTTTATAATAGCTTGAGATCTAGAATGTCTAGATCACCTTTTAATTTTTTTTTCATTGATTCCCTCAAAATTCTTGAACTTTTGTTCTTCCAGATGAATTAGGTTATTTTTTCTAGCTCTGTAAAATAATTTTGGTAGTTTGGTATTGTACTGAGTCAGTAAACTAATTTAGGGAGAATTGTCATTTTTATTATATTGGTTCAGCCTATCATGAACAATTGACATTTTTCCAAATGTTTAGATCTTTGTATGAAAAATGTTTTTTAATTCTGTTCACATAGTCCCTAGGTTTGTCTTGACATAGATTCCCAAGTTTTTATAATTTCTTGCTGCTGAATTTTATGTTGGCAATATATAGAAATGCTAATGATTTCTGAGGTTTATTTTATATCCTGCAACTTTGCAAAAGTTATTTCGGCTAATTTTTTAGTTTATTCTCTAGTATTCTTCAAATATGCCATCATAACATCTGTAAAGAATGAATTTTGTTTCCTAATTGCCTATTATAATTCTTTCAATTTTTTTTCCTTTTTTGATTGCTGTAGTTATTTCTAGTACAGTATTGAATAATAATGGTAATAATAGGCATTATCCATTATCTTCACCTTTGATCTTATTGGGGAGGCTTCTAGTGCTTTTAATGAACTGAGTGCTATATTTTGACAAAAGATTTTTCTGTATCCATTAAGATTTCTTGTAATTTTTATTGGTTTTGTTTTATTAATATGATCAGTTACTCCAATAAGTTTTCTTCTTTTTATTTAATAGCCTTTTATTTACAGGTTATATGTATGGGTAACTTTACAGCATTAACAATTGCCAAACCTCTTGTTCCAATTTTTCACCTCTTACCCCCACCCCCTCCCCTAGATGGCAGGATGACCAGTAGATGTTAAATATGTTAAAATATAAATTAGATACACAATAAGTATACATGACCAAAACGTTATTTTGCTGTAGAAAAAGAATCAGACTCTGAAATATTGTACAATTAGCTTGTGAAGGAAATCAAAAATGCAGGTGTGCATAAATATAGGGATTGGGAATTCAATGTAATGGTTTTTAGTCATTTCCCAGAGTTCTTTTTCTGGGCATAGCTAGTTCAGTTCATTACTGCTCCATTAGAAATGATTTGGTTGATCTCGTTGCTGAGGATGGCCTGGTCCATCAGAACTGGTCATCATATAGTATTGTTGTTGAAGTATATAATGATCTCCTGGTCCTGCTCATTTCACTCAGCATCAGTTCATGTAAGTCTTTCCAGGCCTTTCTGAAATCATCCTATTGGTCATTTCTTACAGAACAGTAATATTCCATAATATTCATATACCACAATTTATTCAGCCATTCTCCAACTGATGGGCATCCATTCAGTTTCCAGTTTTTAGCCACTACAAAGAGGGCTGCCACAAACATTCGTGCACATACAGGTCCCTTTCCGTTCTTTATGATCTCTTTGGGATATAAGCCTAGTAGTAACACTGCTGGATCAAAGGGTATGCACAGTTTGATAACTTTTTGAGCATAGTTCCAAACTACTCTCCAAAATGGTTGGATTCGTTCACAACTCCACCAACAATGCATCAATGTCCCAGTTTTCCCGCATCCCTCCAACAATCATCATTATTTTTTCCTGTCATCTTAGCCAATCTGACAGGTGTGTAGTGGTATCTTAGAGTTGTCTTAATTTGCATTTCTCTGATTAATAATGACTTGGAGCATCTTTTCATATGACTAGAAATAGTTTCAATTTCTTCATCTGAGAATTGTCTGTTCATATCCTTTGACCATTTTTCAATTGGAGAATGGCTTGATTTTTATAAATTAGAGTTAATTCTCTATATATTTTGGAAATGAGGCCTTTATCAGAACCTTTGACTGTAAAAATATTTTCCCAGTTTATTGCTTCCCTTCTAATCTTGTCTGCATTAGTTTTGTTTGTACAAAAACTTTTCAGTTTGGTATAATCGAAATTTTCTATTTTGTGATCAGTAATGATCTCTAGTTCTGCTTTGGTCATAAAGACCTTCCCCTTCCACAGGTCTGAGAGGTAAACTATCCTATGTTCCTCTAATTTATTAATAATTTCATTCTTTATGCCTAGATCATGAACCCATTTGACCTTATCTTGGTGTACTAGCGTTAAGTATGGATCAATGCCTAGTTTCTGCCATATTAGTTTCCAATTTTCCCAGCAATTTTATCAAACAGTAAGTTCTTATCCCAAAAGCTGGGATCTTTGGGTTTGTCAAAGACTAGGTTGCTATATTTGTTGACTGTTTTATCCCTTGAACCTAATCTATTCCACTGATCAACTAATCTATTCCTTAGCCAATACCAAATAGTTTTGGTAACTGCTGCTCTATAATATAATTTTAGATCTGGTACAGCTAAGCCACCTTCATTTGATTTTTTTTTCACTAATTCCCTTGAAATTCTTGACCTTTTGTTTTTCCATATGAACTTTGTTGTTATTTTTTCTAGGTCATTAAAATAGTTTTTTGGGACTCTGATTGGTATAGCGCTAAATAAATAGATTAGTTTAGGTAATATTGTCATCTTTATTATATTTGCTCTCCCTATCCAAGAGCATTTAATATTTTTCCAATTGGTTAGATCAGACTTAATTTGTATGAAAAGTGGTCTGTAATTTTGCTCATAAAGTTTCTGATTTTCCCTTGGCAGATAGATTCCTAAATATTTTATATTATCAGTAGTTACTTTAAATGGAATTTCTCTTTGTAACTCTGACTGTTAGATTTCCAGTAAGTTTTCTTCAGAACCACCAGCTCTGCATTCCTGGTATAAATAAATCCCACCTGGACTATTTTTTGTGATTAATTGATGTGATCTCCCTGCTAGTATATTACTTCATATTTTTGCAATATTCATTAGGGAAATTGGTCTACAATTCTGTTTTTGCTCTTCTTAGGTATCAGCACCTTTCCAGATTCAATGTATGACTTTGGGCAATGTGTTATGTTCATGGAGTTCTACCTTACTCAAATTACATCAATCATTTCTAAAGACTTCCAGTGTTTTTTAATTTTCTTTAATTGTTCTGTTACAGGTCTAAATGATTTTTAAGATCTTTTCCAGGTCGTGCTGTGATGGATTTCAGGAACCTGGGTTCCCTCTGTGATGAGATAAATGATTCACTAAGGATACAGGGATGTACTACTACTACTACAGTACAGGAATAAATTTAGAGAACTCATTAGTCTGATTCAGAAAGGGTTTAGGTCAATCCATGGATGAGGAAGATACAGAATTCAAAATTAAGATGAATCTGAAATTAAGTACAGCTTTTTCATTTACTCATAAGGAAACAAATTAACAATTCAGGATCTATGGAATACTGTTGTTCTATAAGAAATGATCAGAAGAAATTTCTGAGAGGCCCGGAGAGATTTATATGAACCAGTACTGAATGAAATGAGCAGAACCAGATCATTATATACAGCAACAGCAAGATTATATATATGATGATCAATTCTGATGTTCATGGCTCTCTTCAACAATAAGATGATTCAGCCCAGATCAGTACACTGATCTTGTGATGAGAGCCATCTATACCCAGAGAGGGGTCTGTGGGGAGTGAGTTGTGGATTACAATATAGTATTTTCACACTTCTTTTGTTGTTTGCTTGCATTTTGTTTTCTTTCTCACTTTTTTCCCTTTTTGATTTGATTTTTCTTGTGCAGCATGATAATTGTGGAAATTGCACATGTTTAACATATATTGGATTACTTGCTTTCTAGGGGTAGGGGAAAGGGAGGGAAAAAAATTGGAACAGTATATTTTGCAAGAGTGAACATTGAAAATTATCCATGCATATATTTTGAAAATAAAAAACTTTAATTAAAAATTAAAAAATAATTTAACATCAATAAATCTCAAATGATAAAGCATCAAAGATCATATTTAAAGTCAGATCCCACTTAGAAATTTAGTTTTCTTTCCACATTATAAGAAAAACTTTTAGGGTAACATATCAGTCAATTAATGTTATTTACTGAGTGCCTATTATGTCAGATATCCAGTGAAACTACCCCTATTCAAAAGGACTTCACATTCTAAAGAGAGAAGCACATTCAAAAAAAAAAATTGTATAAGCATATGCAATTTTAGATTTATACAATTTTTATTGTAATTTTTAAGCATACTTTTTTTTTTTTTTTTTTTGGCTAAGGCGACTGGGGTTAAGTGACTTGCCCAGGGTCACACAGCTAGGAAGTATTAAGTGTCAGGCCAAATTCGAACTCAGGAACTCCAGACTTCAAGGCTGGTGCTCTATCCACTGCGCTCCCTAGCTTCCCCAAGCACACTTTTTAAAGAATATAAGAATATACAAATAAAAGGTTAAGAGGGAAGGCATCTAATGGCACCCCTCTTCTATCCCTTGATATCTAAGGCCAGGACCCTCGATAGGCCCAGAAACAGGTTGACTAAGAATCGTTTTTCTTACATTTTTATGAATACACTAGCATGTATTATAAAAGTTACACATAATCCAGCTTATCTGATTCATTTTTTATTGTTTTTCATGGAAAGATAAAAGAAGGGGTGGAGGAAATTTTCTTCTTAATGACCAATTTACCCCATCTCCACCAAAGAAAATTACAAAATAATCTCCATTGCTCTTCTATCATTCCCAACTGGTTGTCTATTTCTTTCTATAAATTCTCCAGAAAAAATTTACCCATTGTGCTGGAGGTCTCTCTGGTACTGTTAAAATCTGGAGCTATAAGAGGCCTACCTCCATTTCCAGTCATGTAAATGCTTAATTATTTTTATGGCATTTCTTAAATATATGCCAATGTAATTATACCACTGTTCACTTATGTACATACCAAGTATTTTTTCATCACATGAGGTCATACACAATTCTGATTCTTTTCAGACCCTGGTATTCTATAATTCACAGAATTCACATATCATTCCTAGGAGAAAATTCATTCTGGGGGCTATAAATAAGAGAAAATTGATTTGAATTACATTTGGGAAATTGTACAATACTTTTAATAGTTGCCTGTTGCCACAAAAACTCATATTTTTGACACTAATGCTTTTTCTGGTTTAAAAATTAAATTTTATTTACACAAGAAAAAAGAAGAGATTCTACTTAAATAACATTTGATCTGGATCTTCTTGTATAACACAAAACTCTTCCATTGGATTTTGATGATTAGCAGGCCAACAACTCTTCTGGCAAGTATAAATTAAAACTGTTCCAAATTCAACAGAGATATCTGTTAAAACACAAGATATAAATGTAGAGAAACTCTTTTCAAATAATAAAGTCATATTTTATTAACTTGGCTATAGTTAAGGAACCTTCAAATATGAAGAGAATTATTCTGATGTGGTAATTCCAGCTTCTAGATTCATTCCTGGAGTAATCAGCCTTTCCAACCATAACTTAGTAGTAAATTTTAAAATCAGGAGAAAAACAGTATGAACATAAAATGTAGCTTCCAAAAGCCCTTTTCTTCTCTAATGAATGAATTCCTACCAAAACCACAACAGAAACCAAAGATAACAAATGTTTCACAAAGTAAAAGCATAAGTATATGGAATTCTAAAGATACAGAATAAGCAGAACATTAGATTATATTCAGAAATTCAAATTTATGGAAGCACGAGAAATGGCTAATAAAAAAAAGCTAGTTGGGGGTATATGGATAGATTTCAGAAAGTTAGCAAACTTTTAAAAAAATATTATGATAACTGAATTTAAGCAAAATTGGTTTCCTTTGTAATGTTATGTATTTTATTTTCTGCATTGAATGATTCTGAGAAGGGACCCTAAGCTTCAATCATACTGCCAAATTGTAACAAAGAAGTTAAAAATCACTGCTTTAGACAATCCTTTTTCCGTAGTAGACAACTGGACTTACTGGAAGAATCATCATTTAGTAACATACTGGGTTTGTAAAGAAAAGGAAGAGTCAAAGATACCTGGAAACATGAAAATCACCAATAAGAGTTACTGGTTGAGGGAAAGATAAATTCACTTTTAAGTGTATTGAAATTCAGGTGAAATAAAAAATGTCCTATGGCCAATTTGGCAATACATAAGTAGAATTCAAGAAAGGTATATGAACTAAAAATAAAATCAACATATAAGTGAATAATCAACATATAAGTCTAGTTTAAGCTGTAAAAGGATGAATTCTTCAAAAGAAGCTGAGTTAGTAGAAGTTGATAAAGGAAATAGAATAAATAATTCTAAGAATCAGAGGTAACAAAGATATAGAAGCAAAGAAGAATTTCACAAAGGCAAAGATTATTTTTTTCACTACATTAAAAATAAATTAGATACCTTATTATGTTATCTAATTTTTTAAAACTGCATTTTATATTAAAGTCTGGCTATTTAACTGAATCCAAAATGATTGCTAAAAATAAAGAACCTCTAGAATAAATTGTATACAAATACATATAAAAACAAACTCCAAGAGTCCCAACTCCACCCCACCTTTTTAATGCAGTCTTCCTTATAAAAAAGTAAATTATCTCAAAAGATCATCAAGGTGGGCAGCTCACCTACCAAAGAAGAAACTCCCTCATGTCTTTGAATACATGGTTTCTTGACTTAAAGCGCACCAAAAAAAAAATTCTGCTATTCAACTCTTTGGTGATAAGCCTCTGAAGCTAGCTTAGTTTTTAGAAGAACTTTCTCACCCAAGATGCTCCATTTCTCATCTTTATTTTTGCAATGGCTATCTCTCAAACACTCCTCCCTCAATTCTGCCTCATAAAATCTCTTAACTTCTTAAAAGGTTTAACTTAAACACTACCTTCTACACCAAGTCATAACTTTTCACATGCTAGTAGTGCCTTTCCTGCCAAATTATCTAGTTCAATTTTGAACATGCACATATACGTCTATTAATTATTATCAGTATCGACATAGACTTAAGACACACACACATTTCACCTAGCTAGACTATAAGCTCCTTAAAGACAGAACATGATTTACCTCTAACTTTGTACCAGCAGCTAGCAGTGTCTGTTATGCAGTAGGTACTTAAAATATATGTGCTTATTAACTAATGACACTAGATCCAAACTTGAAGCTTTTCCAACTTGGTAAGACCTGCTAGAACTTATGTTCTGCTGCCATGATCTTCAAGATGGTAAAATCACCTCCATGCCAAAAGGAAGTATTAAAAGGAAGGCTTTAATTACAATTCATTAATAACATATCAAATTAATGTTAAATAGTCCAGTTAAAATAATAAAAAGTTTACTACCTAACAGATTACTTTTAAGCATGCTGATCAATGCAGGCATAAGCTGAAACTCAAAAACTCTAGAGCTCCCACAGTTACTGCAGGTTGGAATCTCAGTAGCATCTGATGAAGGACAAGTTATAAAGAGAGGCTGCCCATTCCAAGAGTATCTAGAGGGAAAAAAAGACAGAAGCCCTTAGACAGAAAGGACACACAAACACAACCCAATTACTTTTTTTTAAACACCTTATAAAGTATCATAAATATTTATTGATTGGGAAACTACTTAGGACAGTCTTGCAAATTGCCATTCACCTACTTTCTCAAAGGAAAGACAAGCAGCTAACTAATAAATATGGCTAATGAGACACTACTTTTCACTTTATAAAACTGACATATTCATTGATATGTTATGAAGAATATTTATATATTCTTTCCTGAATCTCTTCCAAGCCACACCTCTCAGAATTTCTGCAACATACTATACTTTATTTTCCACAAAGGGAAAGAAATTAAAACTGTCTGGTTTTTTTTTCCTACTAAAAAATCACAATTAATACCACAAATCTACATATTCAGTATTAAAACAAAAGGTTTACTACTATACCTAAATGAACACTAAATGCTGCATCTTTTTTCAAACTACAAAGAGGATAGCCCCCAAAACACCCTCTTTTTTTACCTCAGAATCTGTTCACGGCAGGCAGAAATTCTTTTCATAAATTTATAAAATATTTTATCATTACTTTTAGAAACAGCCTTCTCATATTGTTCACCACTGTCAAAAATAAAACTATAAAAAGGAAAAGTCATGTTATTGTTTGAAGCTGTAAGAAAAAAGTTTTCATTTTAAAAGGAAAAAGCCTACATCATTTGAGATAGATGTTCTTCCTCTATTTTAGGTTATATTATTCTTCAAAATGAAAATAAGTCCATGAATAACACTAATTTGAAGGCAAATGTGCTAACATTTTCTCCAAATTGAAACCATTAAACTATTAATGCATGGAATTTTTCTAGTGGAACATTCTGGGATTTTCATTAGCTTACTGACATTTTTAAATGACTTACATAGATTTTGAATAATGCTTTAATTCTGGAATTTTTAAATTCAGAATTACTGAGAAAGGTATTCAAAGATTATCTAATCTAAATCTTTCATATTACATTAGAGGTTAAGAAAACTGACCAACTTGCAAGGTTCACATGGTTAATGAAGCAAGACTAGAATTCTAATCTACTGGCTCTAAAACCAGTCTATCATCAGTGGCTCTCAGTAAATTATGGCTCTCCAGCTCCCATACATTGTAGTAAAATTACTCTCTTCTATGACTCTTCTAAGGAAGTTTTATTTTTGCTTTAAAAGTCACTAACAAGATGACAAATCCTTTAAGAATAGTAAAATTGGACAGTTTATGCCAATCCCCTTTTATCCTAAGCCAGTAATTGCTTCTGGCCCCAATTTCCTCTTCATTGAAAACACTCTCACCTTTGAGCTATCAAAAGTTCCAATTCAACTCCCTCCCTTTTTCCATACTCCTGCAGAAGTTTTTGGGCATGATTTGTATCAACAAAATTAGTATAATCTTCTTCATCCATTACATTGATATAGTAGGGCTGAAACACAGGAACTGATGAGCCGGGCAATACATGTCCTCCTCCAGCTGACTTTATATGACCAAAGGAACAAGAGTCACTCAAAACTTCATTAAGTGTGAGTTCTTGGAATTGGGACATACAATCTGTGTTTTCATCTACATTAAAATTATCTCCTACATTTGAATCAAGCAGATCATTTGTAATACATAGTGCAGGATCACTTCCACTGTCGTCTCCCCAGTCTTCTGCTCCTTCACACCAGTCTTTAACTGCAATGTTATTTTCCTCTTTCTGCAATAAAATATTCAATAATAATGATTATGTTGTTGTATAGATCTTGAACCATCAATTCCAGTATAGATACTCTATACTATATATTTTTTCTTTTCCAAAACGAACACTAGAAAAATTTTTTACCACTGGAAAATTTTTTCAGGCAAAAAAAATATATATTTTGTGTATACACACATACACACACATAAATATTTTGTGTATACATACATATATAAACATATATATACACACATACACAAAATTAGTTATCTAAAGTTATTTAAATTTATTATGATGAAGAGGTCTAACAAATTTGTGAATTTCAGTTATTTCATAGTCAACTTCATTTTTACATAAATTAAGGACACTAAAGAGTTACTAAAAAAACAAAGAATGTTAAATTGAAATACAAAACTGCTGCGATTTTTTAATTGAGTAGTTATAGTCATTTATAATGCCACTGTATTTCTTTTACAATATAACTACTGGACTGAAAAATATTTCAATTTCCATCTGCAATTCTAAACATTTTACATTAAAAAGACACTTTAACCCAGTAGCAACCTGGCAAAACTACTGGTCTATAAGCAACAGACTGATCAAAACTAACAGAACAAGAAATAATACAAGACAAAAGGCAACATTAGTTGTAGAATGCCTGAATAAGTTATGTATATATGAATATTATGAAATATTATTGTTCTATAAGAAATGATCATACAGGATGATTTCAGAAAGGCATGAAGAGACTTAAATGAACTGATGCTAAGTGAAGTGAGAACTTTGTACACAGCAAAAAGATTATGTAATAATTAACACTAATGGACATGATTCTTTTCAACTATGAGGTGATTCGGGCCATTTCCAATAGATTTGTGATGGAAAGAGCCATCTACATCCACAGAGAAGATTGTAGGGACTGAGTATGGATCATAACATAGCATTTTCACCTTTTTTTGGTGGTGGTGTTTGCTTGGGTTTTTTTTTTTTCTTTTTTTATCTAATCTTTCTTGTGCAGCATGATAAGTATATTTAGAAGAATTGCATTTGTTTAACCTATATTGGATTACATGTTGTCCAAGAGATGGAGAAAAATTTGGAACACAAGGTTTTGCAAGGATGAATGTTGAAAATTATCTTTGCATGTATTTTGAAAAATAAAAAGCTATTACTAAAAAAATTTACTTCTATATTAAAAGTAATCATATTACTCCATCATAAAAAAAGATAAAAGGCAAAATAACCAAGTGGGTCTACAAATTGTATAAAAAGAGGTCATGAAGAAGACACTGAGTT
This sequence comes from Sarcophilus harrisii, assembly GCF_902635505.1. Taxonomy (NCBI): domain Eukaryota; kingdom Metazoa; phylum Chordata; class Mammalia; order Dasyuromorphia; family Dasyuridae; genus Sarcophilus; species Sarcophilus harrisii. The sequence goes on from NC_045427.1 coordinate 453,880,828, forward strand.
AGAAGAAACAAGTAACATTCTATGACAGAATCCAGAAAAAACTCGATAGGAAAGAATAGTGGTGTCAACTCAAATAGAAATGGATCTCTGCAGGTTAAATATTTGGAAAACCACAAATTAACATCATGTTGTATTACATTTTTACTTATTTTGTTAAACATGTACCAATTACATTTTAATCTTCAAGAGTTTGACACCTCTGGGCTACAGCAGTGGGCTGAATCTATTAAAACTGAAACTCAGCAGAGAAAAATTCATTAGTTTAAAAAAAAAAAATCAAAAGTAAAGATGAAAGATTCATGGTTTATAGACAGTAGTGTGTCTGAAAAAGATCAAAGTCTTATAGTTGACTAGAAGCTCTAAATAAATGAGCAGAGTAACTGGAAGCCAAAGAAGCTATCACAATCCTGAGGAGTATTTAAAAGGAGCATGGGTTCCATGAATCAGGAGATGACAGTCCTCCTGTTCTCTGTTTTTCTCAGAAATCATCTGGAGTTCTGTGGCCCCCATAGTTTAAGGACTTTTATACACTAAAGTACCAGAGAAATGCAAGCAGGATGGTAAAAGTCTGTGCCATATAAGAATCAGATAAAGGAAACTAGGAATGTAGACTAGAGAATATTCAGGCAACAATACTCTCTTTTGTTATTTGAAAAATTATCACAGATAAGAGGGATTAGAATTATTCTCAGAACCAGAACCAAAGGATTTAAGTTACTTTTTTTAAAGGCAAATGTAGCATATAACAATAATAATAATAATAATAAGTCTCAATAATTAGAGCTGTTTATAAGTAGAATGGGCTATACATATCAAGACCTAGAAGAGACTGGAGATCATAGATTAGGTATATATATAATGGTGAGGATTCCTTTTAAGTATGAGTTGGATTAGATGGTTTGAGAAGTCCCAGTCAAATCTCAAAATTCTGTGGTTCTGTGAATACTTGCTCAAATTGAATAAGTTCAGCATAATATAAAAAAAAAAAAGAATTAGTCTTAAACACAAGATCTGAATTTTAAATATAATACTTGTCACATGAATCTGGGTAAATCCTCTTTAATCCTCAGCTTCTTCATTTGCAAAATGGGAAAAACTAATACACTACCTGCATCTCAAAGCTGTTCCAAGGAAAGTATTTTGTAAAACGTATTTTAGGTTTATTACGACCAATTAGGTTATTAAATTATCTTTTGAACTTTTGAGGCATCTTTGTATTTATGATCATAGGAGGACTACATTCAGACCTGGAAGAAATTTCAGAAATCCCCTTTTCCAAAATCAAATAAGGAAATGATGGTATACCTTTGTAAAAAGGTTAAGCTATAGAGGAAATAAATTAGCAAACAAGTTATCTGATTCCAAATCTGATGTAAGCCTACTTCTTGAAAATTAAAACTGGGAAAAAAAACTGAAAAAAAGTAAGAAACTAATTCTTACAACTCAGAAAACAGGACCTATGAAAAACTCAACCAGAAGATGCAGTTTAAACAACATATTTGGCATACAGTTTAAAAATGCAAAATATACCTGCTTTAGTTTGGAATCCCGTGTGTACTCCTCTTGCCTCTGCAAATATTGGGAGCGAAACACCTTCCAGCTTTAGAAAAATATGAGACACCCAGAGGAAAGAGTAGCCGGTCAATACCTTCGAAGGCATGAGGAACAAGCGGAGCGAAGGATGCCTCCGAGACAGTGAAAGAGGAGGAAGCACAAGAGAAAGGAAAGGAGAAGGAAAACATGGAAAAGAGAAGGGGAAAAAAAAACGAATTTAAAGGGCTGGGGACGGGCCTGGAGCGGGGGGGGGGGGGGGGGGGGGGAAGGAAGGGACGAGGTAGCTGTGATGAGGAGAGGCCCACGGCTCACTCACACACCTGCACCGCTGGCCCACGCAATCCGAGTGCACACAGGAGAACACGTGCAGCAGTCGGTGGAAAGGCGAACCTTCAAGGGGACAGTAGACCTGGACGATGTGCGCCATCTCGGCCCCGCAGCTCCCGCAACTCGGCCGGGGGGCAGGGACTGAGGGCAGACTGTCCTGGGGAAGAGAGAGCCCGCAGCCCCGCGGTTAGGCCGATCTAGGTGAGCGGCGCGCACCGTCCAGGATCCGGGCCCGACCCGCATCCCCACAGGCCCTGGTCTCCTCTTATCTCAGCAACCCTGACCCCATCTCACCGGGATGCCGCCCATTTTATTGATAGTCCAGGCCCCTTCCTGGGGCCCTTCAACTTGGCCCCTCATCTCAGCGTCTCGAAGACCTAATAGCACAGGGGAGGGAGCAGCCGCCATGGCAACAGAGATGTCTTCTGCGCACACGCCGACTACCGACTGCGGAGAGGGACAAACTTCTCCGGGTCTCGGCCAACTCCGAAGTTCTACCAAGTTCTACCAAGACCTGAATCCAGGCCAGAAATAACGCCGAGGTTCTAGGAGTTAGATACGTGATCACGCTTTTCTATCCTCTTCCCTCACCCGAGTCAGAACTTCCTCGAGAAATCTTGCCGGCTTCTGAGGTCGCTAGGATCCCAGTGCCACGCCCTCGGTACAACCTCAACACGCCTCCCCGCTTCCTCGGGAGGCGGGGGTTTTCATGCCGAGGTTACTGCAGTTCCTGAAACTGGCGCCAAGTGGCGCCCTCCAAGAAATCCCAGCTTTTCCCTTTTCTGTTAACTGCTTATCAACCATCACAACGCTTCCGGTTAGTGCCCGCAGCACTCATGCAATTGCTAACTTGTCTTCCAACTTTCGGGCCCCTCAATCTGCGACCCATATTCTACATAACTTGCTAATTAGTGCTCCCCCCGCACAAGACATGACCCTGTAATGCTGGAGAAACTGAGGCAGGACAGAGATTAGAGAACAATTTAATAACTTATTTAAAAGGGAGAGGTGTTTCCTGGGACCAAATGGATCCATGGTTTGGCCCCAGGGCGGAATAAAAACTTGTCAGTCTCCAAGAATCCAGCAGTGAATGTCCGGTGGGAGATTCTTTTCTAGGTCAACACAAGAAAGATGACCTAATGGGGGAGGGACCCGGATGGGGATGACCTAATGAGGGAGGCACCTAGGGTGACATGATGGGAGAGGCGCCTGATATTCTAATGATGTCTGATGATAAACCTTTGATGGGATAAACAGGAATGATTATAGCCCGAAGATATAAGATCTTTATCCTATCAGACATTAAGAGGGAATGATTATAACCTGAGGCAGAGTAACTGGACATTAAAAGCAAACTGTGGCACAACAACCCTGATAAAGAAACTTCAGAAGACTCCTTATTGTCTAGGATCCGTCAAAAATCGGCCTCTAAAGCCTCTTACAATCTAGTTCCAATCTGCATTTAAGTGATTTTACATTATGTATGATGTTTAGATAGCATTCCAGTCACCTCGGTCCTCTATGTCGGAAACAATATTCTTCCCTGAATAAACATTCTGCCTCTCTGAATTTCCTATAAAATGTTCCATTTTCTTAAGGGCATAATATACTTAGCAAATATACTTAAATGTTTGAATAATTCCACTCAGCTCTTAATTGATTCTATAAGTCATGGCTTTCTATCACCACCACTCCATTATTTTGAATAAATCTGTTTCTACCAGTCCCCCTCCTCTAACTCCCAACAAAGAATGTAAGCTCCTACAGGACAGAGCCTTTTTTTTTTATCTTTGTACTGCCAGTCCCTGGGGTAATCTCTGACCCAGAATTTATATTCCTTTTGAATTTAAGGAATGGAAGCAGAAATAAATACAACATAAATATCATTTCCTCAGGCAGAAGTAAGGGCAGGTCAGATGGACCAAGAAAGATCCCTGAGCTAAGAAACAGGATAAGAGGCATAGTAGGGGTGGGGGATCTTTTTTCTGCCAAAGGCCATTGATATTTATAACATCATTCAATCATCTGCTCATAATGGTCTGCCATGGGGGGAGGGAGAAGGAGGCAAACATTCTCCACCCTTGATTTGTAAGAATTAGTAATAAAAGTTTTGTCCCTGCCTTGGCAAAATGACTTAATAGGAACATGTTATTAATCAATTTGTGGGATCCCTAAACAACTAAAGAAAGGAAAATGTGATAATCCACCACCCCAAACCAAAGCAAAAAAGCAACCACATAAGTCTTGCCAGCCATCTTTATTTTTTTAGATCAGCCCTGAAAAGTATATGGAAAGGCTGAGTACTTGATCAGTGCAAAGGAAGGAGAGTATGAGTTTGCATGTGACAGACAAAATTTAAAACATTTAAATCCACTGATTGAATCGGCTTCATGAGATGGGACTTGTTTTCCTGACAAGGAGGAAAGAGTCTGCCCTAAAGGATTTGACAGGGCAGGAAGGAACCAAGTGGTCACTACAACACAGATCAGATCACAACACAACAGATCATGGGTCATGGGGCACAGGCAGCTGCTTGATGACTTAGGCTCGGTGCTGCTTGATAAAGTTGATCAGCCCATTGGTGGAGGCATCATGAGAGGTCACAGGTTTATCGGAGTCCAACTCGGGCTCAATTTTCTTCGCCAACTGCTTTCCCAGTTCCACTCTATAGGCCAAACATTGAGGGTAAGAATAGGAAGATTTGTTTTTTAAAATACTGATACAAAGAAGTAACTAAATCCCACCCATCATAGAAACCCTGAAAGCAATGCAATCTCTGGCCCTCCCCCTTAGTTAGGGGTAGAGGGAAAGTAGTTATAAGGGGATGATGTTAGACATTCTCCCTCCCCAGCACGATCAGTTGGAGATCGTATCATTTTAAATGGAAGGAAATTCCTATCTTCTAAAAAGGCTAGATGAAAACATGAAATTTCTCAAAATGATGTTGTTAAAGAATGACCACTCAAATAAGTATTGGGGAATGACTCCCTGGTAAGTATAATGAATAAATTCTATCATGGGCTCTCAGACACACATCCCAACACTTTGCAGGCCAGAAACGAACCAGAGACACTCACCCCCACTGATCATAACTGTTGACATCCCAGATTACACCCTGGACAAAGATCTTGTGCTCATACATGGCTGTGGAGAGAGCAAAAAGAGTCAGACAATGTGCCAGTCCCATCCAGTCCCACAAGCCCAATCCCCTCTTACTTTTCCTCACCAATTAAAGCTCCAAGAATGAAAGGAGTGAGCTTTGTGAAGACAATGGAATTGGTAGGACGATTCCCCTCAAAGACCTTTAAAGGAAAAAAGCAAAACAATGCTGCTGAAATTTTGAAACACTCCCAAGGAAAAGAATAAAGTAAAAGACCCCATGTCTGAGGCTCAGACTCTGATCCTAGCTCTATCCCAGATATGTTCATGGTAACCCAAGGTCCTAAGAACAGCACCATTAGCTTAACCCACTTTACTGTCTATGAAACTAACAAAAAGGATGGAGAGAATCTGCCACTACCACAAAAATAAAGCAGTGCCAAGCCATAGCCTGTTTGGACAAGAAGTGTTCAGCTGGGGACCCAGACGCTGGCAACAGAGGCTACATTGATGAGAGAGAATAAAGCCTCCCAACTTAAGGGATAAAGTCTCGGTCAAGAGGTGCAGACTGTAACATCAGCCCTGATATAACCCAGATTGGTCTCATTTCCAAAGCCCATCCTCCCAATCCCTTTCCCCCAAACCTTATGAGGCAGCAGCTTCTTCAGGTCATCACCACTCTTGCCTGCAGCCTCCAGCTCCTTTTGTGCCTCCTCTGCCGTCTTCCCCTTCATCAGAGCCTCAGTCTGAGCTAGGAAGTTGGCTAGAAGAATCTAGGGAAAAGAGCAATGGAACCCACTTTGCAACTTCCTCCCCAAGGGAACAGGAAATGTATGTACATGGTTTAACAGGAGAGACAAACTATGTTAGAAGTGCTACTAGGAAAGAAGTTTTTTATTAAGTATTTACTATACAGAGCACTTTGTTAGGCATCAGGCAGATAAAATATGAGGATAAGAATGAGACAACACCTTCTAAGGAATTTAATTTGATGACAAAAATAAGATTGAAAGAGAGAGATATCTCTCTTTATCTCTCCAATCCAGTTTGGGCCTGCTGAGCTCCATTGGATATGGGTTTATTTTTGTGCACTCTACCTTGTGATGGAGACCATTCCGGATTGGATTCTGCGTCTGAACTGGGATGAGAAAGTCACAAGGAATTATCCGGGTACCTACAAAGAGAGAGAATAGGGGTGGTTCAGTTCCTTACACTCCACCCAAAAGGAGAAACACTCCCTTCCTCCAAAACAGAATAAGAATAGCCAAGAACCACAGATCTCAAAGGATCTAAACAAAAGTCCTCTACACCTAAATCCCTGCTAAGTGGTTATCCCAGCTTTGCTTTAAGACCTCAAATAGGAGGGGAGCCCACTATATCTCCTAACCCTTTCACCTTCAATTCAATAATTATGTTGGATATCTATAATTATGTTGGATGTTGGGCAATCTCTAGCTTGCAGAATCTTCTCTCTCAAAGAGAGAAAACAAGTATAAGTACACAAATAGGTAAAATACAAACTAAATACCAAGTAATTTCAAGGTGGATGAAGGAAAAGAGCAAAAAAAAAAAAAAAACACACATGGAGAAGTAGAATTTGAGCATTAAGGATTTAAATATGCCAAGAGGCAAAGAGGAAGAGAAAGAAGATTCCAGGCATAGAGAAATAGCTTTTGAAAAGGCACATGCCATCAGGAAAAGAACTGCCAAGTATGGGAAACAAACAAAAGGAGGCAAATAACTACAATGTAGACTTTGTGAAAAGGAGAAATATCACACCAATCTAGAAGGCAAAGTTTAAGTCAGAGTTTGTATAAGGGGCTTTAAATGCCAGAGGAGTAAATATATTTTTCTAGAGACAAAAGAAAGTCACTGAAGGTTCTTGAGCAGCAGAGTGACTCTTTGGGATAACTTAGTACTATAAAGTTTCTCCATACATCAACCTTAAATGTGTCTCTTTGAAACTTTCTATCTATAAGCAGAATGTCCCCTTAGCCTTGACCCAAATTCAGTTTCAGTTGTATAGCCACCTTGCCTTGCAACAGAGTCCCACAAACATCTCATACCCTGGTGAATAAGCTGGTAAAAAGCATGCTGTCCATTGGTCCCTGGTTCTCCCCACACAATGGGGCCCGTACTGTAGTCAACCCGGGCTCCTGACTTGGTGATATACTTCCCATTAGACTCCATGTCACCCTATGATGGAAAGTAAGAAAAAAGTGAAAACATAGCTATGCTCAGCCTTTGTTGAAGCTATGGCCCAAGTCTCCAAGGCCATGCTAATGAAGACTTCACATAACTCACACCAGAACAACATCATCTCTCCCTTTAGCCTCATAAATGCATGAATCTGTGTGTGTGTGTTTGTGTACATAGATAGATATGTATGTGCCTGTATACTTCTACATATAGACAAGGGCCACATGCACACACTTTTTGTAAGAACACAGGCCTGGCTTTGAACTACGTTCCTCACAATGGGGAGAGGCTAAATTGAGCCAACCAGTTTCCCAATCAAAATCCCAATAATGGCAGCCCCTTTGCTGAGAGAATTCAGGGATCACTGTCACCAGGAAACAGCTTAGTTGGTAAAAAGAGTAAGAGGGTAGTAGCTCCTGGAAAAAGGAGGAAAAGGCAGTATCTGAGGGGTCATAACTGGATGAGAAATTTCCCCTTTAGGTGATGGCAAAAAGTCCCCAGAGATAGGATGGCAGAAAGCTGGGTAGAGAAACCTCAAGCTATTTGTCCTTACCCTTAGGCTAGGCTTACTCACTTCACCTCATGAGAGATGACTGTGCCAAGAACTCATGAAAGAGCTAAAGTGAAGTACAAGGTACTCAATATCCCTGTACCTGCTGGAAGTAGGCAGCAAAGCGATGCATATATTGGTCATAGGGCAGCAGGGCCTGAGTTTCACATCCAAAACAGTTAATGTACCAGACTCCCAGCACGGCAAGCAGCACAGGGGCATTCTTTTCCAGTGGAGTGGTGAGGAAGTGATTATCCTTTAATACAATATAAGATGGAAGACAAAAAAAACAAGCATGATCTCTTACCATGTCCCCTCCAAAAACAATCATGACCTCCTCATCCCCTCCTTTGATAAGTGAAGGAAATATAGAGCTCAGAATCCATTGATTCTGACAATCAACTGCAAATACATGGGGACATATGACCTGGTAGAGCTGGTCTTAGAAGCAAGGCCTGTGACCTTAATAAGAGAAGCCCATAACCACTTAGGGGAGAGAGATCAGACAAAAAGCCCTCTTTCTATACCCCTAGAGACTATTAAAACTCACCCACTCATTATAAAATACCCACTTTTGATAAAGGCATGAATGGTGTAAATGTCACCAAGGCCACTTACCATCCAATGAGCTCCCGATAACAACTGTTCAAAGTTATCAAAACCTAAGAGACAAAAACTTCCTAAGCAAGGAATGTTCTCTCCTTTCTATCTTTCCCAAAAAATAGGAGGAGGGTCCTGGCTTTTTTCCCTCCCAGGAAATCAACGCCACAAAAGCAACCCTTTAGGCTTGTGAAAAATAGTTGATTCTGAGTTACTCCCCATCCTTGGGGATACATTTGGCATTATGAAAGAAAGCTGGATTTAATCAAAAAGGAAAATACTTCTTTTTAATTCTTAGGAAAAAAAGAAACTTGGAATATCCAAATAACATTGGTGAATTAGTGCTCTCCATCCAGGGATCCCTCCCCTTGCCAGCCACATTGAGAAGCAAAAGATTAATTTAATGCAGTTTAAATGAGGAATTATACAAGTAATATTATTACTTGGGCTATAGTGTTTAAGCTTACCACATGCTAGATGGGAAGCTAGAGGTCCTGACCATAAAATCAGGTTCATACACTATGTGGGGGGAAAAAACATCCCAAGGTCCCCAACGGGAATACCATAACTATTCTAAGTGTGGGGCTAGAAAGCCAGGGGCCTTCCCCAAATTTGATACATACCAACATGCAGGGCAATGGAGAGGCCAATAGCTGACCACAACGAGTAACGTCCACCAACCCACTAGAAAAAAACAGAATCAATGTTAACAAAAACCAAGAAAAAAGAAAAACATATCTACTCTGACTTTGGGAAGGGTTTGTACATGTACAAAATCACGTTACATGTACAGAGAAAATAAGCAGATTTAGTTAAGAAGGAGTGAAATGCAGAATAATCTCCTTGCAGGAATGAACAAAGTGTGTCCCTTGGGGGAAGGGGAAGAGAAAGGGGGTGTAGCAGAACAGGTAAGGCTACAGCAGCCAATTCCACTATTCTTTTAGGCCATTTGCAGCCTCAGTTCTAATGCCAAGCAATAAAAGATAAGCTGGCCAGTCCTGCTTCAAATCCAAATGTGGGCGTAATCAATCAAGGGTCTGCTCTAAGCTCCCCAAAGCCAGTTCAGCCCTTGGTCCAAGCCTTCCATCTTGCTGACCTTTCCACACTCTTAGGCCCACACAACCTAAAAAGAAATGTCAATGCTGAGAATAACTGAGACAGTGCTTGCTCCCAACAAGGGAATAGTAGTGAGAAGCAAGTAGATTAGCTCCAATTACAGGACAGCTGCTACCAGTGGCTCCAGGGCAAGTCTTGACTTCTGACCTTTTACAAAAGGCCTTGGGCAGGTTCTGCATTTCTGGGTCATCACATGCTACCCCAATTTCTGGTCTTAGAATAAGAAACCTTCTCTAATCTGTACTGTCACACTAACAAAGGTTTCCTTCCCTCCACTGGTATTACACTTTCCCCTTTGGATGTCACAGATTTTGCTGGTACCTCTCTAATATACTTATCCTAGTTTTCTAATCATAGATTCCCATTCCCTCATATTTTTTTATCTACTCCTCCTCAATCTGATTTCTCCCCCATGGACTGATTGCTTTTGAGCTGCTTTGCTCCCTCTTGATTTCCCTCCTACATGCCCAATGGATCCTTTTTGGATTTCTTGGGTTTATATTCATCCATATCATGCCTATTAATTATTAACTATGGGTATACCCCAGAGCTTTATTCCTGGCCTTTCTTCTCTTTTCTACCTACACTCCATCCCTTGATGACCTCATTAAATCTCAGTAGTTTCCTGGATTCACTTATCCTTTCTCTGCAGGATAACTTCCACAAAGGCTCTAGTATGTCTCTCTGAGCTCCAAATCCCACTTTGCCAACTACCTACCTACTGGACATTTCAAACTGGAATCTCAAGCTTAACATGTCCAAAACCCATTTTTCTCAATATTCATCTCTCTTCCAGACTTCCCAGTATCTATCCATTCTCCCAAACATGCAGGTTCACACCCTCAGTATCATCTGATTCTTCATTTTCTTTTACTACACTCCAATCAGTTGTCAAATTGTCATTTTTACTATACATTTCCTTTTCTTCCTGAGAACTACCTTAGTTCCAACTCTCATCACCTCTCACTTGGTATTACAATAGTCTTATAATTGATTTCACAGACTGAAATCACATCCCATTCTAATCCATCCTCCACGCAGTTGGAAAAGTGATTTTTCTTAAGTGGAGAGCTAACCATAACATTCTCTTGTCCCACTATTCAACAGATTTCAATAGCATCCTACCACCTTTAAGATGAAATGTCAAATCTTGTGTTTGGCACAATTTGGCATTTTGCAACTTGGTTCCACTCTTGTGTTTTCAGTCTTATAACAATTATTCTCCCTTCACAAACTCTACATTAGTCACATTGGCTTTCTTGCTTTTCTTCAAAAAGAACATTTCACCTCCTCTTTCTTCCTTCACACATGATGTTTCCCCAGATCTAGAAAGTTCTCCCTTCTCATCCTTGCGTATGTAATTTCCTAATTTCTTTCAGGATTCAGTTCAAGTTAATGAGGCCTTTCCTATGTATATACAAACAGACACACACAGACATATTGTCTCCCCAATGTAATCTAAACTCCTTTGCAGCAAGGAATGTTTTCATTTAGTCTTTATATCTCTCCCCCTTCCCCTCTCCCCCTCCCTAGTTCCTAGTACAATGTCTGGCAAACAGGAGGCACTTAATATCTAAGATGCTTGTTGATTTACTGATCTACAGCAGAAACTGGATCTCATACATCACCTAGTCTAACCCCTTTATTTTATACCTGAAGAAGCTGAGACTGAAAGAATAAAGTTAAGCAACTTGACCAAATCCATACAGATAGTAATAATCTGAAGTGAGATCCTCCAGCCCCATATTCAATCCCCTCTTTCCATGCTACTCTGCTGCAGTGGCTCCCAATTCCCCTAGCCATAAGGACATAGACAATCTTACTTAGGAACCATACAGCACAATGGAAAAAGCACTGTAAGTAAAGGAGTCCAAGGAGCTAGGCCTTGCTACTTAAGCAAGCTCCCACACCTCCATCTGCTTGCTACAAAATGACAGAGTTGGCCCAGATGACTTCTCAAAGGTATCCCAGCTCTAGAGTTATCTCATGAAACTAAACTATCTTCTCCATTGTCTGGCACAGTGCTCTACATAATAAACATTTGTGAAAAGAATGGTTTCCAAAACTACTTCCCCCATATGCCTTCCTCTTCCCTTCTTTTTCTACTTGTGACTGCTTAAAATTCAGTGATTTACAGTAGCTAGAAATCTATCAGATGGCTCAGAGCATAAAGAAAATTGTACTTACATCCCAGAATTCAAACATATTTTCAGTGTCAATTCCAAAGTCTTTAACTTTTGGCTAGTGTGGGAAAAAAAAAATGAGAAATTTTAATTGTATGAATATGATCAGCAATTACTCCATGCAGAAAAAACATATACCCATGAGTAAGCTAGAGATAGGTTAATCTGCTAAAGGGCACCTGCAATTAAATATTATTAAGCTTCCAGTTAATTGCTATTCCAGGGTTAGCCACCCCATCCCCACATACTCAACCCAGAAAAGTCAAGGCTCGTGCCAAAACAGGGAAGGGCAAAGTCTAAAAGTCACAAAATGGGAAAATAAATAGGAGAAAAGAAAACCAGGGTCAACATTGTCCCACTACTACTATCATCTACCACCAGACTGATCAATGACATACAACAAAACTGTCTCCCAGAGGCAGTATAACAGGGAAGAGACACTTCACTTTTCTACTCATTTTAGTTTCAAAGAATTCCCTGAGAGGAAGCTAGTTGGTGTAGTGGACATAGCACCAGCCCTGAAGTCAGGAGGACCCGAGTTCAAATGTGACCTCAGACACTTAACACTTATTATCTGTATGATCCTGGGCAAGTCATTTAACCCCAATTGCCTCAGCCAAAACTAAATAAATAAATAAAGGGTATGATCCTGGGCAAGTCATTTAACCCCAATTGCCTCAGCCAAAACTAAATAAATAAATAAAGGAATTGCCTGAGGCACTACAAAGTAAATGGATAGTCCTCAAGACTGTCCCAGGCAGGACATAGAACTAGGCCCTTCCAAACTGAGGCCAGCTATCTCCCCACAATAATGTCTCTTCAGAGAACATTTTTATGTTCTCATAATTAAACAACAAAGACCCATGACCACATGGGAAAAACAAGGAGAAGCACAGTATAAACTTCAAGTCCAAGGTTGGCCACTGACTTCAGTGTATTACCTTAAGTATGTCTATCACTTGCTTTTTCTGGGCCTTAAGTTTCCCTTCTGTATAGTGAGATATGAGTTTGGTTCAGATAGTTCCTAACTGGCAGGCATTTTAGGGCCCATCTTTGGAGAAGGAGGATGAAAACATGTCCTTGAAGATCCACCTCTCAGACACAAATTGTGAACCTGAAGGCATGGGAGTTTAAGACCAAGGCAAACACATACATACTTACTGCATTGGTAGACAAGGCCACAAAGTGCTTTGCCACAGCTGAAGGCTAAAAGAGGGAAAAAAAGAGAATTAAGCTAAGGCTAGAAGGCAGATAATAATGGTAATAATTCACATATACACATCTCTAGGAAATTAAGATTTTGGAACAGTGAACTAGTGCCATAAATAGAGCACCAGCTCTAAAATCAGGAGGACCTGAATTTAAATCTAGCCTCAGACAAATATTAGTTGTGTGATCCTGGATAAGTCATTTAAACCCTGACTGCCTCCACCCCCCACCCCCCCCAAAAAGGCACTTCTATTTCTGTGACCTCACCAAGTTTTCCCAACATCCTTACAAAGAAAATTTGGCAGTGCTATTTAGGTATCTGCCAAAGGGCACATCCAATTAAATATCATTAAACTTCCAGAAAATTATGATTTTAGGACCTGCAACCCTACTTGATTTACATAAGGAAAATGGGCCCTTGAGAGATGAAGTGTACAGAATGCAATAGCTTAGTGCTCTGTGCAGAGCGAGACATTGAATCTAGGTCTCTAGACCCCGAATCCCATACCATATCCACTGGTTCACTCTTATTGTTCCATGATGACCCAAAACACCCCAAGTATTCACATTCTCCTCTTCCAGGCCCTCCCTTTCTCATCTCTCAAGCAGTCAGCTTGTCCACAGGAATGGGAGCAGAGTCCAAAAATAACCCCATCTCCCTACCAGCTGTTGCAAAATTTTGCAAAAGCCCATTCCCTGACCACGAGCCAGAGATATAGTGCGACTGTTGCTGGCAAGCCACAAGATCTTGGCTCAGGGCAACTGTCCCAGTGTCTGAATGATTCTCAGCCCAGAGATGGCAAAAGTATTAACAAAAATCAACAAAAGTTCTTTTCAAATGCTTTTTTTGATACACTGCAATGGAAAAAACCCTGGAGGGGGTAAAAAGACCTGGGTCCTTATCCTTGTTCTCCCAGTGACTCATTCATTGCATGACTCTGAGAAAAGAAACTCACCTCCCCGAGCCTTAGTATTCTCATTTGTAAAATGGTGGTAAACTGCTGTCTTACATCTATCTTCCTAGTTCTGAGGCAAGAACGAAACCATGGATGTGAATACAATTTTGGGAAGATCTAACATACTTTTATTTCAGTGGTTATAATGGTCCCTCTCATTAAATCAGTGATGAAGCCACTCAGGCCAGATCTTTCAACACGTGTTGTAGGAAACGTACATCATGGTTGACTCAAGCATTTAAGGTGAAAAGTATTTTTTAATCATCAAAAATATCTACTGTTCAACAGTCACTGAAGACACTCAGCAGGAGGTAAGAAAATAATGAAATTTAGTTAACAGACACCTTAAATTCAAAAGTGAAGAGCCATTTCTAATTGCTCTTTAGACGTCAAATATGAAAACCTCTCAGACTTATCCCAAACAGACCCTGTGGTCCCCCTCCTCCAATGATAGTCATTCCAGTTTCCTTTTCCATCCTGTGCTTACCCAGCATCATCTCCCTCCCTTACACCCTCTCTTATCTTCTTCCTTTCTAACTCTCCTTCCTCCATGGTGATATCAACTGAAATTTACTATTCCCCATCAAAGCCTTAACATTCCTACCTTGTCCCTCCTAAGCCAAAGCAGATATGATTAAAAGACCCCAAGGGCCCCCAGTTAATGACAAATATGTCTATGTTGTCCAGGCATATATATGGTTTCCCAGGGAAGTACTTCCATGCCAGCAATTTTTGAGGACTTTAAGTCAGTTGACCATAGGAAGCAAGACATGATGCAAAGTGTGTCTCACTTACGTCCTTTGCTGCCTGGAGGAACCACTCCTTGGCTGTCTCTGCATTGGTGATGGTCTCCTGGGTGGTGAATGTCTGCAGGTCAGAAAACAAAGCTGTGAGACTCACATACAAGTGTCATGATGTCATACCCCCAGCTGTCAACTTCTCACACATGCTATGGTAAATGCCCTACCCACAGTATTCATACATGTGCTATAGCATATACTATGTCCATAGCTATCACCCATCTACCACAGTGGATATCATAATGGCTGTGGCTATAACCTGGGAGAGGGTAAACCATCAAAGAGCATTTAAAGAGAAGCAGACCAGTTATGTAGAAGGGAGAATTGGAGGCCAATTTGGAAATCTCATTTTGGGGCATAAAGAGAAAAGGTTCTTTCTGTGTTCTTACAGCTCCTCAAATGTACAGCCATGTGCTTCTAGGGGGCACTCAAAGACATAGACTCTTCCATGCAGGACAATACTAGCCTTTCAAATATCACCAAAATGAGCATCAGTGAGATCAACCCAGATTCTAGGAGTGAGCAGAGGCCTCTCTGTCCCTCTGAAAGCAAACCTGTCAAGTTATGGGTGGGAGGGATGGCATCAGGAACAGATCAGCTCCTGCTCTCTGCAGGATTCATATTCTACATCACCAGCAGCCCCTGCCCAGTTCATCATCCACTTTTAAAGACCAGAAATCAGGACCTCCATATATATCTTCATACACTAAGCCTCATACTTCCCACAGAAGTCCAGCCATGCTAAAGAGTCTAGCTTGGGTAGCAACCTTCATTTCAAAATGAAAACCATATTTCTAAAAAACCATTTCCTTGTTCCAGGGTGGTTGCCTAAGACTCAAGGACAGATAAATCCACTCAGAAATAACTGAGAGCTAGCAAGATAGACACAAGGGAAAAGCCAACAGTTTTATTCTAGAGAAATAAGTAAAAGCCAATTTCTTTACAAAATATTCTGTCACTTTACAAAATACATTGCAGGATTCCTTTGATCAGAGATTTTTTCTAGTACATTTAAATTATCAGTGTTTTATGCTCAAAATTTATTTTTATAAAAATAGCTTTTAATTTTCAAAATACATAATTCTCTCCCCTAGACAGCAAGCAATCTAATGTAGGTTAAACATGTGCAATTCTAAACATATTTTCACATTTATCATTATACTCAAAATTTCAAGCACAGTATTTCATAAATCAATCTACACTTACATCTTAGTATTCAGAACTATTTAGATGCTTCCTGTTTCTATCAAATCCAAACTTTTATCAGCCCCTTTTCAGTCACATCTCAAACCAACTTGAAAAGGTATTTGCCCATGAACTGATGCTAAGTGAAGTGAGTAGAAACCAAGAGAACACTGTACACAGCAACAAGATTATGTGATAATCAACTGTGACTGGCTTGACTCTTTTCAACAATGAGGTGATTCAGACTATTTCCAATAGATCTGTCATGGAGAAAGCCATCTACATCCAGAAAAAGGACTGAGGGCTGAATGTGGATCAGATCAACATAGTATTTTCATCTTTTTTGCTGTTTGCTTGCTTTTTGTTTTCTTCTTCATTTCTTTCCTTTTTTTGATCTGATTTTTTGTGCAGCATTGCTTATTAAGGACTTACCCTGTGCTCTCCTTTTACAAATAGTATCTCATTTGATCTTTACAACACTGGAAGGTGCTATTATTATTCCCATTTTATAGATAAGGAAACTGACAGAAAATTAAGTGACTTGCACAGCATTACAAATGGAAAATTATCTTTGCATGTATTTTGAAACTAAAAAGCTATTAAAAAAAAAAGTTATCTACCCCATACCTTTGAAGCAATGATGAAGAGGGAAGTTTCAGGATTGAGTTCGGCAAGAGTCTTGGCAATATGGGTGCCGTCAATATTGGAGACAAACCAGACTCGAGGACCTCCTTTGGAGTAGGGCTTCAGGGCTTCTGTCACCATCAGAGGACCCTACAAATAGAACCACAAGCACAGGGATCAGGTTCAACTAGACAAGCAACGAAGGGAAGAAAGGCTCGTACACTTCCGAAACTGACTTACCAAGTCAGACCCTCCGATGCCGATGTTGATCACATCTGTAATTGCCTTCCCGGTGTAGCCTTTCCAGTCTCCACCACGAACACGCTGCAAGCAAACCAAGAAGTTCACATCAAGCTCATTCAGGTTCAGGTTTCCAGCACACATGCTGTGCTACTCCCAAAGAAGTGTTCATACCAAGGCTTTGGCTCCTTACTCATTTCTTCTCTAGCTTCGGAGAATGGTAATTTTCACTAAGTCACCAGCTATTTTGTGCTATAATCTTACCCCACAAATATACATGTATTGCCGCCCTTCTCCCCCCCCCCCCCCCCAGATACTTTTCCCACAGGCCTCTTGGGAGTTCAATACTCATTAAAACATTTCCTTGGGGGCCACTAAGTGGCCCAATGGATAGAGCACCAGCTCTTAAGTCAGGAGGATTCGAGTTCAAATTTGACCTCAAACACTTAACACTTCCTGGCTGTGTGACTCTGGGCAAGTCACTTAACCCCAATTGCCTCAGCAAAAAGAAAAAAGTTCCCTAGAAATCTCAGCCCAAATAGTAAAGGCCATAGTTACTTAAACCACACATCTTAAGATCAAATTTAAACCTAGAAAGGATCTTAGAGGCCATTGAGTACAACTGTCTTATGTTACAGATAAGGAAAGTGAGGCACAAAGAAATTGAATCCAGAGCTTTCTGATTCCAAGTCTAGCACTCTATCACTATTTTCTAAAGAGAAATGATTCAGTGGATAGAGCACTGGACTTGGGAGTCAAGAAGACTCAAGTTCAAATCAGACCTGAGACACTTACTAGCTATGAAACACTGAAACTATGAAATTAAGTCACTTAATTTTCTGTCTCAGTTTCCTTATCTATAAAATGGGAATAATAATAGCACCTCCCAGTGTTGTGAAGATCAAATGAGATACTATTTGTAAAAGCACAGCACAGGGTAGAAGCTTAATAAGTGTTTTTCCCCCCTTCTTCCTGCCCTCCTTCTATATGAGCACAACATAGAAATCTTAAAACAACATCACACAAACACATTTGCTATACAAAAGAGCTGTGGAAGAGACCCAAAATGGTGTAGATTACATATGTGGCATCCATATAAGACAATATCTCTAGAAAATATATATTTAATGTGGTACAGCAGAAATAATATTGATTCTGGCACCAGAGGACTTGGTGCACATCTTTCCTCTGGGGCCCACTGTTTCTGTGACCTTGGACAAATCACTATTTTTTTGGGAGATTTTATGTTAAAGTCCAAGCAGTTACAATCAGAGCCAGAGAATGAGTGTCAAATAGGTCCCCTGTGCTCCAGAACATGAGAACCCTTCATTGGAAGTTTCTTGGGTACCTTTTAACTAGTCTCCAAAATGCCATAAAAGGAAAATTATTCCCCGCCCCCCACCACTTCATCTTCACCTCCATTGTATCTCTGACCATTCATCCTGATCTACAGACAAGCCACCAGAGCCACCACTATTACAAGGGCTACCATTCTTCCCTTCCCTTACTCTGAACAGGACAGATGGCCAAAACTCATACCACTTTCAAACCACTTTTTCCAAAGAGAAAGAAAAAGGATCAAATGAGAAAATACATGTAAAGCATTTTGCAGAACGAAGTTAGCAGTTATTATTATTATTGCTATTATAAAAAGAATAAAGAGAAGCCATCTGGCAATTGTTAAACAGTCCCTCGGATTTATTTCTTAAAAATTAAAGGCCCTTTCCTCATGCTACCCACCCCAGTGCTCATTCATTCTCAGTTTGGCTCTTAACCAGGTCTCAAACAGGAACCAATGCAATTGACTAGAACATGAACCAAAGCTTAGGATTTTCAGGCCTCAAAGTTCAGACTAATTGTATGAGAGAACAGAGGCGTTAGTGTTTTGGTGAATTATGCCAAGGGCTAGGCTGAGCAGAGAAAGAGAAATTAAAAAAAAAAAAAAGGAAAGATCCATTTAGTAAGCCAGTGTCACAGACATTCCCCTTCTTCAGATAGTTTCAAAATTAAAAAAGCAGAGGAAAAAGCAGCAGCAAATGGTTACCATACACCAACACAGAAAGAAGCACCAAGTGATGACCCACGCGAATGGCCTGTATAAAAGGAACAAACTGTCGGGTGGTCAGGCTCCTCTTCAGAGCAAGGATTTATGGAAAGGTCCTTCACTGAAGACAGACAGACATTCTAATCAATCAGTGGCTCAGAGAAGTCCCAACAAAACTAACTTCCCATTCTGAGCCAAGGGCTCAGGCTCATCCTCCAAGTCTCACAGACATCTCTGTACCCAGACCCCAGAGTGGGAAGTAGAGGATATGCTGGGAAAAAAAGCCAGAAGACTACAAAGAGAATGAAGAACGTGTCAGCTTGTCAGCTCTCTCATCTTGTCCACCACTCAAGCAATATCTCCTTTATCTCATTGTCTTCCTTCACAAGCAAACCTAACATGGGATACATACATAGTGTTTCACAGCTGTCCACATCCACTACAGTGACATCCCACACAATTGTGCCCCTCTTTCCTTCTCCCCCATTCATCGATGCAGACATGTACAGCATACACCCACAAATTCAAAGTGAAAGACACACCCACATACTCACTTCCCTGAGACCCCACGTAATATGTACAGTTAGTACCTGGCAGAATGCCTTCATTTTCTGCAGCACTTTGTTCACTTCTGGTATCACGTCCTTGCCATCCACAAGCATGGGTGTGTTGGAGCGATTTCGTAATGCCACATGGAGCACAGCCCGGTCCTACAAGAAAAGGGAGTCAAAAAAGACATAAGCTGGCTGAGAAACATTTGACATAACACCCAACATAGTCCAAAGCACATTGCTGGTCTCCAAGTCAGATTGTAACACAAATCGGGTTCCTCAGGTCACTCAAGTTGAAATCAATACTAAAGTAAGTGCCAGGTAAGAATAACTGGGGCTGATTAAGTCTTTTCCAGGAAGTGCAGCCTACAGGACCCAACAGGCATCAAAACAAACTAGATTATCCATGAAAAAAAAAAATATACAGTACACACCTTTAAAGAATAATACTAGCAGTCAGGCTAGGACTAAGTTAGTATAAACGCCGAACTCCATACGGGTAAGGATATATTTCCCCAGTATCTCAGAGCTGGGTACTCGGGGAAGGGTAAGAACAGTGAATATCTGATCATTTGAAGGTTTCCTCACTCAGCAGTAAGGGACTAATGCAAACTATTAAAGGAGACATTATAAGTTGAAGTAATCAGGAAAGATTTTACAGAGGTGACATTTGAGCTGGATGTTAAAGTTTGATTATTTAGAGGTACAGGTGGAAGGAGAAAGGACATTACAGGCAAAGTGAAACAATAAGAACAAAGGCACAAGGAGTGACTCTTCCTAATCCTCTGGTAACCTGGCCCTGCCCTGATCCTCTCAACATTCCAATTCCTCCAAACTTTCAAAATCTACCTCCTCATAAAGTCTTTCTTGCTTAGGTCAATTAACAGATGATCCCATAGAAATCAAGACAAGCCTAATTCTATTCTTAGGATTGTTGTCTATTTTCTCTGATTCACAAGTGCTCCAGATTTTAAAGGGACTAAATAGAAAGGATGAGATTACCATCTCACTCCCTGTTTCCTCAACACTACCTCCCATTCCTGGAACCTGGCACTTCAGATTCCTAGAAACACCATCCCAGTTCAGGTCTTCATTATCTGTTGATCAGACTCTTGGGAAGCCTCCTTAATTGTTCCCTCAACTTAAAGTCTTTATATTCTCCAATCTATCCTCCAAGAAACTGCCAAAACAATGTTCCTAAACCACAGATATGATCATATCAAATCTCTACTCAACTTCAGTGGCTTCCTAATGACCATTAAAATAAAATACAAACCAACATTTCCCCCCAACTCAACATTCCACCCATCTCCAAGCATCCTTATAAAGTGAAACTTATACATGGAATACCACCCTTTGACCTCCATTCAGGAACCTGATTTTTCTTTTAAAAATATCAATTCTACATCCTTCTGCTGATCTTTACTGATTCTGTTTCCTCTTCAAATTACTTGAAAATATATTTCTATGTGTAAATGCTTTATTTCTGCAGTAGAATTTAAGTTCCTTAAGGGCAGAGACTATTTCAGTTTGGTATTCGTATTCCCTAGCCCCTTCCTTACACAAAAGCTTCCTAAGAACTGTTTGTTGCATTGGATTACCCAAAAAAACCGCCAACACAAGTAAATTTAAGGGGGAAAAGATCATAGGATCATAGTTCTAGAACTGAAAAGAACCTTAATGGACTCATTTTACAGAAGAGAGAAAACAGGACCAAGGAGATTAAATAATTTTTCCAAAGTAACATGTAGAGTAGGGATTCAAATACAAATCCTCAAGTTCCTCAGTCCTTTTTCACACTGTACCAGTTTTCTTACTAAATAAACTCATAGGGATCCTTGGAATTAATGGTTATTAAATTCAAAAGGAAACGTTCCACAAGAGGAAGAAGGTAGAAGGGAGGAACTCTAGTAATTTATGTCTTCTGAAATAGTATTTTGCTGCTCCTAAAATGCAGAAGTTCAGACATTTCTGCTTCCTATGGTATGGATTCAGCAAAGGCACTATCTTCTGTAACAGTTCAAACTCTGGTCTTCCCCCATTGGAGGCAACCTCCTGATTCCGTAAGGTGAGAGGCCTGTGCCCCAACAACATTCATCTTTAATGGAACAAGTCTTGCAATGAGCATGTTGAAACATCTGCCACCATACTGGTATTGCTAAGAGCATTACATAACAAAACCACGCAGTGACAGTGCAGAAAGCCAAGTGTGCCCTAGAGGATGGGAGGCAATACAAGGCCAAAGAGAACACTGCGGAATCAAGGGAATTTGGTTCTAAATGCCTGGGCTCTGACACTAACGACTTCCACTTCCCAAGTCTCAGTTTCTTCCTGGGTAAAATAAGTGCATTGATTAGATGATTTTCCAAGGCCTCCATCCTTCAAATCCTCCGATTCCAGAGCTGCTGCTCTTTCCTCTGTTCCATCACCCATTGTTCTGATCTTACAACTGGTTCTGGAAGAATCCTACTGTTTCAAGCACAAACTCAGCTGTGTTTACCTGTCTTAGTGTCTGCCTACCTAAAACTTGTTGTCTATGCCAAGTAGCCACAAAGCTCATTGTTCTAAAGGAAAAGAAGGTCCAAGTCATTACCAACAGGGAATTTCAAACCATCAGCCTGAGCTGAACCATACTTACCTCCGTGAAATTGATCTTATTCCCCTTGAACATTTGTTCTCGAGCATTTTCCACCCCACGAGACTTAGCCTGAGAAGAAAAAAAGTAAACTAATCTGTTGAAGGTGCCCAATGTCTGTCCCCCCCATGAATCATGATCCTTGCTAAATCGAGGGAGTCACTTTTTCATTTGACAAGTTCCGAAAGAACAAGAAACATGAAATGAAGACCCTATCCCTGAGGTGCCTGGAGAAATAAGTAACTCTCTCTGGATCCATGGTTGATTGCCAGGAGAGATTAAACATAACCAAATCCTACGTATAAAGAAACAGGGAGTCTGGGAAAACAATGAATTTTAGAAAGAAGAACCCTCTGCTTGCTAGTTATGCTAAATAGTTTTACAAGTAGTCTCTAACTCTCAAAAGAAACAAACAATGCTACAATGTGTTATGGGCCAGAACTCTGAACTTGAAACAAAAGGATTCTTACAAGGTACAAAGTCAGTGGATTTGATAGAGACAAGTTATCTAAGTTAGCATGGTTCAATATGATTGATTTAATTCTACAAAGAGATATTATGGGGCAGAACTTGAAACAAGGTACTAAGTGGAATTGAGGAGACAATGGTTAATCTCGTTTAGCACTGATTTAATCCTATAACAAATAGTGGTTTCCTAGTGATAAGAATGATTGGTTTGTACTCAGTGTATATCATATAAGCTAGAAGCTCTCAGGGCCAAAAAAGGACAAGTCCAATAGCAGCTCTTGGAGGCTGAGACAGATTCATTCCATCTTCCACCTTTGTTGTGGCTAGAGGCTGAAGCACAAACCCTTGGAAGTCGGGCAGATTCAGAAGCCAGAGAAGGCCTCCAGAAAAACTAGTTGAGCCCCAAATGAAGTAGACAAGACTTTGAAGGAGACAATAAAGGATTTGGACTTTAACCCCTGGCTACTTGTGTGGCGATTACTGAAATAAAATGAAGACTGCTCCCAGAGACCCCAAGAAAACCTCAACAGAGAACATTACATTTTAGAGAGAATATTACAATAGTGGTCATCAGAGAACTGGACTCAAAATCAGAAAGAACTGGTCATGTATACTTATTGTGTATCTAATTTATATTTTAACATGTTTAACATCTACTAGTCATCCTGCCATCTAAGTGAGGGGATGAGGAGAAGGAGGGGAAAAATTGGAACAAAAGGTTTGGCAATTGTCAATGCTGTAATGTTACCCATACATATAACCTGTAAATAAAAGGCTATTAAATAAAAATAAAATTTAAAATTAAAAAAAAAAAAAAAAAAAGAACTGGCTTCAGGTTTTTCCTTTGGCATATATTAACTAAACTGATCATGACATATACTGGTTAAGCACCCCAGGTAACTCTCTAAGATTATAAATTTTAGACAGTTACTGGTTTGTAATCTAAGGAAGGAGTTTCTAAACTAATAACATTAATCCTCAAAACATAATCCAGAGCACTGACCAAGCTTTTCAAAGTGAAATTACCAGTTCAATAAGCATCTTCATCACATCTTCTGTGATAAGGTTCTTGGAATAATCCACAAGGATGTGTCCATTTTTAGTGTCCAGATTCAAGCTGTGAAAAAAAAAAAAAAAAACCTGTTAGGAGGCTCCATAACAACCAGCAGAAGGGAACAGGGGATTCTATTTGCACCCCCAACAGTGGAGAAGTGACTATTGGTATAACATATCCCCATCATCAACGAACACTTCCTTTGACAACTATATTTTTCCTCTCAATAGAATTTAGAGTTGGAAGGGACTTCGAGAGTAGTTTTAGTTCATTTTATAGATGGAGAAACAAAAGCCAGAGGAGGTTAAACAAGTTGGCTGAATAACTGAGAATATATACTGACTATCTGATGAATATAGGAAACTACCAAAAAATGGCATCTTAAGGTAAATTCCCATAAAGTCAATCAGCATCAGATCATCTCTCCACCATCTGATCAATGCTTAGAACTGAATGAATACCAAATGAACACACAGAAAGATATTAGGCTGTTTTATCATAAATCCAACTCTGAGCAACATCATAAAACTTATCATAACATCATAAAACACAACATCATAAAACATCACAACTTCTTATTGCCCAGTGAACAGCAGTGCAAACTTAGTACAACATGCCAAAAAAAAGTAACAGAAAAAATCTGGCACTCATTTTATCTTCCCCTTCTGCCTCTCCCAGGACTCATCCTTACCCATTCATCCCTGGTATCCTGGGCAAACCTCTTAGAAGTGAAATCATCTCTAGGGTCAGCTACAGCTATAAAAAGGAGCCTGTTCCCCCACAGGAAACTTGTACCTTGGGGAAAAAATTCAATTGAATTTCCATTCTGAAGACACAGTTATGATTCACAACTTGGAAACTTTCACCAAAGAAGCAGGTGCAAGAACAAGGATCCTCTCCCTTCTCCCTGGCCTTAAGCAATTCAATTGGCCTGTCAGTCTCCCAGCATGGAATCCTTGCTACCAGTTGGCTCTTCCACAGATTTTCTGCCATATTCTGGAAAACTTCCCCTTTCTGATGCCTCTAGACCACACAGAAATCTTTAATCTTTGATTCTCATCAGTTCCAGAACAGCCTATCTACCTTCCAAATCCCATCTGCCTCTGACACTACATTCCATTAGAACGCGAATTCCTTCAAGAAATGAACTGTTTTGCCTTTTTTTTTTAATACTCCTAGCACTAAGCATAATGTCTAGTTTGTTGGCTGAATGATCCTAGAAATAAGCTACCCAGTATCTAAAGTCAGTGATAGGATTTCTGTGGCCAATATTTATCAGCCAAGTCTAAAATAGAACAGGTGGATACATAGCTTCTTGAGGTAGCTGATGGAAGATGTGCCTAGAACTAACTTCAGGTTACCAAACTTTGGCCCCACCAGCTTCAGTGATATCCATACCAGTAACATTTTCCTGGTCTTAGATTCTTCTTCCTCTATGCACCTAGTGAATATGGACACTCTCTGCCCTTTAGAACTGTTATCAATTCTTCTCTTCTTTCTCTTTCCATATTTATGAAGCATTTATCTGCAGTCTTATTCAAGACATTAGGAGATATACAATTTAGACAAGGACCTTGCTCTTATGGTATTTGTTGTTCTAAGCCTTCATGATCCCATTTGGGGTTTTCTTGGCAGAGATATTGGAGTGATTTGCCATTTCCTTCTCCAGCTCATTTTATAGATGAGGAAACTGAGACAAACAGGATTAAGAGACTTACCCAAGATGACATAGCTAGTGTTTGAGGCAAGATTTAAAACTCAGGAAGTAGCTTCCTGAATTCAACCTGAATACTAGCTGCCCCTCTGGTACTTATAGTCACTATTCTTCAGAATTACTCCCTTGATCTCATATACTAAGTAACCTATTATGCACTACAAATTATACCAGACTCTGAGTCTAAAAATAGAAAGAATGAAACAATATTCTAATGAAGACAAATCCATATACATAAATATATGAGAAAATAAATACAAAATAGTCAAATGCAAGGTCAGTAGGAAGGGAGGGAACTAGCAATAGCAGGGTTTGTGGGGGAGGTGTGGAAGATAGAGAACAATCAGAAAGTTTCACATACAGATGGCAGAGCCTGAGCTTTGTCTTAAAGGGAGAGAGGAATTCTATGTGTTGGAAATGAGAAAGGAATGTATTCTGGACAAAAAATAGAGCCAGGAAAAAGAAAATGGAGATGGGAAGTGGAACGGCATCCTCAAGGAACAGAAAGAAAAAAAGATGGGAGAGATAGGCTTGCATGAATGAAATTGGAAAGGAATCAGAAAACAGTGAAAAGATTAAAGATATGAAGGGGAAAAAAGTAATTGATTAAGAATGCTTTTTGGGGGGTTTTTGTTTTTTAAAAATTGTTTATGTATTTAAAAATGAAATTCTGAGAGTAATTCTTGGACTGAGACTGCCAAAAGGACCCACAAAACAAAAGAATCCTTGGCTTTATTTAAAGCCCTTAAGAATTCTAATTTGCTGGAGAAGACAGAGGGAATCGGATTCAGCACCATTTTAGGAGCTGGGCTTGATAAGAAGAGTCATCTCAATGCCAGACTTAGGGAAAAATAGATGATGCTGTGTCCTTAGGCTGGCACTCAAGCACCTCTACAATCTGGAACCAATATAGTTCAGAAAATATTTTGTAATGGGCTACTCTCTGGCGTAGGTAAAAAGTCCCTGCCTCATGAAGCTTATAGTCTAGTATGGGAATAAAACAAACAAAAATGACTAAAAAGTACTAATATACAGAATATTTGAGAGATGTCCCAAATGAAGTTTTGTATGAAAGAAGTGTTACCAATTAGAGATTGGGAAATAATAAAGGAAGAGGCATCTGTACTGGCCTTCAATGGATAGAAAGGAATTCAACAAAGAAATTCAAGAGGAAAAAGAACATTCTAGAAGAATGGCATGAACAAAGAAAGGGACATCCCCCCTTCAAACTTCCCATGGTTCCCCTTCCTCTTATCTTCTCAGCCAAGAACCTTGCCTCATATTTTACAGAAAACATTTAGACCATTCACCCTATTCCCCTGTCTTCCACCTTCCAATCTGTTCTCCCACTCTCTACCTGTCACCTATCATATAAAAAAAGTAGATTTATTTCTTACCAAGACAAATCCTCTAACATTCCAAAAGATCACATTCTATTTCTCTCCTCTGAAATTGACCTTTTCTCTCACTTATTTTCAATTATCTCCCTATCAACAGCCTTCTATACCACCTTCAAATATCCCCTCCTCTTTTCCCATCCTGAAAAAAATCCCTCCCTTGACCCTAGCATCATTCCTATTCTATCCTTTGTGCTCAAACACTGGTATCTCACTTTCCACTCACTTTCTTCTTAACCTCCTATAAATCAGCTTCCAACTTCATTATTCCACCAGAATTTCTCCTCCAAAGTTACCAATGACCTCTTAATTGCCAATTCCAGTGGCCTTTTCTCAATTCTTTCTTCTTGACCTTTTTTTGATACTGCTAATCAATCTCTTCTTAAAGCTCTCTTCTCTCTAGGTTTTCAGAACACCACTCTCTTCTACTTTTAAGACTGCTCTCTTGCTGGATCCTTATCCAAGTTATCTCTCCAATTGTAGATGTCCCACAAGATTCTGTCCAGAGTCCTCTTCTCTATATATACTACTTCATATGATCAGCTTTTATGGATTTAATTATCTTTATGCTGATGATTCTCAGATTTACTTACCCTGTCCTATTTATTCTCTGCTGATTTCTAGTCTTGCCTTTCCAATACCTTTCAGACACCTTAACTAGATATACTGTAGATATCTTAAACCCAACATGTCCAAAACTGAACTCGCCTCTTCTAACTTCCCTTTTACCAAGGAGGGTGTCCTCTCTACCTGTCATGCTCACAATCTAGTTGTCACTCTTGCCTCCTAAACATTTCTCACTCCTACATAAAATCCATTGCTAAGGCCTCTCAATTTCACCTTTGTAATCTCTTAATACACTGATATTGCCACCACTTTGGTACAAATCCTGGTCACCTTACACTTGGACTATTACAATAGCCTGTTGTGGATTTGCCTGCTCAAGTCTTTCCCCACTCCAATCTATCTTTCAATCAGCCACCAAAGTGATTTTTCTAAAATGTAGATCCAACCATGTCACCTTCCCCTATATTCAAGAAAACTTCAGTAGTTCCCTATAACTCAAAGAACAAATTCTGTTGGGCTTTTCAAGCCCTTTCTAATCTAACCCCTATCTTCTCAATCTTTTTATTCTATAATTCAATGACACTAACCTCCTTGCTCTTCCACCAACAAGAAACAGCTATCTCTCTGCTCTAGGCATTTTCTCGGGCTGTGCCCATATTCTACAGGGAGGCTTTCCCAATTTTCTTAGTGTAATTTCTAGTGCCTTCCTATTTATCCTGAATACAGATTGTTTATATATAGTTGTATACTTGGAGTTTCCTTATAGATTATGAGCTCCTTGAGAGCAGGGACTGTCTTTTTCTCCCTTTTTGTATCCCAAGTATTTATCACAGTATCTAGCATACTATATCAATAGCAAGTAGGGAAAGAAAAGGAATAAGCATTTATTAAATACCTATTATCTGTTAAGCAATGTGCCAAATTTAATCCTCACAATCCTTTGAGATAGGTATTATATTATTCCCATTTTTCAGTTAAGGAAGCTGAGGCAAGCAAAGGTTAAGGTTTTTGCTTGGGGTTATACAACCAGTGTATCTTAGGCCAAATTTGAACTCGGGTTCCTGACTTCCAGCCCAGTACTCTATCCATTGATTGACCTAGTTGCCTTTAAGAGGAAGGGAGGGAAAGAGGGAGTCGTCCTCACTGATCATTTTGCTAATACCTTTCCTGGGATTTTCACAGACACACACACACACACACACATATATATTTCATATATATTTATATATAACATATATATATATCAGTTATGTACATAGTTATTTGCATGTTGTTCACCTATTAGAAGATGAGTTCTTAAAGATAGATGCTTTTTTTCTTTTTTCTTTTTGGCCATTCTTTATATCCTCAGCACTTAGCACAAGGCCTGGGTTCTAGTTAAATGCTTAATAAATTCTTGTTGACTGGACTTGATCAGATCATTTGCAAGTCTTGGTATGCCTCATATCAGAATGCTAAAATGTTAAGTAAAAGTAATGAGGCAGAGAAATTCAAGATTACTCCTCAATTTTACTCACTTTTCCCCAATAAAAGGAAAGAAAGATCTGGTGTCATGGGAAAGTGAGGAATGCTTTTTGTCTTCTCAATGGCTGGGGGCCAAGGAAAGGCAGGGGGAAAAATTCAAAACTGAAAATAAAATAGGAGAGAATTAAAGTCCAGGAATAGAAGTGGGAAAAGATGGGAGTGGGTTATACTTCGACTTCCCATCATGACTAAGCACATCCACTGGGTGGGTAAGGCATGAACCGGAACAGAGCAACACTACTGAATGAATCTGTTAGTTCCCTGGGGTGTGTCCCAGGGAATGTGACTTTAACTGGGCCATGTGGTCACTTCTCTTCCTTGTGTATGACTGTCTTCCTCCTGTCCCCCAACTTGTACATCGCTCTTCCTATTTATCTTATTTTATGTAAGTGCATCACACTGTGTGCTGCTCTATTTCTCTCTCTACCGCTACAGATGCAAGTGATTCTTTCGGCCACCCCCAACCCCAACCTCACCCCCCACTACCATAGATAATTATTCCTTCCTCCGCCTCGCCATTTGTTCCGTGATAATCCCTACCCCAGCGTGTATCACGGTTCGAGATAATCTACCCCACCCCCACCGTGAATGAGACAGTGCATGTCTCTCTCAGTGTGAATGTCACATTAGCTTCCTTCAGCGCGTGTCTCTCCGCACGTACATCTCTCTGGCTGTGTGAAGAGCACTGAGTTAGATTCTTTCACGGAGTATCTCCCCAGGCCCCCTCTTGCACGCAAGTCTCTTCCAATGTGTTGATCTCCTTCCCTGTGTGTGCTCCCCCGCACGTAACCCGCTGCAAGGAGGAGTCAAGGGCAAAAGGAGGCGGCTCCTGAGCCTCCTTCCCAGCTCTTAGGACAGCTTCCAGGCAAAGAGGGGAATCCAGGGTCTCTCCTTTCTGCTTCCCCCCCAACCCAACGCTTCAAGAGAGGCCGACAATTAGCATCCCCCACAACCATGCCCACGTACCCCACCTCCACATGTTCCAAGGGCGCCGCAAGGAGCCCTCCCATCTTGCAGGCGCCTTGCAACCACCACAGCGCCTTCGGCCAGCCAGCCCAGGGTGCCCACACCCTGCCACCCTCCCCATAACCCCTGATCCTGGGCCCACCTGAAACGGTTGAAGCGGTCCTGGTCCGTCTCAAAAAGGCGCCGGAGGTTGAGCTCCGATCCATGCTCGCGGTGCCACTGGACTAGCTTCTGGAAGTTCGGGTCCTGGCTGAGCGCGGCCATGATGGGGACACAAACGGCACGAAAGAAAGCTTGAATGTGAAACACTTTTTAGTTTGCAAATGGCTTCGACGTAGCCGCAGCTCCGACTTTTATAGACCAGGAGATCCCACCCAGTACCCAAAGTCCCGCCTCCTTCCCCTTCCCCCCGTTTCCCCGCCCCAAGAAGGAAGGCAAAAAGATGGCTCAGCCCACAAGGTTCTTTCTGCAGGTGTTTTGCCGGTTTCCCATCCCATGAATATAATAGAGAAATGTTTTATATCTGTTGAGTCAAATTGCATTAGGAAAAGAATACCTCACCCTTCTTCCTAAACTAAGAATATCCTAAGGGATCAGGCGTCGCTCCATCCTTTTTCTCTTTGTAAGATGTAAATTTGGAAAACGGGCATTGGATCAGCCTAGTCTCAGAACCCTCCCATTGTCCTTTGGCCCTAGCCAGGATGATTTCTCTTTATTCAAGCTCAGGAAGCTAATGGTTCCTTGTAGAGAAAACCTTCAGGGATTCAGTATAAGGAGCAAAAATAATTTAAAAGGAATGGAACGGCCTTCACCCCTAGAAGTCAAGTTATTTGGAGCAAGACCATGAAGAAGGCGGCCCGAGTCATCTTTGAAAAATATTACACTCGCCTGGGCAACGACTTCCACACCAATAAGCTCGTGTTCGGGGAGATCCCCATTAGCTCCAGCAAGAAGCTCTACAAGATCGTGGACTATGTTATTACTCATTTGATGAAGCGGACCCAGAGAGGCCCGGTGAGAGGTATCTGCATCAAACTGTTGGAAGAAGAAAGAGAAAGGAGGGATAACTATGAACCTGAGATCTCTGCTTTGGATCAGATCATCGAAGTTTATCCTCATACCAAAGAAATGTTCAAACTCCTGGACTTTGGCACTTTGTCCAACCTGCAAGTTACTTAGCCTATAGTTGGGATGAATTTCAAAACACCAAGAGGAACTCTTTAATATTTACTTTTTTCTTTTTTACAATAAACTTGGGAATCTCCCCCCCAAAATAAAAAAAAACAAATGGAACCCCAAATAAGTAAAGAAATTGCAGTAAAGCACATAAGTGGCCTTAATTCAAGCCACCCAGTTACCTACTTAATAAGTTCAAATTGCATCTCAAAAAAGAATTTGCTGACAGACTTGTTGAGCAAAAGATAGGTATCTTTAACAAATAGTGAAGAATGATTTGGTGCTAACGGAATAGAAATAGGCAAATGCTTAGATTTTTAAAGAAGAAAGTGTATTCTATAACATTCAAGATGGTAGAATCTAATGTTTATTTCTGGAAAAATTGAGGTCTATCAGTAAACAAGCATTTATTAAGCGCTTACTATGTGCAAGTATTGTGCTCAGTGCAGAGGATACAAAGAAAGAAGAGTCCTTACTTCAAGCACTCACGGTCTAATGATGATTAGAGAATGAATTATTAAAAAAGATAGTTTATGAAAACTAGAAGGGGAAGAAATAATCATTGTTGTTGTTCAGTTGTGTGTGACTGTCCTTGACCTCTCCCCCCCCCCCCCACTTTGGGGTTTTTTGGCAAAGATATTGGAGATGTTTGCCATTTCTTTCTCCAGCTCATTTTACAGATGAGGAACGAAGCAAACGGGTAAATGACTTGCCCAGGGTCACACAGTAAGTGTTTGAGGTCAGATTTGAACTCAGAAAGACAAGTGGTTGGTTCTAACTTCACCTGGCACTGTATCCACTGCACTGCCTAGAACCCTCCAATCTTCTTTCTTTCTTTTGTTTTTTTTGAAAGAGATATAAAGACAGCATTGTCTAACTTTTTAAATCATGTACCTCTATCAGTAAAAGATTTAGGGGGGCATGTACTCTTCAATATCTCTATTTACCTAAAAATTATATACATGTACTGTTATACTATAATTATGCAAATTATAAAACACACAAAAATCAAAATTTAAAAGGATGAGATAAAGGAGAAATAATATTTGTTCCTAGGCATCAATAGGGAGCCACTAGAATTTATTGAATAGGAATAATATGATCAGATCTATATTTCAGGAGTCTTTGGCAACTGTGTGGTACATAGATCGGACAGGAGAAAAACATGAAATAAAACATGAAATGGAGACCAAGTAGAAAGTTATTGCAAGGCTGATTTCAGAAAAGTCTGGAAAGACTTACATGAACTGATGCTAAGCAAAGTGAGCAGAATCAAGAGAATATTGTACACAGTAATAAGATTATGTGATGAGCAATTATGATGGACTTGACTCTTTTTTCAGCAGTGAGACAATTCTAATAGACTTGTAATAGAAAGTGTCATCCACTTCCAGAGAGAGAACTATGAAGAGTCAATGTGGTTCAAAGCATCATATTTTCACCTTTCCATTATTGTTTTTTTTGCTTCTTGTTTTTTTCTTTCTCACATTTTTTCCCTTTTGATCTGATTTGTCTTGTGCCGCATAGTGAATACAGAAATATGTTTAGAAGAATTGTACATGTTTAACCTATATCAAATTGCTTGCTGTCTTGGGTGGAGGGGAAAGGGAGAAAAATTTGGAACACAAGATTTTGCAAAGGTGAATATTGAAAACTATCCTTTGCACATATTTAGAAAAATAAAAAACTATTAAAATAAATCGGAAAACTGCTATAAAAAAGAAAGTTATTGCAAAATTTGAAAGATGTTGAGACTGAACTAAAGTGGTGATTGTTGAATAGAGGCATGCTAGAAATATAGAAGTAAGTCTGACAACATATTCAGCAAACTGAGTGAATGTTTGGAATGGAGAGTAAGGCAGTTAGGATGACTGAAATTGCAAGCATAGATAACTGGGAAGATGGTAGTGTTCTCAGTCTAGAAAGAAATAGGGGAGTTCATAAGTAGGTTATATTTTTGGAAGAGAGAAAACAATATATCTGTAATTTTTGTGTGCAATCTGTGATTTCAATTCATGTGTTCCTATTCATTCTATCCTGCCAAAAATGAAAAGCTGAAAAGTTTGACTCTTACCCACAGGCCACTATCCTGGTGCCAAATCCTACTTTCCTGAGGTTCCCTATAGCTACCTTGAAATACTATTAGAGATAGGATATGGGTATACTAGAGTGATTGGGAATTTTCCCAATGGCATGAGGGTAGATCCTGTTCTGGGTTCCCATATAAGTTATAAAAGCCCAAGGAATCCACATCTGATACAGAAAATGTGTAAACTGAGAACTTGCAGAGCTATGGAGCAAGGAGGCAGAGTGAGGAAAATATAAGGAATTAGGAATAAGCAGGAGACAAATTCTCTCTTATTGGCTATCAGAGGAAGGTGGATATGACCCGTGTTCCTTGCAATTGGTTGATTATCTATCTTTTAGAATTAGTCCTCAGGTCCCTCAGATTATCACTCTTCCACAGAACTCCATCTGACCTGTCAGGATCCCCTTGCCAAGACCTCTCTTTTTACTCCTCTCTTCATAATATTAGGAGAAACCTATTTTCATTGTCATGGCCAGAGCTCACTGACTAATCACCGCTATGTGTATCAAGATTTGGCCTAGCTAAAATAGATTTACTTTTAGAGGAGGCTTCAGATCATATTCTAATTTCTTTCTTCAGATAGAATAAAGATAGTTTTTTGCTTATGACTACTGTTAGTTCTTTGGTTTTATTTTATTCTTATTTCATTTCTTAGAGTTAAATTGGGTTGTGATAATCTGTGTGAACTCTGGTATTTTCAGAGTTAATAACAGTTACTGATGAGAAATCAGATGAATGTTGTGGTGTAGTCTTGAAAGAATTCAGGTTCAGGCTGTCTCCAACCAAAGCAAAGGCATTTATTTGGCCCTATTTCGGGTAACACACCAGGCAGACTCTTCTCAAGAGAGGCAGCAGCAGCTCAACCAGGACAGAGAGTGATTCTGTTATAGAGCTGGAGGGTTTGTGGAGAGGTAGCAAACCACAAGCTCAAGAAGTGACAAAAGAAAGCTAGTTCTTTCCTAAAATACACTTGTATTACCCACCAAGGAGGCCAAACTGCAATGCAAATCATAAACCATAAGCTCTAAGGTTACTAAAGAGTAAGCAAGAATAAGTATTGCAGATACTAGGTGAAGAAAGTCCCTTTGTAGTTTTGTGGTCAGTTATCAGCTAGGGGCTGAAATGTGATTAGTTAATTCAGGGGCCTTATCTGAAGGGCCCTGGGCTCTAAAGAGGACATTCCTCATCAGTTACATAACCTTTGTGACTCTTTGGTCATTTGTTTTAAGAGCTGACAATCTAAAACATGGCCTAGTGTGATCATGTAGGAACCAGAGCTTCTACTCTCATCTGACTCTTCCATAATTTACTTCAAGTCTCATTGACTATCAATGGTAGATTTATGTCTGAGTTCTCATTCCCATTTCAGAGCCCAACATACCTCTACACTTACTGCCAGCAAAAAAAAAATGATTGTATTCAGCCTCTTGAAAGGTTTCTGACAGAATGCCCCAAGAATTGGTCTGAGTTGTTCAGAATGTTCAATATTCTTCTGAATACTTAGATAAAGATATATATAGTGTATTTATTTATACCAGGGAAGGGGATTCCTACATTCTGGAAAACATAATTATGTTAGGTCAATGGGCCAAAATTAGTAAGAAACACTACTATATTCCTATAAATATAGCATAGGAATATAGCTCCCTATTGCTTCAAAAATAAAATAAAAACTTCTCAGTTTTGTTACAGTGGAATAAAGAAATTGAATCATTGTATTCAGGCAACAATTTATTTGGCAATGCATGCACTTGCAAAATGAACCAGAACCAAATCTTGGTAGCTATAGATCTGGTTTGATTGCATTGCCAAATATATTGTTGCTTTAACATAATTATTTGGTTTCTTTATTCCACTGTAACAGTTTTGGTGACCACAAAATTAGAGACTGAATCTCCATGTGACCACACCTTAGACAAAGGAAAATCCTAAGTACTCTGATTAGATTTCTACCAATGGACTCCCTCATCACAGGACTACTTGCCCCAGACCTCCGAACCTCTTGAACCAATATCCAGATGGTTACATAAGTGCTTTCTGAGGAGGGAACCATGAGAACTGGCTCTGGTAAGCTAATGTATATCCCTTAGAGAAGTTTGATCTTTGAGCAGAGCAACTTTCCTATTCAGAAAGGGATGGCTAAAAATAGAGTTTTCAAATTATGCAATTGGTCTAAAATACATAAAAATCTCAATAGGTACCAAATGTGGCCTGAAGAAGGGACTTTCCATTACTGAAAACTGAAAGTTTTGGGAAGGCAGAGCGCCATGGCGATGGAGTCAAGACAGGTGATAGAAAAAAAAGGCAGGTTAGAGGAGGGGGTAGTCAGAAGCAAAAAGCTTTTGAGAAGGGACAAGATGAAAGGAAAGAGAATAGAATAAACAGGGGGGAAATGCAGTTAGCAAAAATTATTATGAAAAAAATTGAAGCAAGTTTCTTTGATAAAGGCCTCATTTCTCAAATATATAGAGAACCAAGTCAAATTTATAAGAATAAGAGCCATTTCCCAACTGATAATCAAAAGATAAGAAAAATGAAAATGAAGAAATCATAACTATCTATAGTCATATTTTTTAAAATGCTCTAATTCATTATTGATTGGAGAAATGCAAATTAAAAACAATTCTGAACTACTACTATATATCTATTAGATTGGCTAATAAAACAGAAAAGGAAAATGACAAATGTTGAAGGGGATATAGGGAAAATGAGACATTAATGCATTATTTATGGAATTGTGAACTGATTTCATCCTTCTGTAGAACAATTTGGGACTATGTCCAAAGGAGTATAAAATCATGCATACCCACCCTCTGACCTATCAATACCACTACTAAATCTGTATCTCAAAAGAGAAAAAAACAAAACAAAAAGAAAAAGAAAATGACCTATATATATCAAAAATATTTATAGTGGATCTTTATAGGGGCAAAGAATTGGAAATTTAGGGGTTACTCATCAACAGGGGAAGAGCTAAATAAACTGGGATTATGATGGAATACTACTGTGCCATAAAAAAGATAAGGGGACAGATAGATGGTGCAGTGGATAGAGAAGATAGAAGTCCGTAGGACCGAAGAACCAGATTTAGGCATTTAACACTTACTAGGGACAAGTCACTCAATCCCAATTGCCTTGGCTCCCCACCCCCCCAAATAAAAAGAAAGAAATGATGAGCAGGATACTCTCAGAAAAACTTGGAAAGACTTTCATGAGCTGATACAAAGCAAAATGTATTGTATACAAAATAATAGCAATATTGTAACATGATCAGTTGAGAACGACATAACTATTCTCAGTAATACTGAAGAATTTATGATGAAAAATACTATCCATACCCAGAGAAAGAACTCATGGGGTCTAAATGAAAATTGAAGCATGCTTTTTTTTAAACTTTATTGTTCTTGAGGGATTTTTTTTTTGGAGGAAGTCTGTTTCCTACACACACACATAATATAATTATTATGGAAATGTTTTGCATGAGTGCCTATGTATAACCTATATTGAATTTCTTGGGTGGGGAAAAAGAGGAAGGGAAAGAATCTGTAACTCAGTTTTAAAGCAAATGTTAAAAATTGTTTTTACATGTATCTGGGGAAGAATAAAGTACAAAATGAAAAAAAAAAAAAAGGTGTTGAGATTCCTTTGAGAAAATTGTGCACATGGACTTTTTTTTTTTAATTATAGCTTTTTATTTGCAAAACATATTTATGGGTAATTTTTCAACACTGACTCTTGCAAAACCTTCTGTTCCAACTTTTCCCCTCCTTCTCCTTCCCCCCTCCCCTAGATGGCAGGTAGTCCAATACATGTTAAAAAAAATTAAAGTATATGTTAAATACAATATATGTATATATATTTATACAGTCATCTTGCTGCACAAGAAAAATCAGATCTTAAAGAAAGTAAAAAAAACCTGAGAGGGAAAACATAAAAGCAAGCAAACAACAACAGAAAGAGTGGAAATACTATGTTCTGGTCCACACTCATTTCCCATAGTTCTCTCTCTGGGTGTAGCTGATTCTTCTTCATTACTGAAGAGTTGGAACTGGTTTGAATCATCTCAGTGTTGAAGAGAGCCACGTCAATCAGAATTGATCAGCATATATTATTGTTGTTGAAGTGTATAATGATCTCCTGGTTCTGCTCATTTCACTTAACATCAGTTCATGTAAGTCTCTCCAGGCTTCTCTGAAATTATCCTGCTGGTCATTTCTTACAGAACAATAATATTCCATAACATTCAGCACATGGACTTTTTGATGAAAATTTTCTTCTATGTGTCTCTCTTGTCATTTTATCTGTATTTTCAAGTGATCTGAACAGTCACAAGGAAAAAGAAAGTAAAGGTGAAAATCTTTCTGAGAAACTTTTCTGAGTCCTCAAAAAGAAGTCTCTCTGTCTTCTTAATTCAGACTAAGTTAGGGACACAGACAGAGACTCCAATAAGAAGGAAGGGAATTTTTGTTCCCAGACTGCAGGAATTTATAGAATTGAAAAACTAATTAATTAAATTTATTTACTATAAATTTCCAAATTGTGATTTGAATGTTTCTGTAAATGCTGGCATGTTTTAGTGAGTTTTGAGGTACCATTTTATAGACTTTTTAGGGGAAAAATAAGAATTAAACTTTGTGAAAGTTATAGGGAAATAACACTTAGACCTCTTATCAATTCTTTGTCTTAGTGCGAGGGGAAAAAGGAATTTCACTGATCAGAGAAAAAAGAACTGAAACTAGTTGGAAAGTAGTTTCAGTGACGTTCAAACATAAAAAATTGATTTTGCAGTTTGCTATTTAAATATATCTAAAACTTAAAAAATACCTATTAACTCTTTTCTAGATGCTCATTTAAATCAACGAATCAACTTAAAAGTAAGTAAAATTTTATTTGGAAAAATATTTTGTGTTACCACTGTATTTCTTCTGTGAATAATATAACAAAACTTAATTATTTAGATAAACTAGTGGCAAAATTATCAAAAGGTATTGGAATAGACCAGGCATTTGAAGGCTTTTTAAGAACCCCATGAGCAACAATATTGCAATTGATTGATTTTGTGTGTTAAAAAAGAAGTAAACTGTGAGAGATTCAATGAAGAAAAGTTCTGTAAATAGTTTTGAATATGACTGTGAAATAAAAACTAGAGGAATTAAGCAAGTGGAAGAAAGTAGAAGAGGCATTAGATCCAAATAAGAACAAAGGGGGAGGAGGGGAGAGATCTTTTTACTTTGAAGGATTTAAAAGAAAGCCCATTGGAGAGATACATAAAGATGGAAGAAAGAAATTTTAAGTTAAGTATGGATGAGAGAAAAATGGGTAAAAAGTAAAAGAAAATTGGAATCGGTTTACAATGAAACAACATGA
The DNA here is from genome assembly GCF_902635505.1 of Sarcophilus harrisii. Classification (NCBI taxonomy): domain Eukaryota; kingdom Metazoa; phylum Chordata; class Mammalia; order Dasyuromorphia; family Dasyuridae; genus Sarcophilus; species Sarcophilus harrisii. The sequence continues at coordinate 453,919,022 of NC_045427.1, forward strand.
ATGGAGAGTTGAATTGCAGACATTTTAGAATTTTGGAAAGAGATTTGAGGGAAGTTTGAGCTCTTGAGATAAGGACATGAGAAACTTTATTTAATTATTCTTTATGAAATGGAAAATAAAAAAAATTTGCAGCATTGAGTTATTTAAGGATGGCATCCTCTTCCTTTTTTAATAGGTAGCTTTTTCTGCCTTTTGTTTTTTGACATTTTTAGAATTATAAATGAAATATGAAGGGGGAAGTAAGACAGAGCTAGATTAAAAACACCAAGAAGTTAATTTGGCTCTTTGGGTGATTTAAGAGGAAATAAAGAAAAGATTCTCGGGAACTAGGAATGCCACTATGAATTTTTTTTTTTAACATAAACTAACTGAAAGCAGTGGACCCTTGAGAAAATTGAATTTAAATGTTACCATTAGTGATAATAAATCCATATTTGATTGGGGGGAGAGAGGGCCTGGATTAAAAACATAAAGGAATTTATTTGGTTCTTTGGGTGATTTAAAAGGAAATAAGTTCTGGGGAACTAGGAATGCCACTATGAATTTTTTGAACATGAACTAACTGAAAACAGTGGACCACTAAGAAAATTGAGATTTAAGTGTTATCATTAGTGATGATAAATCCAGATTTTATTTGGTCAAAATTTTGTTTTGAAACTAAATCATTATGTGGTCTCATTTACAGCAAGATACATTCTCCTATTAAGATAATTGTGTTGAAGATTATACGATGATCAGTTCTGATGGATGTGGCTCTCTTCAAAAATGAGATGATTCAGATCAGTTCCAATTGTTTAGTGATGAAGAGACTTCTATACCCAGAGAAAGGACTGTGGGAACAGAGTTTGGTTCACAGCATAGCATTTTTACTCTTTTTTTTTTTGTTTGCTTGCATTTTATTTTGCTTATCTTTTTTTTCTGGTTTGATTTGATTTTTCTTGTGTGGCAAGATAATTGTATAAATATGTATGCATATATTGAATTTAACATATATCTCTACCATGTTTAACATAAATTGGACTAGGGGGAAGGGATGGGGGAAGGGAAGAAAACTGGAACACAAGGTTTTGCAAGGGTAATGTCCATGCAACATTATGAAACATTTTGAAAAATAAAAAGTTTTAATAAAGGAAAAAAAGATAATTGTGTTGAATCAGAACTTATTACAAATCACATTTCCTATAATATGCTAGAAATTAAATTCTTAAAATTCTAGTCTCAGAAATTTATTAGTTACATGACCTTAAATTTGCTGTTGTTCCGTCATTTCAGTTCAACTTTTTGAGACTCCATTTGAAGTTTTCTTGAAAGGTATTTTTGTTATGGGCCAGAACTCTGAACTTAAAACAAGGAGCTAAGTTAGTGGAATTGATAGAGACAATAGTTATCTAAGTTAGCATGGTTCAGTATGATTGATTTAATCCTACAAGGAGATGTTATGGGCCAGAACTTGAAACAAGGTACTAAGTGGAATTGAGGAGACACTGGTTAAATCTAGTTTAGCATTGATTTAATCCTACAACAAATAATGGTTTCCTAGTGATATAATGATTGGTTTGTACTCAGTATGGAGCATATAAGCAAGAAGCTCTCAGGGTCAAAAGCTCTCGGAAGCTGAGACAGATTAATTCCATCTCCCACCTTTGAAGTGGCTTGTGTTATAACGAGATAACGAAAATACTTCTCAAAGAAAAAGTCAAGGAGATTCTGAAGCCAGAGAAGATAAGCAGGAGCTCAAGCTCTCTGAACCAAGGAGAGAGGAAGATCTTTAGAAAACATGCTGAGCTCCAAGTGAAGGAGATAATTCTTTGAAGGAGATAATAAAGGATTTGAACTTTTAACACCTGGATGCACTTGTGGTGATTACTGAACTGAAACAAAGGCTGGTCCAGAAACTCCAAGAAAACCTCAACAGAGAACATTACATTTTAGAGAGAACATTACAGATATTGGAATGATTTTCCATTTCCTTCTCTCTTTACAAATGAAGAAATTGAGCCAAGTAGGGTTAATGACTTAATCCAGGGTCATATTGCTAGTTATTGTCTGAGACTGGATTTGAACTCGTCATCACTCTGCGTACCATTTAGCTGCCCTTATATAAGTTATTTCACCTCTATAGTTTCCTAATTTGTAAAGGGAATAATAATAATAGCACTTATCTCTCAGGTTATTATGAAGATCACACATGGAGAACATGTGAAATGCTTAGCACAGTGCCTTGCAGGTGGTTAACTAAATAAATTAATAAATAAATGTTAACTATTATCATTATTTCTTTAATTGAATTACTCATTACATATAAGTAATAAAATTAATGGTTTTCTATATAATTTGGAAATGAAATTCAATTGAATTGATGTCACTGCCTAATAATAAGCTTGTTTCATGTTTTAAATATATGACATCGTGTATGCCATTATTATGTTTTTAAACTTTTCTTATATTGTGAAATTTGGCGAAAGTAACTTCTTTCTCAATTTGGATGGTGTTGGATATGAATTTGGCAGTTAAAGAATGTGGTCAAAATGTTTGAAAACTATTAAATATTTAATTAATGGATAACTTAATGTTTAAGAAAAAATACATAGCAAAGATTTATTAATTTACTCATATCTATGGATTCCTTGAACTTTGTACTTGGGCAAGATCATAAAAATCTCATTAGCACCGTGGACTATGAGTTGTTACATCCTAAAGTACTGAAGTTTGAGAAACTGGGTCGAAAAGAGGGGAAATTTAGTGGTTTGATTCCAGCAAAAAGTAATTTTTATCAAAATATTATTTTAATAACCAAATATCATTTATGGAAATTATGAAATTGTACTCATTAATTGTCTGCATTAAAATTCTTTTAACCAACTTAGTAACAATACTCCTTAGATTTAAAGATTTCAATCTCACCATTGGAGTGAAGAGGTAACACTGATTAGAGGTTTATTATAGTAAGCATTTTTCCTGGGGTTTGGAGATCAACTATTAAGTATTCAATGTATGAGTAGTTTTTCATTTCATTTATTTATTTATTTATTTTTGCTAAGGCAATTGGGGTTAAGTGACTTGCCCAGGGTCACACAGCTAATAAGTATTAAGTGTCTGATACCAGATTTGAACCTAGGTCCTCCTGACTTCAGGGCTGGTGCTCTATCCACTGCACCAGCTAGCAGCCCCGCAATATTGTTATTCTTAAACTATAAATGAAAAGAAAATAGGATGGTGTTCATTTGTGAACTGTTGTCACAATTGATTGTGATTAGAAAAATCATTATGACAATCTAGCCCTAAGTCATGATCAGTGAGATAAAATCTTTAGGGACTATGATTTAATAATGTCTTATGTCAAGACTGTCTGTGCCCTTGAAGACAGTCTTGATATCATAACCATGTCTTTCCTAATTTCTATAATCAGGGCAGGTGAATTGTAAAAACTTTTGTTGTTATGATACTAAATCTATTAATTAATGGATTAAAATTTCTGAGTTTAATAGTTTAATAGGATGCTAGCAGAAATAATTTTATTGTTTTCAACTTCAATTTATAGTCAATATTTATACCCTAAATAAATAAATGAGTTCTTGGACTTGCCATTCACTTGCTTATTCACTTATAAATTCATGTATAAGATTAGGTTATTGAATTAGCTCATTTTTTTCAGAGTGATATGGGGATAATATACTCAAAAGGGAGTAATAAGACAAGGATATAAAAGTGTAAACACAACCATTGTTTCTATGTTAGCTGACCAAGTGAATCTTATGTAGCTCACAGTTCAATGACTAAAGAGGTTATGCCTGTAACTGATATAAATTGTGTCCCCTTTAACCTTTTGGGGGGCAGATGTAAACTCTGTCCCCTTTGGGGGGAATTCCTGACTCTCAAACCCTGGGAGGGCACATATTTCCCAGACAATTCCCACTCAACTGGAAATCTCGCCCTGGGCTACAGTTAACATCCTTTTGAGTGGTTCAAACTGCTCCCCAGCTCCAGGCCAACACTGGTGTAATATAACTGGGGAGAGGGGTTGTTAACCTATCTTTGCAGAAGTACTAATAGGATTTTGCCGGCTAATGAAGATATTTTCTTCTCAGGGTAAACCCACCTTTGCTAATTCCTAATCAAGTGCAATTTGCCCTTCTGGACTTAGCCCACTGATGAAGATATTTTCTTCTCAGTGTAACCCATCTTTACAATAGTCCTAACAGGACCCTGTTCATTAAGAAAGCTGTCTTCTTAGTGCAAATAAATCCCCTTTTGCCACAAACTTCACATTTGTGAATTCTTTCTGCGACATTGACCAGAGGGGATCTCTTACCCTCAATTCTCACATTTCATCATAGCTATATGATGCCTTGGTTGGACAATATAAAATGTACAAAAATATGTAAATGTAAATAGAAAAATGTTTTACATATGGCTTATGTGTTTGGATTTAAGGGTGTTTCATTAAGTATTCTATTGCTATATATGTTTCTGATGTGACCTTTGTGTATGCCTATTGTATACTTCTCTGTTATGTGGCACCACACATTGTTTTTATGAGACCTAGCATATGCACTTTGGTTGTATGTACCAGTTGTACAATTTCTGCATATGTTAATACACACTGCATACAATTCTGTTGTGATATTGGGCACTCCTTATATATCCTGTATTGGGTGTTGCATTTCAATATTTAGGATTACGTTAAATGCTAATTATGATGATATATGGGTACGTACATGTATAATATATGTGACTATTTGCTAACATATGATTATAATAAATATTTACAGACATCCATTTGTGCTCAATGTAGTATGCAGTAATTACAATTTCTTTTTACTGATCAAGAATAAAAAAGGAACATTTTCTGGTCCTTTGCCTGGACCTTCATGCTCTAATATAGCTTAGCTCGCTCCTTCTTCCCAGGAAGTTTGGTATTCCAGGACTTAGGGACTAGACTGGTCAGTTGGGCTGAGAATGCAAAATAATGAGAAAGATTCAGGGAGAGAAGAAAGAGTGGATAAAGACAAAAGAAAAATATAGTTTTCATCAAGTTTACCCAAGCAGCAACTCCACCTCTGAGAATGTGACAGACACAGCAAGGAGCAGCTAAGGAGAACATCATATATATCCAGCCATGCCTCAGTCCTTGCCCGCACATACACAAATACAGAGGCTACTAGTAGATCACACAGTGCTTCAACACAAAAGATACTGGTAGTCCACATTTGAAATGCAGTGCCCATGGCTAATAGCTATAGATACTTAGATAAATGGATGGGTGGATGGATGGATAGATCAATATATGGAGAGAGATAGTAAGTACTACTGTGCTTTACCTATTTCAACAAAAATAAGAACCGCTTTGAGAGAATAGTTTGAACAGACAGGACTCTTTTAACTCGATACACTTGATTGGGTCTGCTATGTTTTATGCTTCCTATTTCTGCCACATTTTAAAATATTACTATGTTTTATTTTTGCTTGCTTAATTGCTTTTGCCACGATATGAGGAAGAAGAGATTTTTATTATTATTATTAATATGGTTGTATCTGGAAAGGAAATTTCAGTGACTGAGGCCTGAGCCAAAGTAGAGTTTCATTAACTTAGTCTAAGTAAACCTTTGCAGGAAATAGAAAGTGGTATTGGGGGGTGGGGGTAGGGAGGGAGAAAGGCAGTGGATAAGAGTACCAGCTCTGAAGTCAGGAGGACCTGAGCTCAAATCTGGCCTCAGAGACCACACTTCTAGCTGTATGACCCTGGGCAAGTCACTTGATCCCAATTGCCTCAGCAAAAAATAAAGAAAGAAGTGTTCGGGGGATATACATATATATCTGCTACATGAGTATTAGTTGAAGGAGCTAAGAGACATCATAGGCACAGTGGAAATATCCAGTAGGTCTGGAATCAGAGATTTAGGTTCAAATTCCAGCTCCATCCTGTGTGAGCTCTAGCAAGTGATTTCACTTGTTTGGGCCTCTGTTTCCTCCTCTGTAAAATGTCACAGGGTATTGACCTATATGTCCTTCGAGTTTCCTTCCAGCTAAATCTATTATCTCCTGTTTAGCCACTGAGACTGAAGAGATATACAAGATAGCTATTGTCATCTATCTGAAGGGTGCTCATAGGGATGAGAAATTAGACTTGTTTTGATCATAGAGGGTTGAACTAACAATAATATAAAGGGTAGGGAGGGTAAGAGGAATAGAAATACAGGTATAATGAATTTACTAGCAAATAGGATTGCTGAGCAGTGTCGTAGGGATGACTTGACAGATGCTGAGTTAGCTATGATAATCACACCACCCAAGATAAAACTGAAATACTATTTTTCCAATGCCTCAAGGGGGAATTCCTGTATTGGCTAACAAGTTTGTCCAAGGATGGACTGGATTATCTTTCTGAAGAATGCCTAAGATTTTAGAATTCAGATTTATGAACCATAATTCCAGGGGACTAATGATTAAGAATGTCACCCGTTTCCTGACAAAGAAGTGATAGACTAATAATATGCAGAATGAGATAAACATTTTGGGGCCAATATGGGAATTTGTTTTGACTACATATGCTTGTGATAAGTGTTTGTCTTTTTTTTTTCTCCCAGTGGGAGAGGGAAAAAAAAGAAATACTCAATAATTGAAAAAAAATTAATTTAAAAAAGAATACCTAATTTTGACCTCTCTGATCTTGACCTGGGCCTTATTCTCAGCAACCCTTCATCAGTTTATTAGTAGCCCCTACTCCCCCATTTTTCATTCCCTATCAATTTTCCTTAATTTCAGAAACATAATTTGAGGCCATCCAACGTTCATATACCATAACTTATTCAGCCATTCTTCAACTAATGGGCATCCATTCAGTTTCCAGTTTCTTGCCATTATAAAAAGTGGCCCTAGGCTGTCTAAGGTGTTGCTTATAGCCTTAGTTTGGCCACCTAGATTCCTACTAGAGTGAGGAAGACAACACTGCATATAAAAAGAATGGCCTCAAATGAAAATGACATTTGCTTTTTGAAATACTCCTAATCTGAATCTGGGAACTGCCCAATATGGGTTCTCTACACCTGGGGTTCTCAAAGTATGATCCAGGGACCTCTGTGCAAACTTGACATGTTTAAGAGACAAAAATTATATTTATAAAAATACTAAGGCATTTTAATTTCTAACAGGGTAAACAGTTAGTTAGGTAAACAACTAGGTATAATGAATAGTGGATAGAGCACTAAGCCTATCTTGGCTCAGCTCCCTAAGTTCAAATTTGGCCATAGACATTTACTAATTGTATCACCTTTGGCAAGTCACTTAACCTTATTTACCTTAGTTTCCTCATCTATAAATTGAAATGGAGAAGAAAATGGCAAACCACTTTTGTATCATTACCAAACCAAACCAAACCAAACCAAACAAAAAAACCCAAAACAAAATAACATACCAAAACCACACAGTGGGGTGTTTGGGGTCATGAAGAGTCAGAAATGACTGAAATAACTGAATAACAATTGAGAAGTCTTCAATAATTTTTAGGAATGTAAAGGGGTCCTAGGATCAAAAAGTTTGAGAACAATTGTTCTAGACCAAGGTTTTTTGCAGTGTAGTATGGTATAGAGTTAGATTTAACATCTGAGAACTTGAGTTGTCACTGCTTGATTTTGGACAATTCACTTCCCTTACCTGGGCCATGGTTTCTTCTATAAGGTGGCAGGGTTGGATAAAAAAGAACAATAACAAGTTGGAGGGGTTGGGGGAAAACAAGTATGCTACTTCATCGTTGGTGGAGCTGTGAATTAACTGATCTAGACATTTTAGAATGCAATTTGAAACTATGTTCCAAAAGTTACTAAACTGGGTATACCCTTTGACCAAATGATCAATAGGAATATTGATATTATTCCTAGCTCTATACCCCAAAAATAAAAAAGAGAAGGGCCCATATAAACAAAATATTTAAAGCAGCTCTTTTTGTGGTGACAAAGAACTAGAAGTGCCAATCAAAAGTGGATAGTTGAATAAATTATGGTATATAAATGTAATAGTTTGAGAATGTTTGGTATATGACTATAATATGATATTATTGTGTCATAAGAAATGATGAAAGGGGTGATTTCAGAGAAACCTGGGAAAATTTGTAATGAAGTGAGCAGAACAAAACAATTTACATAACATTGTAAAGACAAACTATTTTGAAAGATTTAGAATACTTCAATTCAATTCAATTGAATGAAGAACCATCAATGTAATGGGTTTTTCATGATTCTATAGAATCAATGATGAAGTATGTTACTCATTTCCTGATATTGAGGTGATGGATTAAGAATATAGAACAAGATATATGTTTTTGAATCAATTAATGTGAGAATCTAATTTGCTTGACTATATATATTTGTTACAAAAGTTTTATTTTTCTTCTTCAGGGAGGAGGTACATGGAAAAGAAACTCTTGTTGACTGAAAAAATACAATTTTAAAAGTTCAAAAATGAGTAGGTTGGATTACCACCCAGTTCTAAATCTATGAACCTACGAGTCTTCAAGTTCCAGGCTCTTTCAGCTAATCAGAATACCTTCTGATGGAAAAATCAGCTTGTTACCACAAGAGGTCCTCACTTCTCAATAATTCAAGCATCTATAATTTCAGTGTCAATCAATGAATATTTATTAAGTATCTATTATATGCCAAACATTGTGTTTATGTTAGTAATACAAAGAAAGGTAAAAAACAGTTGCTGATTGACTCATTGAATTATGGGGGAGACAATATGCAAACACTTATGTAGAAACAAACTATATACAGGATAAACTGGAAATAATCAAACAAAGCACAGAAAAGGCTTTTTGGAGGTGGGGTTTTTAGTTGAAACCTATGGATAGTGGCAGTGTCAGAGGAGAGAAGGCATACATAAGCAAGAGATGTTACAAACATAAAATAAAAAATTCTTGGCAATAGATTGGATATAGGGGAAAGATGAGAGAGTGAAGAGTTACGGATGATACCTAGGTTGGGAGCTTCAGTGATGGTAGTACCCCCAATTGAACAAAGGAGATTAGGAAAAGGGGAGAATGGGGAGGGTGGAGGGAAGGGAAGATAATGAATTCAGTTAAGAATATGTTCATTTTAATATGTCTATTGGATATTTAATTCAACATGTCCACTAGGTAAATGGGAATGTGAGTCTGGAAGTCAGCGAAGAGGTTAGAACTGTATAAACAGATTTGAGAATCATCACCATAAAGATAATAATTGAATCCATGGGAAATGATAAATAATCAAGTGAAATAGTATATAGAGAAAAGAGAAGAGATCCCTAGGAGAGGGCGGACCTCCAAGGTTAGAGACCTGGATGATCATTCCAAGGAGGGGTCAGATTAGTGTCATAAAAACGAAGGGAAAAGAGTGTATCAAGAAAAAGAAGCTAATTAGTGGTAACAAAGGCTGCAGAGAGATCAAGCACGATTAGGATTGACAAAGCACTTAAGTCTAGTAATTCTGAAGCAAGTAGACTCTCTTCTACAGAGGCTACAGAGAAACAAGAAAGAGGAAAGGAAGTACAGGCACCTGTTGTGGATGATTTTCTCAAGGAATTTAGCTATAAAACAAAATAGACATGGGAAGATAGCTAGTGGGGATGGAAGAATCAAATAAGGGATTTTTAAGAATGGAGAAGACATGGGAATGTTTATAGGCAGTAAGGAAACAGTACATGGGGAGAGATTGAAGCTGTTAGAGTGGGGATAATGGAAGGAGCAATCTATTGGAGAAGAAAGGATAGAATGTGAAGGAATAGATCTTGGGGGAAAAAAGTAAGATGAAAAACTGTGAGGTCAGATTATTTAAGGAAGCATCAATATGCATGTTATGTCCCTTAGCAAGAGAACAGGAGTTGAGGCAGAGAAAAAGACTGAAGCAGTCACTGAACTCATTGGGGAAGATGAATAGCCTGGATCTTGGTAAAAACAAACCAAAATAACCACAAAAAACAAACCTGCTACTATAATTTTGATAGGGTAGAATATATGGATTGAGAGAACCTCAAAGAGGTCACTTGAGTGATAGTGATAGAGGGAGAACCTAGAAGTGGCAATGGGCAACAAGGAATAAGTGGAATAAATGAATATGTAGTCAATGCTGGAAAAGGTGGCCAAGAAAAGTGTGTCCTTAGGAGAAAGCTAGGTTTCAATGAGAGCCAAAGAAAAATGGGAGGAATAGGAAGGAAAAGAATTATGATTGTTGCCCTTGGAGAAAGTATTTCAGGGAGCACAGGAGAAGGAATGAATAGCTTTAGAGTGGGACACTAGGTGGAGGAGAGGGTTTAATTGAGGAAAAAGCCAGTGAGAGGATTGGGCATTGGGAAACAGGTGATAAGGTTTGAATGATAACAGCTAAGGGTTAGAGTCACTGGGAGAATATGACAGAGTGTTAACCATTGAGGAACGAATTTAGGTAGATTTTTCATTCAAGGTAAAATCCTCTTAGGGCCTTGCATCTTTGATGACATGGTCTGTTTTCATACCTGTCCTGGAAAATTTCCCAGTGTGGTAGAGCTTACCACAGCTTCTGCTACACGTTCACAAAAGGAAAAGCTATCAGAGGATTTGAATGAAATCTCCTCAAATATTACATAATTCTTTTATCAGGCAGATAATTTCACCAATTCCTACTAATAGACAAATAAATAGAAATATTTAAGTGTAGTCTTATTATCAGAATAATTTAACCTGATAGAGGTTAACCTCAAAATTTACAAAGGGTACTTATAATCTTTAGAGATAAAAGAAACAATCTAAAAACTTAAAATTTTTTTTAACATCTTCAAAACTTAATTGAGGCTCAAAGGACTAAAAGTTCCTTACTAGTAGCTTAAGTACCAAAAAGCTCCTTCAAAAGGCCTTACCTTCTATTCTCAGGCTTCTAATGGCAAACCACATGGTGATCTTAGAGACACCCAAGTAAATCAAAGCTATAATCTATACTGAATCAATCCTCAGATTGCTCTTCCTCCTCATCTTCACCTTCTGGCTTGCTTCAAATACCACCTACAATCTCATCTTCTAAGAGAAGTCTTTCCTGATGTCCCTAATCTCCAATCCATTATATACTTTGTATATGTCTCTATCTATCTCTGTATTTATATATTTAGATTGTTTGTACATAGTTGTTTCCATGGTTATCTGCCCCATTACTGTGAGGTCCTTGAGGACAGATTTGTCTTTTGCCTTTCTTTGTTTTGTTTTGGTTTTTTAGCTTTTTAGTTTCAAAACATATGCATAGTTTTCAACATTCACCCTTGCAAAACCTCATGTTCTAAAATCTTTCTCCCTCCTCTCCCCCAACCCCCTCTCTTAGACAGAAAGTACTCCAATATATGTTAAACATGTTCAATTCTTCTATATCTCCACAATTATCATGCTGCACAAGAAAAATCAGATCAAAAAGGAAAAAACAATAAGAAAACAAAAAGCAAGCAAACAACAAAAAAGATGAACATACTATGTTGTGATCCACATTTGGTCTTGACAGTCCCTTTCTGGCTTTCTTCATCACAAGTCTATTGGAATTAGTCTGAATCACCTCATTGTTGAGGAGCCATGTCCATCAAAATTAATCATCACATAATCTAGTTGCTGTGTATAATGTTCTCTCGGTTCTACTCACTTCACTTAACATCAGTTCTTTTGCCTTTTTTGGTATCCTAGTGTTTAACACATAGAAAGTGCTTTTTTGAATACTAGCCTGGACAGTGGTCCCTTGGTACCAAATCCGTAAGTTGTATCCAAATAATGATATAATGAGTACCTGATCAGCAGAAAAGCCTCCCAATGAGTACTCACTTGTCAGGAGTTGCATATGAATGCCTTTCTTTTCAGAACTTTAGTAATAAGAAAGCATGGGTAGGTTAAACAAATAAAAATCCTATAATCAGAACTAGATTCAGAATCCTTACCAAGGAATGCAGGATATTCCCCCCTCCCCTTCCCCTTGAGATCTGCCCAGGGCCTTGCCCAGATAGGAAGTGTTAATAAGTGTCTGAGGCCAAATTTGAACTCAGGTCGTTCTGATTTCAGGGCTGGTGCTCTATCCACTGCATCACTGAGCTGCCCCTGAATGCAGGATCAAAGTATACTATTTTATTATTCTTGTTTTTTGGTTTGATTTTTTCCCCCCACAACATGACTAATAGGGAAATGTTTTGCATAATTGCAACATATATAACATATAAATTGCTTGCCTTCTCAAGGAGGGGAGAGCAGATGGAGAGAGAATTTTGAACTTAAAATTTTAAATGATAAAGGTTAAATGGTTTTTACACGTATATGGGAAAACAAAAACATTAATTCAATAATCTTTTTTTAAAAAAAATGGTTTTCTAGATAGAATCTATGGTCTTTGACCTCATATCACTCTAAAGCTGAGGTGCACACATAGAATGAACAACAAGCAGTCATACATCTTAAGAAATTTGGAAGTGGGACAAAGGAAATCAGATAGGGTTGAAGTAATACACAAAGGCAGGAATACACATTGGCCAGATTTTGAAAGATGGGAAGTAACAGTTCAGAACTTGGTTGGACAAGGATCAGAGAATCAAGGGGAAGATCTTAAGCTCATAGACTTAGACAAACCACTCATTTTAAAGATGAGCAAACTAATGTTCTATAAGTTTGTGTTTTGCCTAAGGCCACACAGATAGCAAACATCTGAGGAAAAATTTAAAACCTGCATTTCCTAACTCCAAGTCTAGAATTTTTTCCATTATACCAAGGCATGGCAAGATAGTTAGATGCCTGATGGTCAATCAGATATGTGGCAGGAAGTTCACAGGAGTCAAAAGATATTATGAGGAAAGGGTGAAAAATCTGGGCTTAAGTGCTATCAACTAGGATATCTTTATATCTGAAGATAGGAGCTGGGAGCTCCCGGACTTCCTCTTGGTTCAGGAATCATTCTAAACTAGGTCAATACAGATTCTATAAATGAGAGGAAGCATAAGGGTAAAATGGTAGAGAGAAGGGCAAGGAAGATGTTTTTGAAGCCATTATGGAAGATGGGGCAAAGGGTAGAGCGTAAATTAACGAGGGAGGAAAAATGTGATTGAAACCAAAGTATGACATTTGTGCATAAGGACTTAATGGGACAGCCTCTGAAGACAGAAGCTTTTTGTGATTAGGCCATTCTCCAACACCATTCCCTGGACTCAGTCAGATCAACTCACTTCCAGTAGAGGAAGAATGGAAGAGGCAGCACTGGACTTTATTAGGCATTCACTCAAGAAGCACTTGTTGAACACTACTGCAGAGTTCTGCTGAGCACTAGGGGGAGGCAAAGATGAGTCACATTTTGCTGAGGCTTAACTAAATGAACCAAACCACAATGGAGATCACCCTTGGGATGGGAATTTGTACAGCAACTCCCATTCATCTCTAAAGCCTGAACTTAGCCCTTCTCTTTTTTTCCTTCAAAAACATGAAGACCTCGTAAATAGATACTATAATGGTACAAATAGGGGGGAAACCCCTAAGAATGTTTATAAAAACATTGTGCCTCTGTTCTCATCATGTCTATGTACATGTTCAACACGACTTTCATATATCCACATACATGTTCAAAGATATTCCTATATCCAGCAAGGTAATTGTTTTGGAGGACCTTTATTCAAAACATACAGCCTGTCAACTATTTCTGCAGGTGCTATATCCATAACTACTGAAGAAATAAGGAAAGGTTTTACTACCAAAGTCCTTGCTATTGTCAAACACTTCATCAGGAACTATGTTTTTGTTGGTGGAAATAGCATTTAAGACGAGGCACGAAAACTGGTTTTGATGGTAAGATGTAATAACTATTGGACTTTTCCATCTGACTTGTGGTTCAAATGCCCTAAATATATTGTTTCCTCTATTAGAACATGAACTCCTTGAGAACAAGAACTGTTTTACTTTTCTAAATGTCTAGCAGTTTGTGGCCTGCAGTGATTAATAAGTTTCATTTTCATTCATAGCCTACAAATGGCTTAGTTCTTAATTCCTTAAAGACCAATTGTCCCTTGAAAAATAAAAATCCCAAATCCGATTTTAACATAGTCAATCTTTAATTCACACTGAGAGAAGACAAACATCAATTTATGAAGCTTGAGCTACTTTTAAGGATAAGTATTTTAATAAATAACCCTCCTTTTAGTAGATAGCTAAGAGAATCTATGAGGATGGGATGCTACATATATTGTTAGATACCTTTACAGTGTGGGCAGCTAAGTGATACAGTGGATAGAATGCCAGGACAATGATTGGGAAGACTACTCCTCCTGAGTATAAATATGGCTTCTCACTTAGTGTGTCACCCTGGGCAAACTTAACTCTATTTGCTTCAGTTTCTTCATCTATAAAATAAGTTGGAAAAGGAAATGGCAAACTACTCTGGCATCTGTCAAGAAAATCCCAAATGGAGCCAAAGAGTCAGACATGACTGAAACAAAAGACACATTTAGAGTGTTGGTTGGTTTTGTTTAATTTTTTTTTTCTTTATGAGAGGTCAGTAAGAGCTCAACCTTCAGAAATTACTGCAATATGAAAATGAAAGACTTTATTAAAACTTTTAAAAAGAAAATGTATATAAGTTTATTGCTTTCAAGAACACATAAAAATTCAAGGATAACTGGATGAAGTGCATTTAAGAGATTAAGAATTTATGAACTAGGAAGGAACGAGGAAAGGCTTCATCTATGATGCAACAGCTGAATTAAACTTTCAGGGATATTCTAAAGGAATTCTATAGGAAATTCTATGGATTATAAAAAGTGGAAATATTCCAGACCTGGAAATGGAAGATAAACAATAAGTAGACTAGTTTTGCTAAAAACACAGCGTGAAGGAAGAAAACCAATGTATAATCAGTATGAAAAAAGCAGGTTGTAAACAAATTATAGACTAAATTTCAAATTTTAATCCTATAGGCAATTGAAAGCTACTAAAGATTCCTGAATAAGGAAGTGACATGATCAGACCTGTGCTTTAGGAATATTATTTTGAAAGCTATGTAGAAAATAGATTGAAGAGAGGAAACTGGATCTGAGAAAATAACTGGACAATAATTGCATTGTCCAGATCAGAGACAAGCCACAACTCATTCAGTGAATGAGTCAGTGGAGAAAAGGGAACTCATGTGAATGATGCTACAGAAATAAAACTAAGAAGATTTAGCAACTGATGGGATAGTGAGGTTGAAGGAGAGGGAAAAGTAAAAAAGGAGCTTACTATACTGGATACAGCCTCTATAACTGGACATTGAGGCATTGGATTTTGTGAAAGGGTCAGGTTGGGGGGAGGACGGAAAATACATTGTTTTGGAACATATTGCATTTGAAATGTTCAGAGAACATCCAAGTGGAAATGTCTAGCAGATAGCTGCTGATACAGGATCAGAGCGCAGGAGAGTTTAGGATGGAATATATAGATGTGGGAATATAATTTTGGTAGGGACAAATAAAGAATTTCTTCCCAGTTGGACTGATCCAGAAAACTCTAGATAGATAGTAAGCCTCCATTGCTGGGATAGGCTGAATAATGAATATGTAGGACTGTTATAGAAGAATTTCTATAATTAGGGCAAGGGTTAGATTAAAAGGTATTTAAAGTTCTTTCCAACTCTAACATTCTGGGACTATTTAAACAAAACAGCCCTTTTTATAGTGGCAAGAAACTGGAAATTTGAGTGGATGCTCATCAGTTGGAGAATGGCTGAATAAATTGTGGTATATGAATGTTATGGAATATTATTGCTCTGTAAGAAACGACCAGCAGGATGATTTCAGAGGGTCTTGGAGAGACTTACATGAACTGATGCTGAGTGAAATGAGCAGAACAAGGAGATCACTGTATACGGCAACAAGACTATGGGATGATCAATTCTGATGGCTCTCTTCAACAATGAGATGATTCAAACGAGTTCCAATTGTTCAGTGATGAAGAGAGCCATCTACACCCAGAGAGAAGACTGTGGGAACTGAGTGTGGACCACAAGGTAGCATTCTCACTCTTTCTGTTGTTTACTTGCATTTTGTTTTCTTTCTCAGGTTTTGTTTTGTTTTTTCCCTTCTTGATCTGATTTTTCTTGCGCAGCAAGATAACTGTAAAAATATGTATACATATTGTATTTAACATATATTTTAACACATTTAACATGTATTGGACTACCTGACATTTAGAGGAGGGGATAAGGGAAAGAAGGGGAAAATTTGCAACAAGAGGTTTTGCAAGGATCAATGTTGAAAAATTACCTATGCATATGTTTTATAAATAAAAAGCTTTAATTTAAAAAAAAAAAAAAAAACTTAGTAACTATCAATTGATGGTGCTGGAAAAAAAATATGGAAGATTTATCACATGCCTTTGAACTGCACAGTATTTCTGGTGTCAAAGGCCCAGAACATACGATTTCTGCCCTTGCCTTGCACTTTGAGTACAGTGTGTACAGAGCATTTTAAAGACTTTAATATCATTTTGGTGCAGTTACAGTTTTTCCTTCTTTCTTAATCATAGCCTCTGTTTTATTAAATAAGAATGTTAAGTATTGAAATGCAAATTAAGATAAAAACATTTGGAGAGCCTGATGGGATATTTATATTCTGTCAAAGCACATGAAGATTAAGTGACAATACATTCTAGCGTCTTCACTTAGTGTAAGGAGAGAGGGGAAAGAGGATGTGATAGGAACATTATTATAATAAAATGCAGCCATAACTGATGAGTCATCATACTATTTGTGTGACACCTGTTGTCAGTGTAAACATAAGGTGCAAGGAGTTAGGTTTAAAAATCACTGAATATAACGAAGTGTTATTCTTCATATCATTAAAACAGACTTATAAAAATACAAATTACAACCACAAACTATAAGAGGTAGAAAGAATCTAAGAAACTGAGACCAATTCCCAAATGCATCATGTAAGAAAGCTATTCAATCATTGTTCAGTTGTGTCTGACTCTTCATGACCCCATTTGGGGTTTTCTTGTCAAAGACACGAGCAGTTGCCATTTCCTTCTCTAGCTCATTTCACAGAAGAAGAAATTGAAACAAGGTTCAATGACATGCCCAGAGTTACCCAGCTGCTGTCTGAGGCCAGATTTGAACTGTCATATGAATGTTCTTCACTCTAGGCCCAGCACTCTATTCATTGCACTACCTGGCTGCTCCCAAATAGGAAAACTGAGGCCTATATTTGACCAGGGTGAATTGTTGTAGTTTGTCCCTTGTTCTTGAAGAGGACCAGGACATCAGGAAGGTGATGCTGTGACAAACAAGTGAATTGGATGTTAAGTGAGGAAGGCTGCACAAGGCCACCTGCCTCACCTTCCCCTCCAGAGCCATGTGAGTCCAGTGGCCAGACAGAGATCAGGAGACTGGAGATGGCCCTGGGGGAAGTGAGAGGCCTTGGCCTTTATAAGCTAAAGTTTTCAATAGAGCTTCAACAGTGTAACTGAGGCTGCACCCAATTCAGTGGGTTCACTAAGTATGTCAGAAGAAAAACTTGAATCTAGGTCTTCCTGAATCTGAGGTTAGTTATGTATCCTCTATAATGTGCAATTTTAGGAATATAGCTGGGAAAAAATATTAGTCAATTAAACTTCCACTATTGTTATAATACTACCATCTCAGATAAAAGTATTTTATCTCATCCCTAAACTCTAATGATCCAAATTTTCATGGATCAGAGATCTAGTTATCAATAAACTAATCAATAAACATTAAGCATCTAGCATGTGCTATACACTGAGTACTAAAGAGTTGAATGGACTTTAAAAGCTTATACACAGTCTGACTCCATAACTGATATATGCACCATTTCTATAACATCCAGCTCCTGCCAAAAGTTTTCCAAAGAAGAGGAATTCACTTACCTTAAAAAGGTAACATTTTATTCTGGGATGGCCCTTCTCTTCCTGATATCCTAACTCTTTGCTTTTCCTTTCTCTTCAAATATTGTTCTTTAGAAACCTTAATGCCATGCTTACTGTTTAAATATTACAACCAGAAAAATTTAAACTGGGAAGGGATTTAAAAGAACATGTAGCCCAACCCATCATTTTAAGATGAAGAAACTGGGGCTCAGGGAAGTTAAATAGCAAGGTCATACAAATACTTTTTTGAAGAATTAGGACTCCATAAAATTCATTTCTTCTGTCTCCAAAACCAGTGCCATTTCCCCCTTTCATGGATAACATATAGCTAATATGACTGTTTTCGCATCTTAATACTTCCCACCTTTAAATGGAAGCAAATACTATTGCTGAAAACATATATATTACAGAATACAACCTTTATCTTGTGAGATTCATTGTTTGTTTTTCAGGACAACCTCAGAGTTGTTTTAGCCACATAGGAAATTTTGTTTCTTAAATCCTATATACAAGGCAGCCAGGTTTCTCACTGTGAGGGAGGAGGTATAGCTAGGAAGATGGCATAATAGAATCAAAGGCAAAAATTCTTTTCTTGGGGATTCTCAAATTATAAGCATTTACCACCTGACCAGGCATTTAGAGAACATCACTGAAGTTAGAAGAAAGGAAAAAGCTATCTAAAGAAGAAATGATCAAAGACCTGAGCAAATAATAGGACCATGCTGGAGAATTCAGATCTCTTTCCCTTTCTCTACAAAAGGCATGGTCTGGTGAGATTACGGATTTCACATACATTGCAAAGCTGCTAAGGAAGTCTCTTTAACAATGTAAAGATGAAAAGAGTTCCTTGTAGTTTATATTATACTTCTGATTTTGGTTCATA
Source organism: Sarcophilus harrisii (assembly GCF_902635505.1). Lineage (NCBI taxonomy): Eukaryota > Metazoa > Chordata > Mammalia > Dasyuromorphia > Dasyuridae > Sarcophilus > Sarcophilus harrisii. The sequence continues at coordinate 453,937,774 of NC_045427.1, forward strand.
AGTAAATTTTTGTTAAACATGATTTAAAAGTCATGTGAAAGGCAAGATTTGACTTTAGAGGAAAAATTCAAAAAATGGCAAGTTAAAGGACTGGACTTGACTTTCAAAGCAAAGAACAATAAACATAAAGTCTGCTAGTTGGGAAGTCAGAGTTCATCTTAAAGCAAGCTACAGCATATTATTAAATGTATATCTTTAATAAAGCAAATAGTTATTTTACTTACAGGAGCATTAGAAGTAAAATACAAAATATACAGTTCCAGTTCAGAAGCACTGAACGATTCACATGAAGCACTGCAGTAAGGGCAGGTTAACGTGACATCAGAAAGCACCGAGCCTTTGTACTCAGCAGTGGATGACAAGCCCCTTTGTAGCAGGGCTTGTCTGCCACAAACATCACCTGGAAGCACCAGGGCTCAGAAGGACTGGAAGCTGGGGACATAGCACCGATGCAGAGACACACACAAACAGCTTCACCTCACACAGCCTGCACAGCTCACTCGGACTCCAGGGACATAGCACCCATGCAGAGACACACCAATGGTTTCATTTAGCAATCTCCACAGCTCACTCTGATTCCAGGTAAAAAAAAATGCCTTAATTCAAAGCACAAATAAATTGGAAAAAGGAAATAGGGATGGCACCTATGCTGAGCAGTAAGTCAGAGCAGAAAGAACTACCCATCTGGAAAAGAGACCTTTGGGCAGACATTGATGAATCATGGTATTTCAGTGTAATAGAACTTTGGATTCAGGGCACTGTGGACATGTTACTTTCGGAAACCAAACATCATCTGTCAAGCAAAACAGTCACAAACAATTGCAGCAGGAGAACATCCAAAGTAAAACGAATGCAGACACTGTGACAATTTACACAGACAAAAGCCACACAATGACTGTGCGAAGCACATTCCTGTAAAAAGTCTATGTACAGCAAACAATTCTCTGTAAACATGGTGAGTGTGAATTTTCAGAAAACATGGTGACAATATCATAAATACAGGCAACATTGGCATTTTCGAACAACACACAAAATCACATTCTGGGGTCAAAACTTTGACCCAGCATCATACAACAGAAAAGGTGTAGGTTGGGCTGAGACACCCTGAATAACTCTATATTAGTGTTTTGTATATCCTTTTTTGGTATCTTTAAATATAAGATTCATTTATGTCTATAAAAATGAGAACATAAATGCTATTACTATTTTTGCTGAAAAAAGTTTATATGGCATTAAAACTTATATCCCATTTACTGGTAGTTAACACATATTAGAATGGTATAATGATTTAAGAAAATATAAAAATAAGATTAATACTGTCAAAACTTTCATACCAGAAAATATTGTGGATTTTAATCAGTTAGACTCTTTCAAAAATGAAATATGAAAATTTAAATAAGCTTTATATAAAGAATCTTCTGTAACCTCAATTAATGTACAATGGGTAACTATACATATATTTATCATTGTTTCTCAATGTAAGCACCATTCAACTCTTCTAAATCCACTTTGGTTGGAAAATATTTCTAATTCCACAGGTAATATCTATTTAATGGCACATATTAACTGGACAGAGCTCTCTTTTTTCTTTTACTTCAAAAGCAGCACTGTCTTTAACTAATTCCTCCTCAAATTTTAATGTTTTTTTTTTCTGAGCCAGCTCACAAATATTACTGTAAATATAGTGTCTGAAAAAAGACTTAAATAGTGAAGTTGTCTTTTTAACTGCTTTAGTTTGTCATGTTAAAGGAAGACAAAGTTGACAAGGCTTTTGGCTAAATGGAAAAGTATCCAATTGTGAATCAAATCAACTTTCCATCTGACCAAATGAAAACATGTTTACCTTATGTAGGTAACTACTGCCATTTGTGAATCTCATTTAGAAGTCCTAGATGATCTTTTGGTAGGACAATACTGCAATCTTCAGATTGACGATGCTTTTTAAACAGAGCTCAAACTACCTATCTCCAAGGATATACTTTGAAAAATGCTGGTTGTCACTCCCACAGAAAACCCACAGGGCCTAAGTTGCTCACCTTGGGATACAAAGGTTTCATCATTTGCTCATTTTACATATAAACTTAAGTAAGGACAATGTTGAGCAAAACTCCGACCACTACATTTGTTATTTTAAAATAGTAAATGCATTTTAGGCAAGAGATGTTTTAACTATAAATCTATATGAAAAAATAGCTATAAAATAGTGTTTGGTATGGTAGTATTTTTTAGCAATATTTTTAAAAAAAGGTTTAGAAAGTAAAGGTAATATACACATTTTCAAAGCTTTTCTATGTTACAGTCTGAACTGCGTTGTGTGCCTAACAAAAATAGTGGCCGCATTTGCTCAACAGCTGAGCCTATCTCTGTCAATTTCAATGGGATCCTCCTTTGTAGAAGTAACCAGGCATAATGACATGTCTTATCAAACGGAATGTCCACAAAATAGCTTCATCTTCTCATAGAACTGTGAAGGCCACTTATGGCAACCCGTCACCGCTGATGAGACAACCAGTATCCTTCTGATGTGTCAGCCATTAGTACTGATGTAGGTAGGATGGTCTGCGCTCTTGCTTCACTGGAAAAGACTTAAAGCCCTTGTTCATGGGTTTGTGCTGGGCTGCTGCCTGCTGTGCCTGCGCCTGCACCTGGGCCTGGGCTTGCTGCCCATAGGCAAACGTAGAGGAAATTCCTGTTGATGGAGCACAATCACCAGCTGTTGACCAAACCGGTGACTGTAAAATTTGCATTGTGTCATTCCACTGGCTGACAGGATTGGTAATATGATACAAAGATGGGCTCTGACTGGGCAGTGTGTTGGTTAGAGGTGAAGGATGCTGCCAAGGGGCCTTTGGAGGCCACGTTTTGGTTTTATTATCCTGCTAAGAAAAAAACAAATTAAAGTTTTGGTTTTTAGCACAAACTTTTCCAAAAAGGTGTCAATCTTACCAGAGTAACACTAGTCAAGGCCCAGCAGAATTCATTCCTTGAATTGTTCTCTGGGTTGTTTGCTGTTTGAAAGGGAAACCACTCAAGATTCTACCTATTGCATGTTCACATGTATTAGAACTCCAGCATTCTTTTGATTCTTAAAAAAAAAAAAAAAAAAAAAAAAAAAAAAAAAAAAAAAAGACTCTCTTTATAGCATTTGGGGAAGTGGAAGAGGAAGAAGATGAATGCCGAGAACCCTTATCTTCTTCTATGATCAATAACAGCTACTTATGCCAGGATTTATAGAAACAAGGGAAATTTTAAAGTGTCTGGCTGACTGTAACTTGCTAAGTGCAAAATAAGAATGTGGCTTCAGTTATGTTTTTCCCCCTTTGCAATAGCCAAAAGACTCATCACCAACTTGGAAATATTTGATCCTGACTATGTAAATAAAACTTATTAAAAAAATAATAATAGCACCCATATCACCCCTTCTCTCTCTATTTTTATTTTTTTATTATTTTTTTTTTTTTTTGCTGAGGCAATTGGGGTTAAGTGACTTGCCCAGGGTCACACAACTAGGAAGTATTAAGTGTCTGAGACCAGATTTGAGCTCAGGTCCTCCTGACTTCAAGGCTCCTGCTCTGTGCCACCTGGCTGCCCCCCCCCCCCCCCCCCAATCAACCTTCTTGATCTTACTCTTCCTGATAAAAATCTTTTCTCCTAAACATGTGAATCATGTTTTTCTTATTTCTTATTAATGAGGCATCTCCAGTATATTGCAAGTGCTTATAAAATATATTATCATGACATATCTGGCAAATGTCTTCCAAATTTTAAAGTAATATTATCTATTTGAAAAGATATAAAATGCTAAAAACAGAAATAACAGATACACATTCATTCATTTCCTCTCTCTATATACATTTTAAAAGCTCTTCTGTTACAGTTTGAATTGCATTGTGTGCCTAACAAAAACAGTGTTTTGTGGGGGGGTTTTGGCTCAACAGCTGAGCCTATTTCTGTCAATTTCAATGGGATCCTCCTTTGTAGACGTAACCAGGTATAATGGCATGTCTTAAATGGAATGTCCACAAAATAGTTTCATCTTCTCATAGAACTGTGAAGGCCACTCATGGCAACCCATCACCACTGATGAGATAACCAGTATCCTGATGTGTCAGCCATTAGTACTGATGGAGGTAGGATGGTCTATGCTCTTGCTTTATTGGAAAAGACTTAAAGCCCTTATTCATGGGTTGTGCTGGATTGTTTCCTGCTGTCCCTGTGCCTGTGATTGGGCCTGGACTTGGGCTTTCAGTGTCATCTAGTTCCATGGTTCACTTATATTTAAGAAAATGATTCCTAGACCTATATATCTGCTCCTATTCTCTCTTGGAACATTTCGGTATTGCATAGTGCTTACTGGAATTTTCAAAAGTGCCTTAAACACAATATATCCAAAGCAAAACTCTTTATCTTATTCTTCACACTAACTCCTCTCCTGAACTTTTCCATTTCTATTCAGATCATGTAAATCAGAACTTTTAAAGCTTTTTCCACTTGCAACCCCTTGGCTCAGAGAAATTTTTACTTGATGCTGGGTATATAGGTATATAAATAATAAATTTCATGACCTCCACATTCAGTTACAAGACCCATATGGGGTCACAGACTACAATTTAAGAAGCTGGAGTGTAAATCAATTTCTATGAATCTTTTCAGTCACTCAAGTTCTCATCTTTACTGATTCACTCTTTCACTCCACATTTATTCTATATTTCTCACATCTGTTCCTTTCACTCTTACCACATGGCCCCCATACTAGTTTAGGTCCTTATAATCTTGCTTGGTTTTAAAGTTAATAACAACAATATAGTGCTTACCATGTGCCAGACACCATGCTAAGGATTTTATAATTTTTATCTCATTTGATCCTCACAACAACTGTGGGAGGCAAATGCTATTATGCCACTGTGCCATGTAGTTGCCTTCCATTATTCATTAGAAGAACTCTTAATTGGTCTCCTGCCTCAAGTCATTCTCTCTCCAATTCATCCTCCATACTCCTGCCAAAATGTATTTTCTAAAGCACAATGCTGACCATGTTATTCCTTTCCTTGATGAACATCAATGACTCTTTATTAGCTGTAGGAAACATTATAAACCCTTGACTGGCATTTAAAATCCTTAACAACTTGACCCTATCTACTCCTTCTTGTTATATACTACTCCCTTTCACTCTCCTCACGGTGCAAAATGACTTGCTATTGCTCAAATATGATATTCTATCTCTCATCTCTTAGCTGTACCATATGTCAGGAATATACTCATTCTATAACACTTTTTTACCTTTTAGAATCCTTAGTTCCCTATATTGCATTGCTTGCTATTTATGAGAAGGGGTGGATGATGTGGTGGGGAGAAAAATTTGGAATACAATGTTTTGCTAAAGTGAATGCTGAACACTATCTTTGCATGTATTTGGAAAAATAAAAAGCTATTATAAATAAATAAAAGAATCCTTAGTTTCCTTCTAAGTTCTCTCAATAACCATCTTATCTATGTAACTTTTCCTGATCCTCTTTATTGCTAGGACCAATTCTTCTTTCCCCACTTCCATTATTTGGTATATATTGTGTGCATACTTCTATATGTGCATGCTATTTTCCCTGTTAGAACATAAGTTTCTAATGACAGAGACTATTTGATTTTTGTTTATATCACCAATTCCTAGCACAATACATGGTAATTCAACAGAAGTTTTATAAATGCTTCTTGAATGTTTAAAGAAAAAAAAGAAAATTGTAATGTAAATGTTTATATTGAGACATTTTTTCTTTTAAATATAATTTCTGAATTTTATACAACTTACCTATAATTAAGCTTTACTTTTCATTGTACCTGATTGGAGCATGAAGCTATAATTTCTGGGCTGGTAAGATAATTTGCCATATATCAAAATTATCTTAATATAGGGTTAATATTTTATTTTAATAAATATTTTAAGACACTTAGAGACATCCTAGTGCACTTAAATCTACATTCATAGCCTCGTCCATCCCATTGCATAAAACAGTGACTGCTATTGTACAAGTGAGAAAGAATTGTCAGTCCATACCTGATTTAGGTCATCCACTGTGGAAAGAAGAGGTGGTGATGGTAGTGTGGTAGTCTCTCGTTCACCACTACTGTGTTTCCTGGAACAACAAAAGCCATTTTGTAATCACTCAATATTCATTACTTATTTTTAGGAGTTATGCTGTTCTTCAAGCAGCTATTGTGAGGTCCTTGATTTTTTTTTTTAAATGTTCAACAAGACTGAGGAATCATTACTTGTATAAAAGATCTTTCAAGAAAACTTAACTCTATCATTATCTTACACCCAATCAAAAGATGACCACAGGAATAGAGTATATTAAAACTGTATCCCTGGGACTTGTTAGTGGAGCAGTACAAGGGGAGAATGTGCTTATGATAGTTATTTAGTACTCCATTTCAACCTCCTAGAATAATGAAAGATGATTGAATCTAAAGACTGACAAACTTGTGGACAATGTAGAGTCTTTCAATCTTCATGAAAGAAAAGCCTTAAAATATTTTAAATCGAGTCTCGTTACAAAAATAAAAAGCTGTATGCTAACAACCTTTTTCACAAACATTGTAAACTTTACCCTCAAGATTCCAATGCTATTTGGTCACCTTTATATGAGGCACACAAAAGCAATTTTCCCCCCCTAAAAGCCATACATTTTTCAGCTACGAACTTTACCCAATCAAAGCTGATTCAATTAGTAATTGGGTTCACATAATTCCTGTTTGTGTATTGGCAGACATACTCTTTATATATTGTTTATAGTTATTTTAAATGAAATTTTTCTTTCTCTCTTTCTACTTGGTTTTATTGGTACTACATAGAAATGCTGATGATTTGTATGAGTTTCTTTTATATCCTTCAAGTCTCCTAAAGTTTTTACTTGTTTCAACTAGCTTTGGTTGATTCTCTTAGAGTTCTCTTAAACATACCCTCTTATCATCTGCAAAAAAGTGATATTTTCTTTCCTTGTTGCTTATGCTTATTCCTTCAATTTCTTTTTCTTGTAGTATTATAGCTAGCCTTTCCAGTATAATGCTGATAATGAACATACTTGCTTCACTCTGGATCTTATGGGAAAGGCTTCTGATTTATTCCCCATTATAGATAATGCTTACTTTTGGTTAGATCCGTACTGCTTACTTTTTTTTTTTTTCCCTTGAGGCAATTAGGATTAATTGATTTGCCCAGGATTACACAATTAGCAAGTGTTGTGTCTGAGGCCAGATTTGAAATGAGATCCTCCTAACTTCAGGGCTGGTATTTTATCCACTGCACACCACCTAGCTGCCCCACTGCTTACCATTTTAAGAAAAACTCCATTTATTACTATGCTTTTTTTTTTTTTTAATAGGAATGGGTATTATAATTTTGTCAAAGCTTACTCAGTAAAGTAGGCAATAAATACCAAATAAGTACCAAATAGTTTAAGGCTTTATACTCCAGCAACAACAAAAAAAGACTTTCTCCTAGTCAGAGAACTTTTTTGATTGCAAAAGACAGAATAGTAATAACTGACATTTAAATAATGAATTATTGTTTCTACAATACCTTCCTTACACACAACCTAGAAATAAAAGCATTTTGCAACCAAACTAGACATACAAAAAAAAAAAAAAAAAAATCACCTTCTAGTGATAGAGATTTAAATTCTCAAAAAAATGTAATATATTTCAGTCTAATGTTAAGAAGTGCCAGTTTTACCTCCAAGATGTACCTACTATCTATTTTCAAATCAAGTAAATATATATTGGAAGCCTACTATATGGAAGATACAATGACATATAATTTTAATAAATTTATTAACAAATACTGGAGTGTCTTCCAAATGCTACATACCAAAATTATGGCTACAAGACAAGAAATTTAACATTGAAAAGGACTTCTTAGTTTTCCCCCCTTCTCCCCCCCGCCCCCCTTTTAAACTGATGAAATAGCTAAGGACAAGAAAGATCAAGTGACAGGCTTTAGATCCCATGGCTATTAAGAGACCAAATCAGAATGCACACTGGAGCTTTCTGAATCTAGTCCTCTTTACACTGCATCATGCTGGTGTGGATCACAAGCAATGTACTGAAGAAAAGTTTACAGTGTAAAGCTCTGGAAAGCTAAGGCACTTTGGTATGCTTATTACAATCTAAACTAATACTCACAAGTGATACTCCTGGTTCAGTGAGGAGGGAGATTTCATGATTCATAAGACAACATAGTAGTGTTGTGGGAAGAAATAATCCAATACTTACCACCGATGCACTATCCTGGAAGACACAGCTGAGAACTTTAACAATCCTGTTCAAATCTGAGACTATTTTCATTATTTATCTCAGGATCATAGATTTGAAGCTAAGAAAGGTCTTAGAGGTCAACTAGTCTGAACTCCTCAATTTTCAAAAGAGGAAGCTAAGATCCCAAGAAGTAAATTTGCCTGGGGACACATAGGTTTGTGTAGTAAAAGACACAACTGGAATTCCAACCTAAGACTTGTGACTCCCAGAATGCTTTCTACTGCCTTAGTTTCTTCCTAACTTCCTCTGATTTCACTGTCTTCTCCTTCCTGCAATCAAAAGTATCTGAGTTCAAATATTGCCTTGATGTTCACTATTTATGTAGGACTCACACAAGTCACTTAAGTCTCTTTAGGCCTCAATAATTGATCTCTGAGATCTCTCCCCATTCTGGATCTATGATCCTAAGATATCCCATCCACCAAACCATCCCTCCCACTGTTAAGAATCTGGTCTTTCTAGTAAAAACTACTCCACAACTCAACAATTTTCAGGGGCTCTTTATTGATAACTAAAAAAATTCTAAACTACTTATGCTGATGTTCAAGATCCTTAACAATCCATCTCCAATCTACTTCTCCATCTTAAACTCACAGTATTCCTTCTTAAGGTACTTTATATCATTCTATGCTCTCTACCACCACTATACTTTGCTTATGCTATTTTCCTTAAGATACATATGCTATACACAAATCTACCTTTTGACATTATCCATTCACCTTTTAAGCTCCAGTTAAAACTAAGTTTTCCCTGATCCCAAAAAGCCTAAGTGCTTTTTCCCCTCATCCAATCTCACAGTACTTTGTTTCTTTAATAGACTAACTTACCTATAATGTAATTTGTGTATTTATTTGTGAATATATCTCTCCCTACTAAAATAGTAGCTCCTGAAAGTCAGGGACCAAATCTTATTATCTTTGAATCTCTCCCAGTATTGTACTTAGTATGTATTTAATATACATGTAATGGATAACAACTGAATATCAGTCATATAAAAATGGAATATTAGAGCTAGAAGAAGTCTTATAGATTAACTAGTCTAACCAATTCATTCTACAAATTGAGAAAATGAGACCCTAAGAATTTAAGTAATCTGTAAAAAGTCACATTATTACTTAGTGGAAAAAGTAGCTTTGCAAGAAAATATGATGCCAACTAAAGTTGAAACCTAAACACCTGCATAAGTCATGGGCTCTTTCTGATATTTTATTGGAGGGGACTTATCTTTAAGATGCCTATCCAAAGTCTGTTTTTTGTCAGTACCATTACTCCTTTATCACCATGTGGAATTTACTCAATAATAATGACACCTTATTATATATTTGTTTTCATTCCATTTCAAAACAGATTCCCTATATAATGTAGCATGCAGTTAAGCCCCTGAAGAAGCCCCTCAACATGTTCCACAGACACGTCATATAGACTAAGAACTTCTGTTTTACAAAACCCGTTTGTGAAGACTTTCCAATAAAGATGTAGCTGCTTTATTTGGAGAAAGAATTTGTGAAAATGCTTTTCACAAAAATAAATTTTCTAGCTCATATTAAAAGAGCAAGGACAGCAAAGCCACAGTTACTTCTACAGGATATTAGCTTTATATTCTTACCTTCTCTGCTTAACAGCAGCAACAAGATCTGGCCCCGAAAACATGGAAAATAAACTGTCACCATTAGCAGAGGATGTCTCATCACTTGAGCTGGCAGAGTCTCCCTGGGTGCCTGACCAACTATTATTTATCATGTCACTGAAAGAAAAAAAAAATTTAGTTAAAATCCTCATTTCAAGTCTGTAATAATAGCAGGAGTCCTTTCCTTGTCTTTTATTTTATAGTTAAGGAAAATACAGGATTCTGGCCTAGATACATTACATATTTCATTAAATGCTTTGAGGCCTCACATTACCATGTAGCAAAACAGATTTCTTCAATTATATTCCTAAATAATGTTTTTTTTTGGTGCTGTATTTCCTAACACTCCCTAAAATCTATAGGTCTATACTTTATATTTTCAGATTCTGAACTACTCAAAAATGTTAAAAGACATTCTGGTTTCTCTGAAGATAAATTTTGAGGTCTTAAAGGGCAACTATTCATGTAACAGATAAAAGAAGTTAAAGTTAATCATATGCTTACTAAAAGTGGCACTGGGCAGGTAACAACCACCTTGAACTAGAATTATTTTACTATAATATGGTAATGATATTGCCTGAACTGACGATTTATAGGATCATAGGGAGGCACAAATGAAATGATATTAGAAATACTTTTAAATAGCCAATAGTTAAATATGAGCTATAATTCTTTGAAAATAACACAGGTAAATTCTTATCTCTGTTCCTAATAGGTAAAACTGGAAATGTGCTACATTTCACACTTATTATTTATAACATGTAATGTGAGATACCTACATATTTAAAAAATTGAATCAAATGTAATCCTTCACACAGGACAATCAAACTTAAGGAAAAAAACCTGTTTTAAAATCATTTCATATTTAACATGTGTGTTCAGGAGATATATCACTACATTGAACATAAAATAGCAAAGATCTATAACATCTGGATTTATAACAAAAGAAATTCTCTATTTCTCAACTCTCTCCACCCCCCCACAATCCAAACATTAGTTTAAGGGCTACCCCTCAAAAAACCCACCTCTTCCATTTCTATTTTGAGAACAATGATCTCTCGGGCTTGCCCTATGAACAAACAATTCTTATTCTGGGTTTTGCAGTAGTGCTACCTCATGTTATCAGCACTCACCCTTCTGTGAAATACTCAGGAAACGGCCAGGTACGATGGGCATCATCCAGAAGAGGCCAGTTGTTCCGTGCGTTGCCAGGGCGACGAACATGCTGGGCTTGCCGTTTCTGCTGCAAAGCCTGGCTTACCCCAGCTACATACCGGGCAAACTCTGGGTCTGAGCCAACTGAACACAAAAAGACAAGCCAATTGTTAGGTCTCTACTGACATATTCATTTCTTTTCCACTATGATTAATCATGGTCTTTTAAGCCCTTAAGCTTGGTTGTCTACCCTGGCACAAAACAAACAAAAAGCTTCAGGAGATATTAACCCTCAAAAGACCAATATTATAGCAGAGTCAATTCTCCATTCTTTCCCAAGTGGATTATCCACCATAGCCTAGCCAGATAATAGAGACAGTACATTATCAGTAAGCGTATCAGTAAGTATGTGGATTTGTGAGAAAGAAAAAAAAAGAATGCTCTTTTACTGAATAATTTTCCAAAGTCAATATAAACTTCTTTATTGTACAGTGTTTAAGAGTATACATATCTTTTCATCTTAAGATTATTTAAAACACCAACAGCAAGTTATATTAAAGAATGAAGTAGCTAGAAAATGATCATGACAAAAAGGCAACCAGCATTAACTCCTAGTAGCTTGGCTTCCCTTATGTTGAGTACTTTTAGTAACCCACTGTATGAGAAATCTATCCTATTTGTCAAAGAATGGGAACGTGGCTTCCTAGATACATGAAATGAAATTGTTACTTTCTCTGTTGTAATTATGCTACTGTAGATCATCGGAGGTTTTTCTTTTGGACTCTCCTAAAAGTAATTTCTTTTGTGGATATAAAATCAAACGTCTTTTGTGGCTATCAAGTGCAAACGAATCCAGAGACATAAATTAAATCTTGGATATTGAATGAAAGAAATGAATCTTAAAATGTATGACATTATTATTTCAACAATTCAATAAACACATTAATTTTTGTGAATTCACAATACATAATAGTACATCATTAACTGCCTTCCTTTTTATGGGTAGGTGGGTTTTTTTGGGTAATTTTAAGGGTAATGCCAATTAACTCTCTTAAAATTCCCTATATCATTGTTCTGATTTCCTAAGTCAAACCTCTCCCTGGCCATCACTCCTCTAAATATTATTAATTCCTCCTATTAGATGAAAGCTATTCAAGAGCAACATTTATCTCATTTTTGTATTTATATCCTCAGTACCTAGCAAATAATAAGAAATAAATCATTATATTATAAAATGGGAAAAAAAATTTAAAAATTTGAGGTTAGAATGAAACCATGCCATCAAACAGTAATGCTTCTAAAAATTTAATATTCTAAAAAATAAAAAAGACAATAGTTAGGAGTTTTATAACAAAGTGAGAAACAAATTACAAATGCTAATAGACAAAAATAATGTCCTGTTTTGGAAAAACTTTAGAAAAGCACTAGTAGGTACACTTTACTTACTCAGTTAGCTCCTTATTTTACATTTACCCCATTTTTGTTTCTCCACTAAAAGCCATAGGACAGTCAAAAAAGGGAAAGGAAGAGGGAAAAGCAAAAACTAGAAGCATCATTCTCAAAGGGCAAAAGTGTGGAGAGGATTAAGAGTTTATAAATGAACTCTCTTAGTTAACAAGTAGCTCCCAGGTCCTATTTAGTCCAAGGTTCAAGAACTGCTATAAGAGAGTAGGGTTTTGTTAAGAGTAGTTTCAGTGTTATTCTAATTAAGTCTTCAATTAGAGCATTAAATCACCCAGAATGTCCATACATACCTGCAGGATCAAAAGGCAGAATTTCTCCCAGCATCCCAAAGACTCCTTCACTTTGGTCACGATTTGGCCATGTGTTATTTCTAGGTCCTTGTGGCTTCTGTCCTAATACCTCAGACACCATATTGTCCATGTAGCTGCTCACGAGACCCAAGCTATATAAATCAGGACTCAGCTCTGAAAGGCCAGGGCTATTCCACTGGCCAAGAGGAGACAATCCACTTCCAATAGCCTGGGTGGACTGTTGGGAAGAACTACTAAGCCACTTTCCAGGTGTCCGTGCCTGTGGCTGTGGTTGCTGTGGCCCTAGAGGCTGGAGCAGATGTTGGTAATATTGCATCTGTGGCTGCTGCTGTTTAGGGGATGGTGGCTGTTGCTGTGCTAACCCTCGCTGAGAAGGATGCAAAGTTACATGTGCCACTGATTGTGATGGTGGCTGCGGGGGCTGTAGTGTCCCTGATTTTGTCTCAGTTGCTGGGGTAGATGCAACAGAATTACGCCTTTTCACCATTGGGGAAGCCTGTTGGGATTTGCCCATATTGAAACCAGACAGAAAATCGATAACTTCCTGCATTTCCTGATCACTCGGGAGATTCATACCTTTGTCATCATTACCATCATCCCCTTTGAAGAAATTTTCCCTATGTTCAATTAGAAAGCCATTAACCATGTGATTACTGGCATTTTGAGATGATGGGTCTGCAGTCCTTGGAAAATTACCAATGTTCAAAATGCTTTGCAATCTTGTATCAATATTATTAGGCATTTTAGTTTTGTCTTCAGAACTTCCAGATATGAAAACATTTTTGGAAGGGGTATTTGGGATAGAATAACTTGCACTGTTGCTGGAACTGCCACATGAAGTTTTCTTTGTAAACCGTGAAGTCAGTTTTGAGAATGTCTTTTGTAAACCTCCTGATGACTTATTTCCATTTCCAGGAGGCATATCAACTTGACTCCCAAAGTCAGAGATCTCACGCTGAAGCTGAATCTGAATAGAAGGCAAAGCTTGTTCCCTGTTTAAATGGAAATATGTCCAATTTTCTTTAATTTGAAAAAATAGTATCGTACATTTCAACAATAAAATTAAAACTTTTAAAGTAAATATTAACTTTTCTTAAGTGCATTCCAAAATTTATAATTTTGACAAATGAGCAAATGATCATTAGATTTTAAAAAGTGAATACTATTTGATATCTATTGTGTATAAAAAAAGCTTCAAAAATGACATTAATAGGTTTCTATCCCTCAAAGTAAGATGTCTCATCAAGACAAGAAATGAAGCTAATAAAAATTTCCAGAAAAGAAGACATTAAATGAGTCCACAAAGAAAGGGAGAAAAAGCTGAGGCATCAGAAACCAGATTATTCAAAAAATGAAAACTAATCAAATCCAAATAAATACAAAATGAATAAAGAAGCTAGAGATGGGAAATAGAAAGAACTAGAAGCTGGCATGAGAACATAAGAACAAACAATGAACATGAGAAAAACACATAATAAACTCTAATGCTTTTCAGAATGATTTACAAATGAACCTTAGATACGCAGTTTTCCCCCCCTAAGTTATTCTAAGTTCACGTAAAATGGCATTTAGATAAAATTCATTCACTACAGCCATTCTTCAATGCCTAATTTAGGTATAGAGTTGATCCTAGCTTCTTAAAGATTATGCTTATAAGAGTGTAAGTTTTGCCAAGTTTTACTAAACTTTCTAGTTTGGTCTTCAGTGTAGGCCTACTAGAAGAATGTATGAGAAAGTATGTCTGTCATCTGTGGACTAGCTTAGCTAAGTACAGAGAGATGCATCTTCTGATATGGTGCAGAGTAAGGAATTTTTCTAGCTCCAATCACTCTCAAATATTTATATCAAGTAACAAAGAAGTTGTATTCAACAACAGTAAAGGAAGTATCCATACTAATGAAGTCCTAAGTCCTTAAAGTATAGAATTTTTATAGAAAAACCAATTAACTAAAAAATGTTGTCATATTTGATACTTGCAAGTACTCATTGCTTAAGGTCACCTAAGCAGTTTGGTTTTGTATCCTTTGTTGTATATTCAAGTACATTCTAAGCCCTATGAAGAGATATGAACTTTTGCAACACTGTCAAAAATATGAATGTAGACATCGAAATTTTAAAAAAGTAAATAGCCTCTTATGCTTTAGTTCTGGGTATATACCTTCCTTCCTTCCAGCGATTTAAGTCCCACACAGCTGTATAAAGTACATCTACTAAGCCCAAAGTCTTCTCTGGATCAAGACTTCTCTGGAGCAAAGACATGGTTGCAGGGTCTTCCTTCAGGCACCTATTAACAAGTATTTATATCACTATCATGTTATTTTGTTTAAAATATTATTTTTTCCCCACAATAGTATTTTATTTTTCCAAATACATCAGAAGAGTTTTCAACTTCATTTTTTTGCAAGACTTTGTATTTCAAATTTTTCGCCTATGCTCTCCTACCTCTCCTCTCCCCAAGATAGAGAAAGTAATTTGATACAGGTTAAACATGTGTGATCCTTTTAAACATATTTCCATATTTATGACTGTTTATAGTTTCTGCTTAATAGCTAATAAAAACTTTTTATGTTTTATATTGACATTGAATACAATAACATCCATATATACCAACACTGACCATAATCCTCAAAAAACAATTAAGAGTAAGATATCAAAACAGATAGTACAGAACACACTCCACTTTTTTACTTAATCATGTTATCAGAAAAAAGAATATTTGATTAAATTTTAATAATTTGCTACTAGCATCATCCATTGTACAAACAAAAGATGATTTTTTAAAAAAAAAGTATATCCATTTGCCTTCCTTATTCTTAAGTTCTCTCATCAAAGCAGCCATTGCTTTTAGGCACTATTAGCACTTAACAAAAATTTAATAATAATATCAATAAATAGACAGTGAGTTGGGTTCAAATCCTGCCTCTGAACTATGCTCACAAGTTAGTCATTTAACTTCTTAATGCCCCAGGCAACTCTCCAGGACCTTGGGTCAGAGAAAAATTTCCACCATAAAAATCATAAATTTAGATTAAAAATGAAAATATGCTAATGAAAATAAACTAATATAATAATAAGAAAGTAATAAAAAGAAATAACCCCAAAACCAATGCTCTAATTCTGCTAAAGTAGCTACTGGAAATAGCAACACAATATGAAGGAAAAAATGTATCTCATGGCTTTGAAAGAATTTGAAAGAACTGAAATTCATCAAGACAAAATTCACAAAGGAATGAAAAGATTTATATCAAATCTAAACAAAGAGATAAAACCTTAAAATGCCCAATAAACCCCACCTTTATGACCAATAGTAACTAAGTCCCTGTTTTAGAAAACACACATTACAGAAAATAATTTTAAGTTAGAGTTCTATCAAAAAGACTATCAGTAAACACAAGATTATAAAACTCCAAATAAGATGGATTTAAAGGCAAATTAAAGAGAATTATAAGATACTGTTCACCATCTTTTATAGAACAATAATATTCCATTACTTTCATATAACATAACTTATTTAGCCATTCCCCAATTGATGGGCATTCACTCATTTTCCAATTCTTTGCCACCACAAAAAGAGCTGCTACAAACATGTGGGTCCTTTTCCCTCTTTTATGATTTCTTTGTGATACAGAGCAGCAATGGCAGTGCTGGATCAAAGAGTATGCACAACTTGGGCATAGTTCCAAACTGCTCTCCAGAATGATTGGATCAGTTCACATCTCCACCAACAATGCATTAGGTGGATTCCCATATCCCCTCCAACATTTATCATTATCTTTTCCTGTAATCTTAACAAATCTGAGAGGTGTGCGGTGGTACCTTAATTATTTTAATTTGTATTTCTCTAATCAATAATAATTCAGAACATTTTTTTCATAGGACTATATAGATGGCATCAATTTCTTCAACTGAAAATTGTTCAAATCCTTCTAGTATTTATCAATTGGGAAATAACTTGTATTCTTAAAGATCTGACTCTATTCTCTATATATTTTAGAAATGAGGCTTGTATCAATCATAAATACTGGCTGTAAATTTTTTTCCCCAGCTCTCTGTTTTCTTTCTAATCTTGCCTGCATTGGTTTTGTTTGCGCAAAAATTTTTAGTTTAATGTAATCAAAATTATCCATTTTGTACTTCATAATGTTCTCTACTTCGTGTTTGATCATAATTTCCTCCAAAGATTTGATAGGTAAACTATCTCTGTGCTCTACTAATTTATTTATGGTATCACCCATGTCTAAATCATATACCCATTTTAACCTTATTTTGATACAAGGTGTGAGATGAAGGTCTACATCAATTTTCTGATATACTATTTTTTAGTGTTCCTAGCACAGTTTCTTTGTCAAACAGTGAGTTTATATCCTAGAAGCTAGAGTCTTTGGGTTATTCAAACAGTAGATTACTGTAGTAATGAATTATTGTGTCTTATGTACCTAACCAATTCCACTAATCTACTTCTGTATTTCTTAGCCAGTATCAGATGGTTTTCATGACTGCTGCTTTATAACAGAATTTTTAGGTCTGGTACTACGAGGTCACCTTCCTTTGTATTTTTTTTTCATTAATTTCCTTGACATTCTTGACATTTTTTTCCTCTGATGAATTTTGTTGTTATTTTTTCTAGCTCTATAAAATATTTTGATAATGAATAAGTAGACTAATTTAAATAGAATTGTCATTTTTATTATATTAGTTCAGCCTATCCATGAGTAATTAATTGATTTTCTTTTCTAGTTGTTTAGATCTGACTTTTTGTTCATTTAATTCCTGGATTTGTCTTGACAAGCAGACATCAAAATATTTTGTCTACAATTATTTTAGATGGAATTTCTCTTCCTATCTCTTTCTGCTGGACTTTGTTGGTAACATATAGAAATGCTGATAATTTATGTGGGTTTATTTTATATCTTGCAACTTTGCTAACATTGTTGATTATTTCAAATAATTTTTTAGTTGATTTCCTAGAATTCTCTAAGTATACCATTGTATCATCTGCATAGAATAATAGTTTTATTTCCTCACTGCCTACTCTAATTCCTTCGCTTCTTTTTTTTTATTGCTATAGTCAATATTTCTAGTACAATATTGAATAACAATGCTGATAATGGGTATCCTAGATTCACCTCTGATCTTATTGGGAATGCTTCTAGCTTCTTACCATTGCAAATAATGCTTCCTGATGGGTTTTAGATGCTGCTTATTATTTTAAGGAAAACTCCCATTTATTATTATGCTCTCTTTAGTGTTTTTAATAGGAATGGTGCTGTATTTTTCTGCATCTATTAAGATTATCATATGATCTCTTTTAGTTTTGTTATTGATATAGTCAATTATGTCAAAGGTTTTCCTTATACCGAACAATTCCTGATATAAATTCACTTGGTCACAGTGTATTATCCTACTGATAAGGTATAACCTTTTTGCTAATATTTTATTTAAAATTTTGGCATCAATATTCATTTGGAAGATTGATCTATAATTTTATTTCTCCGTTTTGGCTCTTCCTACTTCCTACTGGTATCAGCATAGAAGGAATTTGGCAGGACTCCTTCTTTGTCTATTTTTCCAAAAAGTTTATATAATATTGGAATTGTTATTTAAATATTCAGTAGAATTCCTTTGTAAATCTGTTGGAATCTTTACAAACTGTTAAGCCATTGGAGTTGATAGAGACAATAATTATCTAATTTTGCATGGTTCAATATGATTGATTTGATCTTAGAAGGAGATATTTTGGGCCAGAACTTGAAACAAAGTACTAAGTACAACTGATGGAAACAATGCTTGTGTTCACACCTTTAGAGAGCTCATAAGTATCTAAGTACTCAATGGAGTTCACACATTTGGGAGATTTCAGGGCTTAGTATGAGATCCGAATTCACACCTGCCTTAGGGCCAGAGAGCACTCTGGGAGATAACTCAGAATCCCTCTCTCTCCAGAAGGAGGAATTAATATATACAGGAAGCTCTTAGAGTTTGAGAGAGTTTTTCTTGGGTTCTAGAGAGAGTTTTCTTGAGAGAGTTACTTGGGAGCATCCCCAGGAATCGGAGAGAAGCACTCTGGGAGGAAGCCCACAAGCCCTATCTTTGAGGCAAGAGATTCATTGCATCTTCCACCTTGGTGCTGGCTGGAGTCAGAAGGACAAACCTTTGGATTTTGAGACATTCGGGTGAAGCTCTTGGAACCAAGCAGAGAGATAGGCCTCTGAGCTAACCAGGCTATACTGAAGAACACAATAAAAGATCTGAACTCTTTTATCACCTGGCTGTGTTTTGGGAAAAGAAACCAACATAAATCCATCAAGCTCTAACTAAGTTTTTCTTAGGGAGTTCACTGATGGCCTGTTCAATTTCTTTTTCTAAAATGGGGCTATTTAAGTAATTTATTTTCTCTTCTGTTAACCTGGGCAGTTTATATTTTTATAAATATTCATCCATGTTGGCATAGAGCTAGGCAAAACAGATCCTAATGTTGCTTTAATTTATTTTTCATTGGTGGCAAATTCACTCTTTATTTTTAATTAGTCTTTTTTTAATGTGGTATTTTTTTTCTTCTTTCCTTTTTATAATCAAATGAACTAAAGGTTTACCTGTTTTGCTGCTTTTATCATAAAACCAACTCTTAATTTTATTGATTAGTTCAATAGTTTTCTTACTTTAAATGTCATTACTCTCTCCTTTGATTTTTCAGAATTTCTAATTTGGCACTGAATTGAAAGGGAGGGGTTAATTTATTCTCTTTTTTAGCTTTTTTAATTGCATGGCAATTCATTGATCTTTTCTTTCTCTATTTCATTCATGTAAGCATTTAAAAATATAAAATTTCCTCTAAGAATTACTTTGGCTGCAATTCATTAATTTTTGTCACTCTTTAGGATTAGATTATTTCATTTCCAATTGGTTTTTAGTCTATTTTCCCCTGGCCTTTTGTTCAATGTAATTTTTATTACTTTATGATATGAACAGGAAACATTTACTATTTCTGCCTTTCTGCATTAAATTGTGAAGTTTTTATGCCCCAATACATGGTCAATTTTTGTGTAGGTGTCATATGCCACTGAGAAAAAGTGTATTCCTTTCTATCCTTACTCTTTTCTCCAGAGAGTTATCAAATTTAAGTTTTTTTGACATACTATTAACCTCTCTAATTTTTTTTCTTGTTTATTTTGTGGCTAGATTTTTCTAATTCTGGGAGGGGAAGGTTGAGGTCCCCCAATAGTATGATTTTGCTTTCTATCTCTTCCTGTTACTGGCTCAACTTCTTTAAGAATTTGGATGCCATACCACTTGGTGCATGTAAGTTTAGTATTGATACCACTTCATTGTCAATGGTACAAGATGTAGTTTCCTTTCTTATCTTTTAATTAGATCTATTTTTGCTTTTGCTTTATCTGAGATCAAAATTGCTACCGCTGCTTTATTTGCTTAAATTGAAGCATAATATATTCTGCTCCAGCCTTTTACCATTACTCTGTATGTATTGCTCTGTTTCAAATATGTTTTCTGTAAACAACATATTTTGGATTGTGGTTTTTAATCCAATCTGTTACCTACTTCCATTTTATGGGACAATTCATTCCATTCACGTTTAATTATGATTACCAACTGTATACTATTTCCCTCCAATCTATATTATCTTTTTCCCTCTTTCCACCTTGTCCCTTGTTCCACCTTGTAATGTTTTGTTTCTGACTAGCCTCTCCCTCAACCTGCCCCTTCTTACTATCGCCATTCCTTTTCTTACCCCTTTCTCTTACTGTTTCTACCCACCTTTCTACCAGTCATCTTTTTTTTTCAATTTTAATTTATTTTATTAAAAAAAAAACAGAATAAGAAAAAAATACAAAATAAAACAAAAAAGAACACTGTCATGTTCCCAGTGTATCAGTATAAGACATTATATTCATGAGTGTCCATTTTTTCTTTACTTCCTTGTAAATTGTTCTTTTGTTCTCTGCTGCCTAGTTTTTTTAATTGGTTCTTTCCCACCCTCTCCATTTCATTTACTCAAGTAGGCTATAGTGAAAATATCTATGTAGACGTGTGTGTATGTATTTATATGTACATACATATATACATTTCCCATAAACATCTTTCCTATGCTTGCTGACTCTTGCTTTAATTCTGCTCCTTAACTTATCTTGCTCTTACTTAACCTCTCCCCACTTATAGATCCCTGCCACGTCTTCTTCCTTTATTCTTTGCCTTCCCATCTGCAAATTCCTCTCCCATTATTTCTTTAAAGATTTTGGAGGGTGCTATATTTATGTAATGTTGCCTATTTAACCTATTCTCAATGTGAGAAGATTTTTAGCACTATGAGCCCTCCAACTTCTTTTAAGGCCTCTGTGTTTATTCTTCCTCTGCACCCCATTTGTCCAACAATTACTATTTTTACCTTAACTCTGCCCCAGTCTTTCTTTTGAGTTACACTATGGTTGATGTCAATCTTAAATATGTGGTATACATTTCCCATACATGAAAATAAATAAACAATTTGTCCTTGTTGAGTTCCTTGAAATTGATCTTTGATACTGGCTCTTATGTGTTTTCGGTTTGGTTGAGAAAAAAATTCTGAAAATCTGCAGTTTCACTGAATGTACATTTTTTTCCTCATTCAATATTATAAATAATTTAGCTGGATATGATATTTTTGGACCCAGGCCCAGTTCTTTTGATTGTCTGTAGATATGATTGCAGGACCTATGGGTGGTTTTTTTTTTTATTGTGGCTGCTGATAAGTCCTGTACAATTCTAACTGGAGCTCCAATGTATTTGACTTGCTTTTTTCTTGTTTCTTGGAAAATTTTCTCTTTGAACTGGGTTTTTTGAAATTTGGCAATAATATTCCTATGTGTTTTCCACAAGGAATCTCATTGAGGTGGTGATCAGTGGATTTTTTTTTTCCTTCTATTTCTACATTCCCCTTATGTTTTATCCTTCTAGAACAATTTTTTTGGATTATTTCTTGCATTATTGTGCCAAGACTCTTGGTTTAGGTCACAGCTTTTCTCTTCTTGATGTGTTGCCCAGATTAGTTGTTTTTCTTATATGATGTTTCACATTCTGTTCTATTTTTTTTATTCTTTAGAATCTGTTTTATTTCTTGGTATCTTGCAACTTCACTGGCTTCCCCTTGTCCAATTCCAATTTTCAAAGAATTATTTTCATCTTTGAGACTTTGAATCTTCTTTTATAGTTGGTTAACTTTTTTTTTCATAATCTTCTTGTTTTTCTTGTATGGTTTTTATTTTTTTATTTTTAGTTTTTTCTCAATGTCTTCTCACTTGATTCTTAAATTCTCTTTTGAGTTCTATAAATTCTCTCTGGTCAGGGAGCCAGCCATATAACATCACTCTTTGGGGTAGAAGCTTTTTTTTTTTTTTTTTTTTTTTTTTTTTTAAATTCAGTGTCCTCCTCTGAAGAGGAACCCTGGTCTTCTCTCTTCCCACAGTAAATTTCTATGATTGGGTTCTTTCTTTTTGTCACTTCATTTTATTTTATTTTATTTAATAATTAGAGATGTAAGCACCTCTAATTATAGAGTGAGGGGTTAGTATCTCTAGCTTCATGTCAACATTCCCTATCCTAAACCAAAAGTCCCACCCTCCAGCAAGTACCCACAGTTAGCAATATCCCTGCCCCATTCTCTCTGCACTCACCAGGTATTGGTTCCTTCTTGCCCCAAGCTTCCACTACAGCACAACTGGGCCTGGCATTCCTAATCAGATGAGATTCAATCAGTCTTCCTGGACTCAGATCCCTGACTCCTCAGCTCAAGCTATCTGGGAAATGAAAATGCACTCACTAGGTATTAGTTCCTTCTTGCTCCAGGCTTCCACTGCAGCACAACTGGGCCTGGCATTCCTAATCAGATGAGATTCACTCAGTCGTCCTGGACTCAGATCCCTGACTCCTCAGCTCAAGCTATCTGGGAGATGAAATTTCTGTGGCTCCTATTGAAGTTCCAGCCACTTCCAGGTAGCCCCAAGGGTTCTCTACTCAATGTTTTTGGGAGCTAGTCCAAGGTGTTTGCACTCAAGGGTTAATCCCCAGAACTTTCTTCAGATCTTCTTGGGCTGTACCAGAATGACCCCTGTTCTGCCCCAATTCTTCTTGGTTTTTCACCAGTCTATGTTCATCCTGAGGAACAAATTTGTTCCATTTAGGGGGTAGGAGAGAAATCTGGAGAAGTTGAAATTCACTCCATCTTCTCAGAATCCTCCCTAACTTTATATCTTTTAAAAAATGGTAACTTGGGGCAGCTAGTTGGCGCAGTGGATAGAGACCAGTCCTGAAGTCAGGAGAATATGAGTTCAAAACTGTCCTTAGACAGTTAACACTTCTTAGCTGTGAGACTCAGCAAGTCACTTAACCCCAATTGCCTCAGGAAAAAAAAGGCAACTTGTTTCCTCCATCATAACAGAAAAAATTAGAAATCATTTAAACATATAACAAATACATTAGCTAACTTCTACAAGATCAAAGAACAGAAGAACATTTAAAGACTTCTTGGCTTAAAACATTAAAAATTGATAGTCTGATTAAAATCTATAAACATAATTGGATTTTTACTAAATACTACCATATGATGACTATTCATTTAATCTATACTGTTTTAAAATCATCAGCAAGTTCAAGGAACAGAGACATGCTTTAAAAAAAACTGTCATAATGTACAGATCATAGAAATACATTGATCATTAATAGACAAAATTCTGCTTTACCAACAACAATCAATAGGGGAAGCATTTCCAAATATTATTTTATCCAACTTCATTTTTTTCTCCTATACACAAAATGGTAGTTAGGCAAGCAAATAAATCTTTCTCTCATAAGACAAAAATTAGTTATTCTTTTCAAAGTGAAGGTTGTAAGGTAAGCTTGCCGACTTTTCAATAAATTGGATGGTAGAACAACAAATTTTGAAGATTAAGAAACACAAATAGTTTAAGACAACATGGAGAACTTTTAAAATCTGGTGGGAATAAGTTAGCAAATATTATCATTTTAAAAATTAATTCAACCAAAAGGGATTTCTTTATTTTCTTTTTAGACTCCTTCCTGAAGAAATTTCTTGAGATGGGAAACTCTGGGGTACAGGAAAGATGACAACTTATTAGCAATCTTCAAACAGTCCTTAACATTACTGCCTTGTAAAGATTTCCTAGCATACACTTAAATTTCAATGAGAAAATTTCAAACCAGTTTAACATAATCTATATGAATGAGCTTCAGCTGATTTTCAGCATTAAAAATCCAAGGAAAAATTATCATTTGCATTGAGTAACTATTTAGCATCTCAAATGCTAACTTTTAAAAACATTTTTAAATTTTTTATTTATTTTTTTAAATGTTATGAAAAATTCTGTGCATTTCCAGTATACATGAACAAATGAAAGGAGAATTGGAATCATAATATAATAAAACAAGAGAAAGGGAATAATGGATCCTATGTTCTATCACTATTATAAACACACTAAAGGTGAGTTAGGACCCTGATGCTGTGCCCCTTAAATTGAAAAGCTGAAAACAATTTGAAATATTTGGATGAAAGGGATATAAAATTCTAACTATTCTGAAAGCCACAGAAAGTCCTTTGCAAACATTGTGGTACTGTGACTATATCCACATAATGTGGGGTGCCAACAAATCTGAATTTCCTATGCCTTATACTCATAGACAGTACGTAACAAAGGTGCTTACAGAATAACTATTTTGATGAGAACACAGAGAATTCTCCTAAAAATCAAGATATTAAATTATATGTAATTTTACCATGTTGATGGGACTTGAACCACAATTCTGGAACCTTCTAAACTAATCTGGGGAGCATAGGCTTCTTTATTTTCAATTTGTGCTGTATCAACCACCACCTATCAAAACAAAATGAAGATATTTATTTTCTAAGAAATGAAAGATATAATTCTAATTAATACTAAGAAGGGAAGGCTTAAACACCTGAAAAAGAAAATATTAGAGCTGTCACCATTCAAATCATCCAACAGGGCAGCAGCAGCAGCAGAGGGAGTTGTAGAGGTATGAAGAACTACTACAGTCTATTACCACTATCATATATTTTATTATAGCACAGTATTCATTCACAAAGCATTGTTCACACATTATCTCATTTATTAGTCATGAAAACCTGTGAACCCTAGAAGAAAACTCTGATACTTATAAACTATGT
Source organism: Sarcophilus harrisii (assembly GCF_902635505.1). Classification (NCBI taxonomy): domain Eukaryota; kingdom Metazoa; phylum Chordata; class Mammalia; order Dasyuromorphia; family Dasyuridae; genus Sarcophilus; species Sarcophilus harrisii. Next base: position 453,962,831 of record NC_045427.1, read on the forward strand.
TGGGAAACTTTCTTTGCTAAAGAGTAACAACAGCAGAGACAATAACTCTAGGCATTAATTAATTAATTAATTTAACTAATTTTTTTCTGCCAAGCTTCTTTTAAACTGGAAAAGTTGCACAATAAAAATTCTGATTTGTTAAGTTAACAAAACAGAGAATACATAAGATTATAAACACAACAAATACATGTTTTAAAAACATCTGCTTTAAAGGAAGATACATAAATGATAGATGATTGAGGCAATTAACTATAGTTAATGAGACAATTCAGAAACAGGACCTGTTAACTGTAGCAAATATTTATCAATTGGAAAAATAAAAAAGTTGAAAGGGAGTATCTGTGAGAACAGTATAAAAAGTACAGGATGCTTCTTCAGGTACATATTGCAAAGGTCTTACTGATTCTAGGCACTCTATCACTTATTGTGCAACCAGATGTTCATTGAGAAATGCAGGAAGGGAAGAAATCCTTCCTCTTTTCCAAAAGCAATAATTTCTTGACTTGCTTTAATGATAATTTCATAAAATTTAGAGGAACCAATAAAAAGAAATACTATTCTGGATCAGATTTTCACTAAAAGGATAAACTAATTATTATGGGTCAAGATTTTGGGAGGCTTGGGCGGAAGTGACACCTAAATCTTAGAATGTGTGATATAAGAGAAAAAAGAGAGTAATAGTCTGACATATACCTCAGATGTAGAGAGAACATATTTCAAAACATTCAGAGAAATAAAAAATGAAGAACCGAGAAGAAAAAAATTCTATAGAAGTCCACACAAGTGGGATGGGATGAAAAGTTCTAAGAATGACTCCCTCCCCAAACCCCTTGCTGTTAGGTAAACTTTTATTTTTATTTTTAAAATATTTTATTAGTTTTGCAAAGATAGTTTTCAATATTTGTTTTTGTGAGACTTTGTGTTCCAAATTATTCTCCAGCTATCCCTTACCTCTCCCCTCTCCCCTTCCCAAACCAGCAAGTAATCTGATATAAGTTAAAATTGTGCAATTCTCTAAGAACAACATTTTGAAGAGCACAAAGAAATAAAATTGACAAAGAAAAAGAAGAGTTGCCTTAAAAGTACAATATGTATTAAAGGAGAAATCCCTACCCAAATTTAAAAAAAATATATGTAAAGAAATTGGAGAAGGTGAAAAAGAATGAACAGAAATGAAAGGCCCAATTCTATAGTGTCAGAAATGCAAAAGATTAATTACAAAAGACTAAAGTTTAGAACAGCAAGCTAAAGATGGTAACAAGAGGATTCTGTTATTTTAAAATTATATTGAGATGGAAAAGCAAGTCAAAGAGGGGATAAAATCACAGCTCAGTGTGGACTGGATACTAATTAGAATAAAAAGATAGGCTTTTATTTTGTTTGTTTACATAAATTTAAATATTTAATTACTGAAAATTGCAATGTACTTTATTAGTCGTCTAACACATACTAACATGTGCTACAAATATAGCTTTCTTAAATGTCACAAAGCATCTGAAAAAGTCTTTTAGAGAAACTGGAGGGAGGGATGTGGACTAGCCAACACAACAAAAAGAAGGTTTGGAAACTATTTGAATGACCAGGACCAAAAAGAAGTCCCTAATATTCCAGCAACAATTTAGAATGTCTTGCTGAAAAGGTCCCCATGAGCTGTGCTTGATAATTTAACATTTTTGTCAATGACATCAAATCAGTCATCAAATTAGATTATGATACAAAGTTATGAGAGCCACAGGATAACAGTTACCTTCGATTCAAGAAGCTTTTGGTAGGCACTTGGGAGGGATCAGATAAGATAATAAAAATAAACAGAGTATTTTATTGGAGCTCAAAAGATCAACTTCACAAGTTCAAGATCTGGAGATAGCACTTCATCTAAAAAAGGTCTAAGAATGTTAGACAACTGCAAGTTCAATATACATAAACAGTATAGTATAATACTAAGAAAGTTAAAGCAATCTCAGGCTACATTGAAAAACTTATCTAGGATTAGAGATGAAAGGCAGTATTCTGCTCTGGTAAAACATCATGGGGTTGCGTCTAAGGCACTTCAGTTTTTGGATACTCCATTTAGTGTCCAGAGAAAGGCCAAACTGGGACGGAGAAAGGCTATGTGTTCATATTATATGAGTCCTAGTTTAAAGAACTGGTGACAACATGGAGAAGACAATAGACACAAAAGATGTGTTCAAAAATTTAGACTTTTCACATGAAAAATTGGTTAAGGTTTTGCTCCAAAGAAAAGAGCTGGAAGCAATGGGTGGAAGTAATCTTGGTGAAAGGAAAATTTTCCCCAAAATTAGAACAGAACAGAACAAAAAGAAAATGTGCCATCCCAAGAGGCAGTGGGTTTTACCTCACTAGAGGTCTTTTAGCCAAGGATAATAACTAGTTGAGGGGCATGTGGTAAAGAGGACCCTTGGTCAAATACAGATTAGAGAAGATAGTCACTGAAGTACATGTAACTGTGAAATTCTATGGAAAAAAAAAATTCTACTATGACATTTCCTTACTTAAAAAATTGTGAAAAATTATTAGAGATGTAGAACAAATGCAATTAAATCAATTTATTGATCAAAAATACTGGTCAATTCATTTCTGACTTCTTTTCCAACTCAGAAGTAACACAATGCCAAAATTCACCATGCTTTCATTAACTGTCATAATCTAACTCATCAAATTTACTCTATTTGAAAAGTCGTCTATTGTCCAAAAAAAGATATACTACTACTGCCATAATTTTAATCCAGGGGAAAAAATAAGAATCTAAGAATTCTGTAAGGTACTTTGAACCCTAATATTTAGAAAACTCATCAAATTTCAGGTACTACTGTCTTTCTTTAAGTCTTTTTTTATCACCTTGCTTGCCTTCTCAGTTGGAGGAAGAGAAGGTGGGTGAGAAGAAAAGAATTTCCAACTCAAAATTTAAAAAGAAAAGAATGCCAAAAACAAATAATGATTAAAAAAAAAAAAAAAAGAACAATCACTAAGTCTTCTTTTCTTCCCCATCTAAAGTGTTTGCTCCCTTCCCACAAATATCATGCAGCACTTTAGGAAGAACTTTCCTTTACAATGACCATATTTACCCTCTCCTCCACAATGGACTGACAGAAAGTTTAACAGGAGGGTTGGTGTTAAACCAAACATCTTTGTGTCTTTCACACCTAGCACAAATGGCCTGCAGAGAGTTAAGTCCTTACTTATTGGTGGGTTGAATTGATTGAATAGGATTGAAGTGAATATTGGTTGAATTGGACAAAAGTGATATCCTGGGTTTATAACTTAAAAGAACACAAAACAAATTTTTTAAAGCATTTTCTGTGGCTCCAATAGAATACTATGCAATGATATTCAAATTATTACAGTATTCAAAGCAGTTGGAGGCACATTGGAAAATGTCATTAATTTAACTTCACTAATTTTTTATCTGCAATGACACTAGCATACTGAGCTTAAGTTTTACATTATTTGTGAAGAAAATGGTATTAAGTGCAAATAAGAAAAGCATTCTTAAAAAGAAAGGCTAACAGATTGTTCAAATCCCTCTTTGGTATTAGCATCCCCAAATTTTTAAATCTCTAATATATCCATTCAATCAACAAATATATAAGCGTTTATATTAAGTACTAGAACTAAAAATATTTCAAGTGATAGTTCCTGTCCTAAATAAAATTACATACTAGCAAGCTCCAAAAATCTTTTTATAATGACTGAGGAAAAAAGGGTCATTTTTTTTTTGTATGTATAAAGTACTTATTAAATGCTTGTTACATCAAATAATGATTTAGCTACCCTACCATAAGCAACTTTACTATGGGCACTTGAAAACAGTAAAGAAACAATTCTGAAAGTATTCAGCTGTTCAAACTTCACTCAATCAAGGTTGTAGTGTAACTGATACTTCAATCTATAGTATATTATATTTTTATTACAAAATTTAAAATAAAAACTGTTGATGCTTTCAAATGACTCCTTCCTTGCCTCCAACGTCCCTGGAAACAAATCACTTTGCACATCTTTGTCCTATATGTCACAAAGCTTTTATGCACTGACGAAAATTTACACTCATCACTCACAATTTTTATAACTTTATTACACACACACACACACACACACACACACACACACACACACACACACCATCTCAAACCACTGTCCAAAGATAACCCATTTGGAATAATTTACAAAATCACCAGTATAACACCTGTCAGATTGGCTAGAATGACAGGGAAAGATAATGCAGAATGTTGGAGGGGATGTGGGAAAACTGGGACACTGATACATTTTTGGTGGAATTGTGAATACATCCAGCCATTCTAGAGAGCAATTTGGAACTATGTTCAAAAAGTTATCAGACTGTGCATACCCTTTGATCCAGCAGTGTTACTACGGGGCTTATATCCCAAAGAGATCTTAAAGAAGGAAAAGGGACCTGTATGTGCAAAAATGTTTGTGGCAGCCCTCTTTGTAGTGACCAGAAACTGGAAACTGAGTGGATGCCCATCAACTGGAGAATGGCTGAATAAATGGTGGTATATGAATATAATGGAATATTATTGCTCTGTAAGAAATGACCCACAGGAAGATTTCAGAAAGGCCTGGAGAGACTTACATGAACTGATGCTGAGTGAAATGATCAGGATCAGAAGATCATTATATACCTCAACAACAATACTATATGATGGTCAATTTTGATGGACGTAGCTCTCTTCAACAATGAGATGAACCAAATCAGTTCCAATAGAGCAGTAATGAATTGAACCAGATACACCCAGCAAAAGAACTCTGGCAAATGAGTATGAACCACTATACAGAATTCCCAATTCCTCTATTTTTGTCCGCCTGCATTTTTGATTTTGTTCACAGGTTAATTGCACACTATTTCAAAGTCCGATTCTTTTTGTACAGCAAAATAATTTTATGGACATGCATACACATATTGTATTTAACTTATACTTTAAAATATTTAACATATATTGGTCAACCTGCTCAATGCCAAAAAATTACCCATGCATATATTTTGTAAATAAAAAGCAAAAAAAAAAAAAAAAAAAAAAAAAAAAAAAAAAAAAAAAAAAAAAATCACTATATATGACCACAAAGCACCTTCAACCATCAACATAAAGCACAGTATAAGTATAGTTTATTCAGTGTTTTAACTTACCACATTGTCAGTTACATAGTAGTTGCTTAACAACTGCCTTTTCATTCACTAATTTATCATTTATAAAACCATAATATAATAACATTTATATTTGTAGGCACAACATAAACAAATAATGTCACATGCTAAGTGTTTGGCTTAAAACTTCAAATGCAAATTTCCTAATTCAAAATTTAGATAATTTTGGAAGAGAAGGAAAGAATAAACAGCAAAAATTTCAGTTTCTGAACATTTCTTATGTTCAGCCTTTTATCATCAAGTCTTTTATTAAATGTTTAATATTATTTTCTGTTTTAATGACCATCAACATGGAAGTTTAACTAAAACTATCACATCACTTATAAATGAAAAAGATCTTTTTAAAAGCAATAAAACAAAAGGTATAAAATTGCTTATCTTCTCATGATTTAGAAATCCAACCTCTTAAAATCATAAATATAAAATGTATTTAAACACATTTCTCCACCCAGTTTTGTGGGTCCTTGGGAAATGGCTTCCTGTACCATGAACAACTATTGTTCATGCTGTACAGGTGTTTCCTCTTTATCCCTACCCATTGAATAATAATCTTAAAAACATGATATGTTATCACAGAAAATCTCATATGTGAAGAATATAATATTTCAGTCTGTATGCATGTTATGCTAATTAAGCAATATTAACATTTTTTTGGGTAGAACTCACCTTTTCCATTAACATTAAGAGGTTTTTCTTTCTCCTAATTTTCACAATTCTTATGTAAACAAATTCACAGTTGTAATTTGGATTTCATTATTCCCTCCTTATTTAAAGTGGTTTTTAGAAATCTATATTAATCTTTAATAATAAACTTATTTAATAATTTAGTTGGAATTTATATTTTATTAATATTTTTTAAAGAAGCGACTACCTATATTGTGAAGCAGATTAAAAAAAAAAAAAGCTTGACTTCTTAGGGGTATACATAAAACAGGTAATTGTTTTCAATAACAAGATAGGAAAAGTTTGCTTTCCAAGTACAAAAAAGGATAATGGAAAAGATACAAGGAACAGTCAAAAGAAGTAAGTTTGAGCCCTGGAGCTACACTAAATAACTTGAGGACAAGGACTGTTTTTGTTCAGCACAGTGATGACATAAAGTAACAGCTTAATAAACAGTTTGTTGATTAATTGACTTAACTTCTCTGAAACTCAGCTTCTTCATCTGAAAAATGGGGGAAATGCTGGCAACATTTGTATCATAGATAATGAAGAAAATATTTTGTAAACCTTGAAGTACTATGCAATTGTAAGTTGTTTCTTATTGTCATCATTAGTAATAATAACCTGGGCAGCTAAACAGCACAGTGGTCAAGTGCTAGGTCTGTAATCAAGAATACTCATCTTGAGTTTGAATGTGGCTTCAGATACTTACAAGCTATGTGACTTCAGGCAAATCATTTAACTCTGTCTGCCTCAATTTTCTCATCTGTAAAATGTGTTGGCAAAGGCAATAGCAAACCACTCCAGTAATCTTTGTCAAAACACCCCAAATGGGTACATAAAAAGCTGAACAAAAATGACTCAACAACAAAACAAATAATAACAATAATTGCAATGTACTTGTAATTCCTCTGGCTCCATGAAGCTCTCTGGAAATGAACTTAAAATCCTTCCAAAATTTGAGAAAATTAATAAGAACTGAACTTAGAGACTGATGTAAATTTGCAAATTCAAGATATTTTTAGTATTAGCTAATTCATACACAGAAAAAAAACCTATATATAAAAATCCATCTTTTCTTTTCAGTACACTTTAACATCTATTTGAAATTCTTTAAATTGTGATAGTTTGTTTTTGAAATCAGGACATAAGATATGTGTGTACATATATATTCATATAGTAATTGACTGAGACGAGAGGGATCTCAGAGATATTCTAGTACAACTCTTTCATTTTACATATGCAGTAAATGAGGTTCTGAGAAGTTAAATGACTCAAGGTCATATTTTGTGACCACATTTACTTACCAGTCCAGCCTGGCCAAACAGTAACTGTACAGCGGTCTTACAGGCACCTCGCCAAGTAGAAGGGCAAACCTGGTTCAACACTTCAGTTACAGGAGAATCATCCCTTGCTGTAATTCCATTATGACAGCCTGCTTCTTTAATCAGTTGTAACATTGTGTGCTAAATATTGATAGGAAGAAAAAAAATCACAATACATAAAACAAAAACTGTTATGAATGAAAATTTGCAGAAAGGTATTTTTGCATTTACTTGTACAATCATTATTAGGAGCAAGTTTTATGTTTTTAATTTTTTAAGGAAGACATAATCAATTGATCATTATTCTATTCAATTATTTATATAGATCCATTGGATATTTTTACATTGTGTAAGCCATCTAAATCACCGACTTAACAACCCTCACTTTATTGAGATACTTTAAAATTCTTAATTTTTACTAAAAAGGGAAATTAAATTTCTTGGGAAACATGAAAGACAATCTTTTAGATGATACCTAGATTTGTCTTTCCTTTTATAAGTCAGCAACATTTAAGGAGTTATAGATTTATTAGTTGTTTTTTTTTTTTTAAAGATTATAACCATATGAGTTTCTTGGGTTCCTTTTTCCTACCCTCTTGCCACTCACCCCAAACCTAAAACTTCATTTCTTAATAAAGTCCTTCTCTGATAGGTTGGTCCTTGAATGATAGATAGAAATTCTACTATATAATCTCAGTCTGAAGACTTTTCAACTTGATAGAATCTGCCAGAATTTATATTCCACCAGAAAAGCCTGCAAGAATCCAAACTTACCTCCAAATTCTGATGAGACAATTAAAGGAAGACTTAAATGGAAGTTTATAATGAGTGTTATGTTAAATTTGTGAAGTTATTAAAATGTTATGTATTTTCAAAAAATTTTTACTAACACATTTTATTTTTACTTTCTAAACATTTTGAGATAATCTATATCCTATGAGAGCTCTGTTGTAATGAAAGAAAACAATTATAGCCCTCCCCCTAATCTATTTTTAAGTGTTTTCTAATTTACAGAAATCTATTTCTCTCCCTTCCATCTCAACTCTATTGAATAGGAAGATAAAGAAAAAGAAATTTATTCTAAGAAATATATAGAATTAAGCAAAACAAATTCTCTGATTAGTTGTACACAAAATACATATTCATATGTTTCATTCTGACTCCTAAATCCAGAATTTCTCTAAATCTATCACTTTTCACAAACTGACAGTATGTTTTATCACCAGTCCTCTGGAATAATGGACAATCACTACATCAATTACAGGTTTTTAAAGTTATTTGTCATAAAGCTGTTATTGTATAAATTGTCTTCTTGGTTTGGCTCATTTCATTTTAACCACTAAAAGTCTTCCCAATTATTAATTTCTATATTATTATAATAGTAATAAATTGTCCTTTTGGTTCTGACCACATAACTCTGCAAGTCTTTCCATGTCTCTTTGAAATAATCAATTTCCTCTTTTCTTGTAGCACAATAGAATTCCATCACATTAATACAGAAAAATTTATTAAGTCACTTCTGAATTACTCATCATCCTGTTAATTTCTAGTTTTTTGCCACTACAAAGAGTTGCTACACATGTTTTTGTACATATAGGATATTTCCTTTTTTTTCTTTTTTTTGGGGGGGACTCTTTCTGGTTATAAACCTAGTAGTAGCAGAGCTAGGTAACAGAGAATACTTATATTTGTTATTTTTATATTTACTAATGACATTTATTTTAGTGTTAAGACATCAATAAAATATAAATATGCTTAGTGAAACCTGAACTTCCTTCTCATATTTTTTGTTTTTTGAACCTCTATTCATTTCTTGAACAAAAATCCCTATCAATTATATTTTAAAACTTATGTTTAAGCTATTTGAATATAAATTAAAATTACCGTTTTTAATTTCAGGTTGTCAGCTGCAGATTCATTAAAAGATATCCCTCTCAAAAATTGTGATCCTATCTGGACAGGGACTGTTGGGAGCTCACACTGGATTGGCTGTGGTGGAGTCTGTCTCCGCCCTGTCTGCTGGGCTTCAGCTTCACTGCAGCAACCCTTCAAACAGATATCAAACAATGAGGAGAGACAGTCAATACAATAGAGATCAGGTCAGATGTCATGGTCAACAGTAACTTATTCATGTCAAAATTAAGAAGTTACATAAAGAAAAAATGGTTACCTGCAAACTTGCTTCAATTGCTTTTGGATTCAAATGGAAACCAGCTTTCATTGCATATTCACAGTGGCCTAAACTCTCCAGAGCTATTTTATATGCCTAAAAAAAAAGAGATTTTCCCCCCCATGTATCATGATTTGATAGCAGATTACAATGATACAACAAAGTTTAATAAAATATATTAGTAGATATATATGAATAAATTTGAGCTATATCCCATTACAATTTCAAATTAAAACAATTCAACTAGCTATAAAGGATATCTTCATCATTTTAAGTCCTCAAAAAAGAAAACAAACAACTTACTTGCAAAGCACTATCAATTTTCATGTTCAGTTCTTTAAGCTGGTGTTCAGGGATTGCCACACTCTGTGAACAGAAGAGCTGTTGAACTTCAATTCCAGCCAAGCAGCCATCACAGCCTCTCTCTCTCAGTCTAGATGTTGCCTAAAACAAAAACAAGTGGTAAGTAAAATGTGGTTTGTGTAATTACCAATAGAGTGACTACTGAAATGCTAGTTTTTTATGTAAAGGTAGGCACTGCTTATGTAAGGAATCTTTCCTGCTCTGCTTTAGAGAGACAATATAGGATTATGCAATAAGCAAATGGGTATCAGTTAGGTTCTCCTGCACAGTAACATAACATTCTAATCATCCTACCACAGAAACGGGAAAGAATGTATAGTAAGGAAAAAATAGCTTTCAGATCTAGATCTTCATCAAAAGTTAACTTCCATTTCGTTAAGAATCAGTGACAGTTTAAAAATTCACTCATAATCTGGAGACTCCATAAGTGTAACTAGGAATTATACAAACTGAAATTAGTTTATTTTTAGTAACTTGGTGATCTAAACAATTTCATGAATATCAATAATTTAGTGATCTCAAACTGTAACTGTTGCTGGAAATCATAAAATAATATTTTAAAATTTAGTGTGGAGATGAAATAAACAGCTTTTTTTGGTAAGATTTTTTTTAATAAATTCATTTATTTTTAAAACATTATGAATCATGTTGGGAAGAGAAGTATCAGAACAAAAGGGAAAAATCATAGGAGAGGGGGAAAAAAACAGAAAAAAGAAGTGAACACAGCACGTGTTGATTTACATTCAATCTCCATTATTTTTTTTCCTAGATGCAAATGGCATTTTCTGTCCAAAGTCTATTGGGATTGCTTTGGAGTATAAGCAGCTTTAATAAAAAAAAAAAAAATTCTGTTAAAAGATATTGACTCTGAATTCTAAACTCAGAACAGAATATTCAAAGAAATTAATTACTATTGAGCATAAGTGTAATCATACAAGTTAGGGAGACCTAAAGATCCTTTGTATAGAAATGTTTATATAGAAGTCAAAGAAGGTGGTCTTACAGCATGGACCTAAAGGAAGACAACAACATTGCAAAGGTTTAGTACTTTCCTTTTACAAAACATTAATTCAATAAATAAAGCCAGGAATTTCTTCTTGAACTTTAATTTCACAGGAAGTTTACTTATTGTTCCATATGCTACAGATGCTGGTATCAGCCAGCATCCAGACAGGATTTCCTGTTAAATGATTAACATGCCAGCAAACAAAAGTACCAAAGTAGCAGATAAAAGGTTTCTCAGCCAATTATAAAATGTTAGAGGTAGTATGCTACAAAATTATCATAGATGATTATTCTACATATAAACAAAGTGTTTGCTGCAAATTCATAAGCTTATAAAACTCAAGATATATTGCATTTATGTGAGATTTTGTCAAAAATATACTAGGAAAATAAGCAGCAGCAAATTCTAGGACCATAAATTTGCCTTGGAAAAATTGTTTTCTCCATACAGGAAGAAAAGAATCATAAAATCAAATAAGCTTAAGAGTCATTTAAAAGGAAACCTGTATGGATCCTAGTTTTTAAAAAGCATCCTGCAGTAGAAAATTTCTTGTGGAATTATCTTCAAAAAAAGCTCCAGTCCATGTACACTGAATAAATGTTTTGTAACTTTACTGTACTTAGTGCCACCTCATTTATAAAAGGGGAAACTCCAGTCTAAAGTCAAACAATAGTCAAAATTATGCATGTACATTTCTCATGGTTTTCTCTGTTTGTTCTTGAATATAGTATAGTCTGGTGGAGCTAATGTGATAAAATAAGGTTGCAGAATATTAAAGCAAAAAGGTCTTCTTACCTAGGACAACTTTCATTTTACAAAGAGTAAACTAAAACATTAGAGGTTCAGTGATTTGCCAACAGTCATAAATTAATTTACTGGCTTAAGTGGAGGACTAGCAATTGGGAATCTCTTAGTAAACTCAGTGTTTTCTTCATGATATATCTTATTTTTACAGGCCTGTGACAGAAAATCTTGTTTCCACACCTAGGTAATAAATGATTATGAAGTATTTATCAAAGGGGCAGATTCCAACCATTGGGAACAGCCAGTGAAAATGACCTGAGGCAGATGAAGTACTTATGAAAGTTATGATCCCCTTAAGTTTGTTTAATATGAGTGCTTCATAAGAATCTTAAGAGAAGGGTATTTTTTTAAAATGAGAATCAACTGATAGTACCTCAAATTAGGTGAGATTTGCTGTGGGCAACAGATTCTATACTGTTAAAAAAAAAAAAAAATGATAGAACAAAGAAAGTTGAGGTTTGAAAAACCTCAGCATTAAGTACATCCCTCTCATTTTCCAGATGGGGAAACTAAGGCCCAAAGAAAAGAGGTAATTTAATTCAAGGTCATAAAACTACTTAATAGCCAAGCTGGGATTTGGCCATCTGACCCTGAATTCAGTGAATGTTCTTTCTGCTAAGCTCTACTGAGGTTAAAGGCTATGGGAGCCCTCAAGATGAGAAATCATATTAGATCACAGGCTTTGACCTTATTTCTCTCTATATTTTTTCTAGTTTGTCTCTCATTCACAAGTCCCAGTAAGCAACAATAGATATCAAGATGAATAATACTTGGAATTATAAATCTGGGAATTAGAATTCAGTCAATGCCTGCTGACTTTCTTGATTGAAAAAAAAAAAACATGGCTAAAAACTTAAAAAGAAATTGTATTTGGTTTAACCCCAAGTGAAAGATAATATATACCAAAAAAAAAATAAAATAAAATAAAAAAAATCTAATTACCTTGCAGTTACAATAGATATATTCTAATTAGTACTTTTAGTTCCCAATATAAGAACTCATCAAGATACCCTAGATTGAAACTACTAGAAATCACAATTTAAAAACTGAAAAAATTAGGTCCAAACAAGATAAATAGTTCTTTTTTAGGGTGGTGTCATAGCATCAGAACAATTTGTACTTAGCATAATCAGGCAGTAAGAAGTAAAAAAAAATTTCCTCTAATTGGCAGCTTTACCTCAGCAGCCCCTCTCCAAGATCTTAATGCATCTTCTAGTTCAGTTGTAGGACTTAAGCAAGCTTTCCCATTGCCACTAACATTCTTTCTTTCTTGTACTACTGTTTCAGCAAAGCAGGAATGAGCCACTGGCTGCACCTTCTGTAATGCTTGGGACAAAAACTGGAAATGAACTTGCATCACTGTCAAGAAACATCGCCCTAGTACCTGTAAAAAAGGAAAAGAATATTTCAGAGATTTTTTAGTTTTTGGTTTCTGAATAAGTATAGTTCATTTTTACTTATTCTCCCACAAATAGAAGACATTAGTGGAATAGATAACCAAACTGACCCATTCTCAGAAAATTATCTATTTTTGGTTTTGGAAAATGTTTTTATACTTAGAGATACTTTCACCTGAAACAAACCATTTTGGAGGATAGAAGGGGAATGACATGATCAAGGTCATATAATGAATAAATAGGATAGCAGGAATTTAAATCTAAGTTCTTTGACTCCAGTACTCTTCGAAGTATACCAGTTAGTCAACAAGCATTTAAATGCCTAATATGTGTCAGGCACTATGAGGTATAAAGAAAATCACAAACTAGTCACTGTTCTCAAAGAACTCACAGTCTAATAGGGGAAACAACATGAAAATAACTTGTGTATGAGCAAAATGTATACAAGATTAACTGGAGATAACCAATAAAGGAGAAAGTTCTAAGATTAAAAAAGTCTGGGGAAAGCTTTCTGTTGGAAGTGTGACTTAAGCTGAAACTTAAAGGAAGCTTGATGAAACCTAGGAGAGTGAGAATCCCAAGCATGGGGAACAGCAAGTGAAAATGACTAGAAGCAGATGATGAAGCATCATGTAAAAGAACCTTCTCATTTTACAGATGTAAAAACTGAGGCTCAAAGAAAAGCATTTATTCAGGATCACATGACCAGTATGATAGCTGTCTTAAAATGCATCAAAATCTGTTCCTGGAAATGAGAATTAGAATTTTTGGGGCAGCTACAAGCTACACTATAGCAGCACTGCTCTGAAGTCAGCAGGACCTGAGTTTAAATCCAGCCTCAGACATTTAACATGTCTTAGATGTATGAATCTGGGCAAGTCACTTAATTTTAACTGCCTCATCCCCTGCCCTCCCTTCCCCACCCCCCACCCCCCTAAAAAAAGATTAGAATTTTCTACTTGGCTCCAGGGAGAAGTAGAAGAAATGAGTGAAAGTTGTAAAGAGATAGATTTGGGGATGAAGAAAATAAAAATTTCCTAAAAATTAGAACTATTCAAGAGCAGAATGTTCAGAAGTTGAGTGTTAAGACTATTAAAAGATAATGAGTTCTCCCTCAAGTATCTTCAAAGTCTAGAGTACTACTTGTCAGGTTTGTTTTAGAGAGTATAGATACTTGTTAAGTTATGACTTATATATGATGGCTTCTGAGGCAGTAAGATCACAGAATCACAAATTAAGAGCCAGAAGGGGACTTAGAAGTCATCCAGTTTCATTTTACAGATGGGGAAAATGAGGACTAGAGGAGTTAAGAGATTGACTCTTATTTACCCAGGTTGTAAAGGGCAGAATCAGGACTTAAAAATCAGGTCTTCTGAATTCAAATACACATTCTTTCAAATATGCCACAGATGCCAAATTGGTATTACATAAATGGCATGCAGAATCAGAGTTAGAATATCTAAATGAATCTCTCATCTTATCAATTTGGATATTCATTCCAAAGATGTACACACCCACATCTGCTTTTCACGTTCACTTATTCCAACAGATTTGAAACTGGTAACCCACTCAACATTCTGGAAGTCATTCTTTTCTCCTGATATTGTGAGGATATTGATTAAGCCCTCTGGCTATCTTAAGGTTATCCCTTATCCTGACTATATGACCAACTCTTATCATCTTTTGGCCATACATTTCACCAATTGTATTATTTATTCCTGTTCCCTATTTGGTTTATTTTTGTAGTCTGTTCGAAGCTACCATGCAGCACTTTTCTTTCCTCTGAATGATACTCATTTTTAAATGGGAAGAGTATTTTGGAGTACTTCACCTTATAGATGACTGAAGTGACTTTTTTTTTGGAGGGGGGTGGGGGTTGTAAGCTTGTTACAGCCATTGACATATCTGTTAAGCTTCTGAATGAAATTATAATAGTTGCCATCGTTTCTACTATTCATTATCAACTTATAATTATTAATATCTTACTTGGCAAGGCAGGATTTAGCTGTTTCAACTGCCTGCCCCTATCTTTTTCTCATTCTTCTTCTAAGTTTTTAGTAATTGTGATCTGTGCTCTAATATTTAAATGGTCTGAATTTATAAATAGTTGATTCAGGAATAACGCATATCAGCAATGTCTTTTTCCTGTTCTGTTGAAATATAACAAATTTTACTTTATGTGATATTATTCACTGATCATCACATTTAATTCCTATCCTAAAGAATTAGTTATATTTCTTGGTAATTGACACATCTTTGGCCTCTTTCATTCCATATTTCTGACCCCCCCATTTTGATTTTCTTGCCATCTTCACCTATTCCCTACCTTTACAATGAAGTCAACAAATGTTATAGTTCATGATGATATAACTTGCAAGCTCTTGAGTTCTTTATAGGATTTTTCTACCTTTTCTTCCTCAGCAATTCATGTTGGCATAAAAGCTGTGATTAGTGACATGGCAGTCTTTTGGTACATGTTTATCATTAGCATTGCAATATAAGAGAATCAAATATCCTCTGACATGACTTTTCTTATTACTTTTAGCATACAATAAATCTAGCTATGCCAATTCTTTTATTTGACTTTGTAAATGGTATCTGTTAGTCATCTTTCCAGCAAGATACAGCTTTCTTCTTTTTGTTTTATTTATACTGGGAATGTCAAGGTATGCTTCAGTTTGTTAAACAGCCTATCTACTCATTTGCCATTGGACACAGATCTTACATTCAGATTACTATCAAGCAAATTAAAGTTAACTTAGTGCCTAAAAATTATATGTTTTTATAATCCTTTGCCCAATTTCCCAACATTCTGTTATTGTCACTGCAGCATAATTTTTTCACTACATCATTCTTCACATGAAGAATACAGATATGGTTTTTTTGAAAAGCTGGGGATCATTAAAAGCACCACAGAATTTACCAAAGACAATTTAGCCCACTCTTCTCTTCAATTCTGGGTCTAGTTCATGGTCCATCTCCATTGTCTATTCTAGGTATGCGTATATTTATGTGTGTATATGTATTTTTAATTCAGCAGTTCTAACATGGCCCTACTTGTCTGTAAGCCATTTTGAACTTCATTTTGCTTTCTTATACATATTTTTTTTGTTTTCTACATTACCTCAATTTCTCCCTGTAACTTTTTTTTTCTCCTCTCAGAGAAATAACCCATTAAAACAAAAAATTGGGGGGAGGGAGGCAAGAGAAGAAAAATAGAGAAAAAATCAATCAATACATAATTTTTAAAAATGTGACATTATATACAATGTTCCACACTCACAAACCTCTAA
Source organism: Sarcophilus harrisii (assembly GCF_902635505.1). Taxonomy (NCBI): domain Eukaryota; kingdom Metazoa; phylum Chordata; class Mammalia; order Dasyuromorphia; family Dasyuridae; genus Sarcophilus; species Sarcophilus harrisii. The sequence goes on from NC_045427.1 coordinate 453,979,034, forward strand.
TACCTTCAAAGCAAGAAAGGAAGATATCTTGTCATATTATTTCTTTGGAATCAAGCTAGCTTTTAGTAACTTTTTATATCAGATTTTGTATTTCAATCTTATCAGTACCCTCAGTACTATCTGCACTTCTGACTGGAGGACCAGAGGGCTAAGCAAAGAACTCTTCTTAATGTGTCCATTTAAAGAGTTTGCCCCAGCTAGCCATCTGTGTCCCACCAGCTTGCACTCCCTGGACTGGGTTTCATTAAATGCCCAAATCCTCTAGTTACCTTCTCCCCCAACTTCTCTCTTCCTCTTTCACACACTTTTCAGATTCCTTTTGTGTGTTGTCTAGAAGAGACTGCACTATTCATATTTATATTCCCAGTGCTTAGTATAGTGTTTGGCACATCTACTGTTATATCTGACTCTTTATGACACTGTGGACTTCTGTCCATGGGGCTTTCTTGGCAAAGATACTAGACTGGATGATTATTTCTTCCTCCAGCATTTGGCACATAGTGGATGCATAATAAATGTTTCTTGACTGCCTAATTTTATAACATTCATTTTTGGTTGTTTTCAATTTATATTGTTGTGAACATTATATATACTGTTTTCTTGGTTCTGCTTATTTTACTGTGTCAGTTCGCGAAAATTTTTCCACATTTCTCTTTATTCATCTTATGCATTATTTCTTACAGCACAGTAAAAATCCATTTCACTTATATACCACAATTTGCCTAGCCATTATACAACTGATAGTCAACTACTTTTTCTCCAGTTCTTTGTTATTACAAAAAGAACTTCTAGGAATATTTTGATGAATATGGAACTTTGTGGGATATTCTTACTAGTAGAATCTCTGGGTCAAAAGATACGGAGATTTTTAACCATTTTATTTGTATAACTATGAATTACTTTTCAAAATAGTTGTCTTATTGTATAACTCTACTGACAATGTATTATTGTGCTTATCTTTTCATAATCTAATAGTGACTGTGTTTATCTTTTATTCTATTTTCCAATCTGTTGGATGTGAGGTAAGATTTGAAGTTGTTTTGATTTTCATTTCTCTTATTAATAGTAACTTGAAGCATTCTTTCATATGGATGTTAATAATTTGCAATTCTTTTGAGAATTGTTTATATCTATCCTTTGACCACATATCCATAAAGGATTTTTAAATCTTATTTCTATTAGTTTTCTATATCTTGAAACCCAAACCTTTATCTGAGAAATCTAATAGAACATATTTCCCCAATTTACTACTTCAACTTTTTTGCTTTTTTTTCCCCTCGAGGCAATTGGAGTTAAGTGACTTGCCCAGGATCCCACAGCTAGGAAGTATTAAGTGTCTGAGACCACATCTGAACTCAGGTACTCCTGACTTCAGGGCTGGTGCTCTATCCACTGCTCCACCTAGCTGCCCTTTGTAAAACTTTTTTAATTTTTAATTTTGGAGGCAGCTAAGTGGCCCCATGGGCCAGAAGTGAAGTTGACTGAGTTCAAATATTGTTCAAATACTAGCTGTGTGAGAAATAATTTAATCTCTGTCTCAATTTCCTCAATTATAAAATTGGGATCATAATGGCACTTATTCAATAAGATTTTTGTAAAGATCAAATGAGATTTCTTTGCAAATTTGTAAAGCTCTTACTTAACATAGTGCCTGGCCCATACTTGTTTCTTCTTTCCTTTCCTGTCCCTTTTATATAATCAACATTACCTGTAATTACCCTTTACAATTGCCTCTATATCCTATGTATCAAATATTAGCCTTTTCTAATGCATGGTTGAGATGAAGGAACTCAAAATGTGTTTTAAAAAAAACACACACACACACACATATATAAAAAAAAACATTACCAACAAAAATAAGAAAATAATCATAAAGAAAGAGTTCAAATACCAAGGAAACACAATCAGAATCACATAAGATTTAGCAGTTACCACAAAGAAGCAGAGGGTTTAGAATATAATAACCCACAAGACAAAGGATCTATGTTTACAACCAAAAATAACTTACCCCTCTAAGAGGGGAAAATGAATTTTATAAAATGGAGACATTCCAGGCATTACTGATAAAAAGACCAAACTGAGTATGCATCATACAAAGCACAGAATTTAAGAAAAACAAAAAAGTTTTAACATGGATTAAGAAAAATTGTTTACATTTTTATAAAGGAAGATGATACATATACATCTTAAGATCTAACATCAACAATGATCACAGAAAGATAGAAGACCTAGGTTTTGATTCTGTTTTGTTGTGATGATTGCAAAAGAATGAAATGGGTAGGGAACAGACAAAGAGAAGAATAGACAAAATTTTCTCACATAAATGGGGAGCACAAAAAGGAGTTTTTACAACAAAAAGAGGGCAGTGGTTAAAAGAAGAAAAAAATATACACAAATACATACATATATATAAAAAATATAATCCATTAGGCAAGTAAGAAGGAAAGAGATTAAAGGAAAAAGGGAGAATAAGAAGGAGGGCAAATTAAACAAAGGGATTAATTAAAAAGTAAAAACAGGCTCTTAAAAAGAGAAAAGCAAAAAAAAAATTTTTTTAAAGGGGAGAGGAATATTTAAGAATATAGGATGGAAGGCAAAAGACAGTAATCATAATTGTGAATGAGATGAAATTAAATAAACTTAATCCTAAAAAACTGGCAAATTAAAGAACAAACCACTGGAAAAAAAATCAATAATTTCGCTAAAAAAATGACAAAAATAAGAAATTATAACAAAATTTGTGGGATAAAGCTAAAGCAGTACTCAGGGAAAACTTTATATCTTAAATTATTTCATCAATAAAAAAGAGAAAGAAAAGATCAATTGGACATGCAATTTTTAAAAATTAGAAAACCAACAGATTAAAAAAATCTCAATTAAATATCAAATAAAAATTCTAAAATATAAAAGGAAAGATTAACAAAAGTTCAAGAAAAGATCCACTGAATTAATAAATAAAAATGGGAACAGATTTTTTTTCTTTTGGGGGGTAAAAACAAATTATTAGTTAATTTTATTTTTAAAAAAGAAGAAAGCTAAATTAACAGTATCAAAAATGAAAAAGGCAAATGCATATAAAGAAGATGAAATAAAAGCAATTATTAGTAGCTATGGCTCCTAATTATAGAATTCAATAAAGCTGAAAATCTAAAAGAAATGAATATTTTCTCTTTTTTTCTTCAATAGTATTATGTTTTTCCAAATACATGTAAAGATAGTTTTCAACATGCATTTTGGTAACACTTTGTGTTTCAAGTTTTTCTTCCTCCCTCTTAACCTCCCCCTCTCCTCAAGATAGCAAACAATATCATATAGGTTTAAACATCCTTTTAAACATATTTTCAAATTTACCATATGAGAAAAATCAGACCAAAAGAGAAAAAATCCCAAGAAAGAAAAAACAGACAATAAAAGGTGAAAATACTACGTTCTTTGATCCACATTCAGTCTACATAGTTCTCTTTCTGGACACAGATGGTATTTTTCATCTCGAGTTTAGTGGAATTGTCTTCAATCACCACATTGCTGAGAAGAACCAAGTCTATCATAGTTGATCATTATATAATCTTGTTGTTACTGTGTACAATATTCTCCTGTTTCTGCTCACTTCACTCAGCATCAGTTCACCTTAAGTTTTTCCAGAATTTTCTGAAACGAATCCACTCATCATTTCTTATAGAACAATAATATTCCAAAACATTCATATACTGTAACTTATTCACCCATTCCTAACTAATGAACATTCATCCAATTTCCAGTTCCTTGCCACTGCAAAAAAGCTGCTTTCAAATATTTTTGCACATGTGGATCCTTTTCCCTCTTTTATGACTTTTTTGGGATACAGACCCTTTAGAGACACTGCTAGATCAAAGCATATGCAGTTTGATAGCCCTTTGGGCATAGTTCCAAATTGCTTTCCAGAATAGCGGATCAGTTGACAACTCCACCAACAATAAGGCATGTTGGTCAATGCCTAGTTTCTGTCATACTATTTTCTAGTGTTCCCAATAAATTCTCTCAAATAGAGAGTTCTTATCCCAGAAGCCTGAGTAATTATCAAACAACAGATTACTATACTGTGTCTTGTGAACCTAATTGATAACCTAACCACTGAGAAAGAAATATATTTTTTTGCAATTCTATTATACATATTTCCATATTTATTATGCTGCACAAGAAAAATCAGATCAAAAAGGGAAAAAATGAGAAAGAAAAAACAAAAAGCAAGCAAACAACAAAAAAGGTGAAAACATATGTTGTGATCCATATTCAGTCCGCACAGTCCTCAAAAAGGAATATTTTCAAAAATATAAATTTCCTATATTAACAGAAAAGGAAATGGAATACTTCAATAATCTTATTTTAGACTAAGAAATTTAGCAAACATCCTAAGGAAAAATACCCACAGCCAGATAGATTTGTAAAACTAAAGAACAATTCATTCCAATACTATGTAAATTGCTTTTAAAATGGCAAAGAAGGAATCTCATCAAATTCTTTCTATATTATAAATATTGTCTTGATCCTAAACCAAGGTGAAGCAAAGCAGAAAAATGAGACTACACACTAATTTCCCTAATATTGATGCAAAAACTTTAAATGAAACACTAGTAAAAAGAGTGAAACAACGTATTACAAAGACATACAATACAGCCAAAGTTGGATTTAATACCTAAAATGCAGGGTTGGTTCAACATTAGAAAAACCATTAGCATAACTGTCCATATAACTAACAAATCAACAAAAAATACTATGATTACTTCAATAGGTGCAGAAAAAACTTTTGACAAAATACAATACCCATTCTTATTAAAACAATAAGAACAACAACCCTGGAAAACATAAGAAACAGAGCTCTCTTTAAAATGAGGTTAAGTAGTGTGTGTGTATACATACATACATATATATATATATATATATATATATATATATATCTGAAATCAACAGTAATCACTGTCTGTAATAGGGATAAACTAGAAGCTTTTCCAATAAGATCAAAGGAAAAGCAAGGAAGTCCATTATTACCATTAGAAATACTAGCTATAGCAATAATAAAAGAAAGTGAAGTGTAAAGGAGGGGCTTAACAGAAGCAAAAAAATAAAAATGTAGGCAACAAAACAAATATCATTCTTTGCAGATGGTTTACCTAAAAGAGGGTCAATTAAAAAACTAACTGAAACAATTAACAACTTCACAGTATAAATTCACAGAAATAAATCAACAGCATTTCTGTATATTAACAACAAAATCTAGCAGGAAAAAATAAAGAGTGAAATTACATTTATGTGAGAGTCTATTTGCCAAAACACATAGAAAAATTATATGAACACAATTACAAAACATTTTTCGCTCTCATAAACATCTAAATATTTGGAGAAATATTCATTGCTCGTAGACAGGCTAACACAATAAAAATGACAATACTATTTAAATTAATTTATATAGTCAATGCCTTACTAAACTACCAAATGATTACCTTATAGATCTATTTTTTAATAGAAAAATATCAAAATTTATCTGGAATAGTCAATGCCTTACTAAACTACCAAATGATTACCTTATAGATCTATTTTTTAATAGAAAAATATCAAAATTTATCTGGAATAGTCAATGCCTTACTAAACTACCAAATGATTACCATATAGATCTATTTTTTAATAGAAAAATATCAAAATTAACATAGGATAGTTTACCTCTCAGACCTGTGGAAGGGGAAGGTCTTTATGACCAAAGCAGAACTAGAGATCATTACTGATCACAAAATAGAAAATTTTGATTATACCAAACTGAAAAGTTTTTGTACAAACAAAACTAATGCAGACAAGATTAGAAGGGAAGCAATAAACTGGGAAAATATTTTTACAGTCAAAGGTTCTGATAAAGGCCTCATTTCCAAAATATATAGAGAATTAACTCTAATTTATAAAAAATCAAGCCATTCTCCAATTGAAAAATGGTCAAAGGATATGAACAGACAATTCTCAGATGAAGATATTGAAACTATTTCTAGTCATATGAAAAGATGCTCCAAGTCATTATTAATCAGAGAAATGCAAATTAAGACAACTCTAAGATACCACTACACACCTGTCAGATTGGCTAAGATGACAGGAAAAAATAATGATGATTGTTGGAGGGGATGTGGGAAAACTGGGACATTGATGCATTGTTGGTGGAGTTGTGAACTAATCCAACCATTTTGGAGAGTAGTTTGAACTATGCTCAAAAAGTTATCAAACTGTGATACCCTTTGATCCAGATAGTGTTACTACTGGGATTATATCCCAAAGAGATTATAAAGAAGGGAAAGGGACCTGTAGTGTGCACAATGTTTGTGGCAGCCCTTTTGTAGTGGTTAAAACTGAAACTGAATGGATGCCCATCAGTTGGAGAATGGCTGAATAAATGTGGTATATGAATATTATGGAATATTACTGTTCTGTAAGAAATGACCAACAGGATGATTTCAGAAAGGCCTGGAGAGACTTACACTGAACTGATGCTGAGTGAAATGAGCAGGACCAGGAGATCATTATATACTTCAACAACAATACTAGATGATGACCAGTTCTGATGGACCAGGCCATCCTCAGCAACGAGATCAACCAAATCATTTCTAATGGAGCAGTAATGAACTGAACTAGCTATACCCAGAAAAGAACTCTGGGAGATGACTAAAACCATTACATTGAATTCCAATCCCTATATTTATGCACACCTGCATTTTTGATTTCTCACAAGTAATTGTACAATAATTCAGAGTCTGATTCTTTTTGTACAGCAAAATAACGTTTTGGTCATGTATACTTATTGTGTATCTAATTTATATTTTAATATATTTAACATCTACTGGTCATCCTGCCATTTAGGGGAGGGGGTGGGGGGGTAAGAGGTGAAAAATTGGAACAAGAGGTTTGGCAATTGTTAATGCTGTAAAGTTACCCATGTATATATCCTGTAAATAAAAGGCTATTAAATAAAAAAAAAAAAAATCAAAATTTATCTGGAAAACAAAAGTTGAAGGATATTAGTGAAATAAAAAATGAGAAGGGAGAGGTCCCATCAGTACCATATGTCAAATTAAACTTCAAAGCCAAGATCTTCAAAAGAACTCAGTCGTGAATAAGAAAGAAAGAAAATGATCATCAAAACAGATTGTAGACACAATATACAGAAGCAAAAGAGCACTGGAGCATGGTATTAAGTAAACCAAAAGATGGAACAAGAACTTACTGGAGCAAAAACTAACAAAAACTGAATAACTATAAACTGGCAAAAATCAAGACACATACTAACATCTCCCATCATATGGCAAGATAAGCTCAAAACTACTACATGATTAAGACATCATAAGGAATGTAGGGGCATTGGAAAAATACCCAGTCAGAAGGGGAAGAGTTCATGACCAAAAAAAGAGACTGAGGTGTAAACAGGAAATAAAAGACAATTTTAATTACATAAAATTAAAAAGATTTTACACAAACAAAAAAAGTTATGGGGAACTGAGTCAAATTTACAAAAATAAAAACCACCCCTCAACTGACAATCAAATGAAATAGGCAAGTGATTTTTAGAGGAAGAAATCAAAGCTATCAAAACCCATATGAAAAAATTTTCTATATCAACTAACTAGAGAAATGAAAAATAAAATGATTCTGAAGCTTCACGTTATATCCCTCAGACTGAATAAGATTTAAGAAAGAGGGAAGGAGGGAAGGAGGGAGGGAGGGAAGGAGGGAGGGAGGGAAGAAAGGAAGGAGAGAGGGGAAAAAGGAAGGGAGGAAGGAAGGGCAGGAGGGAGGGAAAGAGAGAGGGAGAGAGGGAAGGAGAGAGAGAAGGAGGGAGGAAGGAAAGGAGACAGGGAGGGAGAGAGGAAGGAAGGGAGGAAGGGAGAGCGGGAGGAAGGGAGGGAGGCAGGGAGGGAGAGAAAGAAGGAGGAAGGAAAGAAGGAAGAAAAGGAAGGAGGAAGGGAGGGAAGGAGGAAGAGGAAGAAGGGAGGGAGGTGTAAAATACCGTTTATTATTTAACCCAGAGGAGTCACTTCATTTGTGAATGCTCTAGTGTTACTTGGTATTTTACATTGCCAGTCTCTCCTAATTCCCAGGGAGTCAGAGAATCCTTTGGCCACTGACCTGTTCAGTGTCAACCAACTTTACCAGCTGCTTCCTCTGAGGCCTTCAGAGATCTCTGGCTATGATTTCTTGAATAGTAGTTTAATAACCCATAGCTCGCTCAAAACAGCCATGTGCAAACTTAAAGTCTTTATTATACTTGCTCAAATAATGTCCTGACCTGTTATAAGCTTAATGAGCATGGAGGTAGCTGTCTGGGAGCTTGATTGTTCTTCAGAGGTGATCTTTATTAAAAGAGCTTCTATCTGGCTCTTTATCCTATTTATATGAGCAGTACACACAGCTGAGTCCTTGAGCTTGATCACAGGAGTACCAAGATCCATATTGCCTCTCTGTCTTCCCTCCTAGGTGGGGATCTACCGGATCTTCCCAAGTATTAATTATAAATATTAAATATTAATTTTTGAATATTAATCTTCAAGGTCTGACAATTTATGATGTCCCACATTGGGCGCCAAAATGTAATGTCCAGGCCAGAGTCAGGATAAATTAAAGTCCTTGGTCTTTAGGGGGAGAAGCAGGCAAACCGCTAGGAGTTTAGCCAAAGATCTCTTCTAGATTCTGGAGTCTAGAATCTCCACCTTTCTCCTCTTCCTCCTGCCTCCAAGTGAATCTGGCTTGTTTCACCCCACACTCTAATCCTTGTCTACAATTATCTGTATACACCAAACACTGAGTCAGCATCAAGTAGTGAGAAGGGCCATTTTTCCAAAGATAAGATAATAGCGTCACTGTGGAATAGGTAATTAGCCTTAAGTGCTTAGTTGTCTGCTTCAAGCACATCTTTTCCAGAGTTTCAGCCCTTTACAGGAAGGAAGGGCCAGAGGGAGAAGGGAGGGAGGAAAGGAGGGAAGAAGGAAGGAAGAGAAAGAGAGAGGGAGGGAAGGGAAAGGGAGGAAAGGGAGGAAGGAAGGAAGGAGGGAAGGAGGGAAGAAGGGAGAAAGGAAGGGGAGAGGGAGGAAGGAAGGGAGGGAGGGAAGAAGGGAAAGAGGGAGGAAGGGAGGAAGATAAATGCTGGGGAGGATGTGGAAAAACAGGTGCATTAGGTACACAATTGGTAGTACTATGAGCCAATCCAACCAGCCATTAAGGAAAATAAATGAAACTATGTCAAAAAAAGTTATTAAATTGTGCTTATCTTTTGACCCAGAAATCCTGCTACTAGGCCTATATCTTAAAGAGATCAAAGAAAGAGAAAAAGGATCTCATCTACAAAAATATTTATAGCAGCTCCTTTTATGATGGCAAAAAATTGGGAATATGATAGAATGCTATGCTGAAAGAAATGATGAAGGGAAATGTTTCAGAAAGGACTAGGAAGAATTTAAGAACTGAAACAAACTCAAGAAGTAGAATCAAGAGAACAATGTAGGTAGTAACATCAATATTATAAAGGTTTTATATAATATAATATTATATATATATATGTATATATATATACATATATATATATATAAACTTTTAAAGACTTAGTAACTCTAGTCAACACAATGACCAACTGTAATTCCAAAAGATTCATTTAAAAATACTTCCAGAGAGAGAGCAAAGATTCAGTGCAAACTGATACATCTTTATTTTTTTGATATGGCCAATAAAGGAATCTGTTTTATATGACTACACATACACACATAAATATATTTGCAATTTATTTTGCATATATACAAATATTCATTTCTAATGAGCTCTGTATTCATTGTCTCCTCAATGGGTGAAAGAGAATTTGGAAGTGAATAAAAATAAAATTAAAGTGTAAAAAGAAAAAAATTAAAAGCAAAAAACCCTACATTTTCTGAAGATAATAAAATTACTCAGAAAGCAATGAAAAATATGAGTAGACTCCAATATACTATAGAGCAAGAACTGTAAAGGAGAAATATATCATTAAAAGATGTCTAAAGAAAGTTCTTTCTTTAGAAAGTTTTAAGTGAATAATACAATTGAACTGGTAGGAAGAACAGATTAAGGGATAATAGACAGACAATCCATGTATAATGCTGGGAACTTTCTGATGTTAAAACAAAGCAAGGAACATAACCCTAATATGTTGAGTTATCCTTACAAATAATTTATGGTTTTTGTCAATTTGGTTATTAACATGGCCAATTATATTGATAAGTTTTCCTAATATTGAACCAGCCCTGCATTCCTGGTATAAATCCTACTTGATCATAGTGTATTATCTTGGAGATGATTTTCTGTAGTCTTTTGCTAATATCTTATTTAAGATTTTAGCATCAATATTCATTAGGGAGATTGGTCTATAATTTTCTTTCTCTGTTTTCAGCCTACCTGGTTTAGGGTATCGAGTACCATGTCTGTGTCATAGAAGGAATTTGGTAGGACTCCTTCATTCCCTATTTTATCAAATAATTTATATAGCATTGGGGTCAATTGTTCTTTAAATGTTTGGTAAAATTCACATGTAAATCCATATGAAAAGATACTCCAAGTCATTATTAATCAGAGAAATGCAAATTAAGACAACTCTAAGATACCACTACACACCTGTCAGATTGGCTAAGATGACAGGAAAAAATAATGATGATTGTTGGAGGGGATGTGGGAAAACTGGGACATTGATTCATTGTTGGTGGAGTTGTGAACGAATCCAACCATTTTGGAGAGTAGTTTGGAACTATGCTCAAAAGTTATCAAACTGTGATACCCTTTGATCCAGCAGTGTTACTTACTGGGATTATATCCCAAAGAGATTATAAAGAAGGGAAAGGGACCTGTATGTGCACGAATGTTTCGGCAGCCCTTTTGTAGTGGTTAGAAACTGAAACTGAATGGATGTCCATCAGTTGGAGAATGGCTGAATAAATTGTGGTATATGAAAATTATGGAATATTACTGTTCTGTAAGAAATGACCAACAGGATGATTTCAGAAAGGCCTGGAGAGACTTACACGAACTGATGCTGAGTGAAATGAGCAGGACCAGGAAATCATTATATACTTCAACAACAGTACTAGATGATGACCAGTTCTGATGGATCAGGCCATCCTCAGCAACGAGATCAACCAAATCATTTCTAATGGAGCAGTAATGAACTGAACTAGCTATGCCCAGAAAAAGAACTCTGGGAGATGACTAAAACCATTACATTGAATTCCCAATCCCTATATTTATGCACACCTGCATTTTTGATTTCCTTCACAAGCTAATTGTACAATAATTCAGAGTCTGATTCTTTTTGTACAGCAAAATAATGTTTTGGTCATGTATACTTATTGTGGATCTAAGTTATATTTTAATATATTTAACATCTACTGGTCATCCTGCCATTTAGGGGAGGGGGTGGGGGAGGGTAAGAGGTGAAAAATTGGAACAAGAGGTTTGGCAATTGTTAATGCTGTAAAGTTACCCATGTATATATCCTGTAAATAAAAGGCTATTAAATTTAAAAAAAAATAAAATAAAATAATTTATGAAAGGAAATAAAAAGTCATATAATTTGAATTATGTACAATGAATAAGCACAGCTAGGATGGGATCTGAGCTGTTAATGGAAATATTTACATCAAGAATAGATTATAGGGGCAGCTAGGTGGTGCAGTGGATAGAGCACCAGCCCTGAAGTCAGGACGACCTGAGTTAATATCTGGCCTCAGATACTTAACACTTCCCAGCTGTGTGACCCTGGGCAAATCACTTAACCCCAATTGCCTTAGCCAAAAAAAAAAAAAAAAAAAAAAAATCGATTCTAGATCCATCTGAATATATGAGTATATATTTTTCAAAGAAAGGAGTTGGAATCTGAATCAGTGAAGGGAACAAACATATCAATGCCTCCTGAAAAACAAAAAATGCATATGATACCTAAAATGAATCCTTTTAAAATTATATGTGCACACATGGCATAGAACTCAAGTGAGATAATCATGTTTTACAACCCTTAAAACCCATCAATATCAGTTGTCATCTTTATGGTTAACTTCAAATATATTTGAAATTATATAGAATTGGTTCTTTACTTTTCACAAGATGTAAGCATTCTTTTCATAATTTTTCATATAGCACATACCAAACATGTTAAAAAAAAAAAAACTCTCTGGATGCTTTATTTTGTTTTGTTGCTGTTTTGAGGAGGGGAATATTGTAAGGGGGTTAAGCCACTAGAATGAAACAAATTCAGACTGGCTGCTTTCACTGAAAATTCCAATGTAATTAAATCATTTCCGTCTTTTCAGTCTGCTTGCAAATTTCAAAATTGGGTTTCTCCACAGTAGTCACTCAAACTTTGCAAAAGTGAAATTTTTTTTTATTAAAATCCCATGAAAATTACTTTACTTCAGAAATATATAACTATCTGTACCATGCCAATATATTACAGTTCTTTTTTTTGACAAGATTACCTAATACTTGAATGTTTGCCTATTATTAAGGAAATGCTTTATGAAGCACTGAAAAGGGGCAACTAAACTAACATTTCAAATATCTGAATACATTACATTTAAATAATTTAATTTACTGTTAACGAAAATAGTCTACAGAAATTTATTTTTATTTACCTTTAATCTTATCCAAACAATGGTAATTTATTGTTGTTTTAAATACAACAATTGTATCACACTGATTGGTTATTTTTTTTTTTTTTTGGCAGCATTTCTGATCGATTTCTTTTTTTAAAAAAAAGAACATTTTTTAAAAAGTTTAAAAACCAAAAAATGAACATTTTTGTACACATCATTTACTGTTTTAAAAATATATGATAAATCCCACGTTACATTCAAAAGTGTTCTTTCATATACTTCCCCTCTAAACTTTTTCTTCTGTGAATTTACAAAAAGTTCTAAAATGCTTCCCTCCCTTTTGTTTAACATTATTGCTAACTTTTCTTCACTTTCTTCCATTCCCCATAATAAAAAATAAGAAGGGCTAGAGAAATTTTTGCAATAAATAAGCATAGTGAAGCAAAATGAATCCATATAGTGACCACATTCAAAAATATATTATCTGTGTAACTTGAGTTACTACTTTGTCAGTAGGCAAGTAACATGCTTTATTAGACCTAGTTGGTCATTACTTTCTTAAGTCTTTCCAAGTTTTTCTTTACAATGTTATTGTTCTTGTAAAAACTGATTCTCATTGTTTATTTTGCATCATTCATTTCCTATTTACTCAGGATTCTCTGAAATATTCTCAATTACTATTTCTTATGGCACAAAAATCCACTATATTCATTTCCCACAATTTGTTCAGCTATTCCCCAATTGTCTAAAAGTAAATAAATACTAATGTCACCCCTCAGATTTTAATTCTATTCTTCCCAGCTACCTTTTAATTTTCTCTTCAGAATTAAGAAGTTTATTTTACTTAGTATTTTGATAATTCTCTCTTTGGAATTTTCTTCCCTCTTAACAATCCCTCCCTCTCCCCTCTTACTTCCCTGTATAGTTCAATAAGTTTCTATACTTCTATGTGAGTGTGAGATCGAATGTGTGTTTGTGTTTATGTATATTCAACTTGCCTTTATTTCATTTTAAGAGTGGGGTTCATCTACTGTCCAATGCTCCTAGACCTTTTTCTATGTTTGTATATTCTTCCTCTCATGAACCCCAGTAATGAAAAGTAGTAAGTTCTTCTCTCTTCCTCCTATTTCTAAAGTTTACTCCTTGGGAAAGGGACCCACATGTACAAAAATGTTTGAGGCAGCCCTTTTTGTAGTGGCAAGAAACTAGAAACTTAGTGGATACCCATCAGCTGGGGAATGGCTGAATAAGTTGGTATATGAATGTTACGGGATATTATTGTTCTATAAGAAACAATCAGGAGGATGATTTCAGAGAGGCCTGGTGAGACCTACATGAACTAATACTAAGTGAAGTAAGCACAACCAGAAGATCATTGTACATGGCAACAACAAGATTATACAACAATCAATTCTGATGGACATGACTCTCTTCAACAATAAAATGATTGAGACCAGTTTCAAAGATCTTGTGATGGAGACTCTGACTGTGGGAACTGAGTGTGGATCACAACAGAGCATTTTCAATCTTTTTTGTTGTTTGCTAGAATTTTGTTTTCTTCCTCATTTTTTTCTTTTTGATCTGATTTTTTCTTGTTCAGCAAGATAATTGTATAAATATGTACACCTATATTGAATTTACATATGTTTTTATCATGTTTAACATATATTGGATTACTTGCCATCTAGGGGAGGTAGTGGGGGAAAGAGGGTAGAAATTGGAAGACAAGGTTTTGCAAGGGTCAATGGGAAAAAATTATCCTTGCATATGTTTTGAAAATAAAAAGCTTCAATAAAAAAAAAAAAAGAGGAAAAAGAAAGTTTACTTCTTTCACTTCCTATTCTTTTTCTCCTCTTATGAACCTTAGAATTGAATCAATCAACTCCCAGGACCTATTTTTCTTTTTTGAACTCACTTAATACCTATAGATGATATAATATTCTGAAGAGGAATTTGTTTTGTTCCCTCTTCTCTCCCCCCCCCCCACTCTCCCATCAAATATTAGTAGTACATCATCATACATCTCTCAGATTGGCTAAGATTACAGAAAAAGATAATGACAAATGTTGGAGAGGATGTGGGAAAACTGGGGCACTAATGCATTGATGGTGGAGTTGTGAAACATTCTGGAGAGCAATTTGAAACTCTGCCCCGAGGGCTATAAAACTGTATATACTTTTTGACACAGCAGTGACTCTACTGGGCCTGTATCTCAGAGAGATCATAAAAGAGGGAAAAGGATCCACATGTGCAAAAAATGTTTGTGGCAGCCCTTTTCGTAATGGCAAGAAATTGGAAACCTAAGTGGATGCCCATTAGCTGGAGAATGGCTGAATATGATATGATATATGAATGTTATGGAATATTATTGTTCTGTAAGAAATGATCAGCAGGATGATTTTAGAGAGGCCTGGAAAGACTTACATGAACTGATGCTAAATGAAGTGAATAGAAGAAGGAATACATTGTACACAATAACAGCAAGAATTTGCGATGATCAATTATGAACGTTTTGGTTTTTCTCAGTAGTTCAAATGATCTAAAGAAATCCCAATATATGTGTATCTAAGTTATATTTTAATATATTTAACATCTACTGGTCATCCTGCCATTTAGGGGAGGGGGTGGGGGGGGGTAAGAGGAAAAAAAAAAGAAATCCCAATATACTTTGGATAGAAAATGCCAACTGCATCCAGAAAAAGATCTTTAAAAAAAAAAAAGAGAAAGATTAAATGTAAATCACTTCCTTTTTTCTGTTTTTTTTTTTAATTTAACTCTCCCATGGTTTGTCCCTTTTGTTCTGATTTTTCTCTCCCAACATGATTCATAAAACAATGTGTATTAAAAATAAACTTACTACCAAAAAAACCCAAAAAAACAAAGATACATCCCTACATCCCCCTTACTCCCAAATAAGATTACACTCAGATATTCAGGATAAGTTATTTCTGGTTGTAAACCTTTTGCTATACTGTAATCTAAGTCTCTCTGTTTTTTAGAAGCCTTAAGCTTATATGATCCTGACTGTAAGTCCCAAAAGTATCCAAAGCCCCTTCCTTCTGTAGGTTTCAAATATTTTTTTTCTTTCACACTGTAGTTCTGACATTCCTAGGACTTCTTTTAGGAAATGATTGCTGTTTTTTTTTCTATCTTTACATTTGTACATTGGGTTTGTATAAACCTAGAAACTTTTTTAAATGACTTCTTGAAATAGAGTGTACAGGCTTTAAAAAAAAACATTATTTTCAGAGATTCTAAAAATCTTCCCATAACCTGTTTTTCCAGATCAGTTTTTTTGATATCAGATATTTTGTATTTTCTTCTATTTTTTCATCTTTTAATTTCTTGCTGTTTTAGAGAATTAGTAATTCCTATTTGTTTTATTCAAATTTTCAGGTATTCCATTTTCTGAGTAAAACTTAACCACTGTTTGTTTCTTCTAAGTTGTTTATTCTCTTTTCAGGATTACTTGTTTCATTTATGCTGGATAGTCATTACAGTACTTGTGAAAAATCCATTTTTCCTTTAAGTCTATGCTTATAGTTGTTACAGATTTGCATATTATCTTTGATGTTGTTTTATTTGTATTGTTTTATTTTATTTACTCCTCTCTTTATCATTCTTAGATGGGATGGATTGGCACTGAATCTTCTGGATTTTTATCCTAACTTCTACCTCAATAAATTAGATCCTTAGGACTCCTTTTAATGAACAGGACAAAAACAATTTATATTACAACTGCAATGTTATAAAAATTAACAAATAGGCTTAAGAACTCCAACTGATGTAATGATCAATTCCAGAGTTCGTGCCAGTCAATAAGCATTTTTTAAGTGTTTACAATGTGCCAAGGACTGCACTAAATGCTGATGATACAAATACAAGAATTAGAAAGACAAGCCCTAGTTTAAAAGACACTACAATCTAATAAAAACAGACAACATAAAAACAGCTAAAAAGTTAGAAGTCTGCAGATTTTACACAGGAAGATATTTAATAATGCATGTAGTCTAAAAACTCAAAAGCAAAGAGGAAATAAGAATGGCTATCCTGGGCTCCTTCTCAAAGGGAATCAATGGAAGAAAGAGGCTTTAGCACAGAGGAATATTTGAAGGTGAGAATGTCACAAAAACAGGGAATTTCAAAAGCACAAAAGGCATCTGGGACAAGGTGTCAAAGTCTAGACAGTTGGAAGTAGAAGCAGCAGAGGAATGAATAATGATGATGAAGAAGAATGCTGTTCATAGCATGACAGAAAAGTGATAAACTAATATGAAGAATGAGACACAATTTTGACCCAATCAATGAGGGTAATGTGTTTTATTTGACTACACTTATTTTTTAATATTCTGAGGAATGATGTGAGAGATGACCTGGAGAAGGAGAGATTTTTAAAAAATACTTGATAATTTAGATAATTTTAAAAAGAAAAAGCACCAAGTAAGAAGGAACGATATTATTTGAGTTTAGAACCCTACTCTTCTAACTCTGGGAGATGACTAAAAACCATTACATTGAATTCCCAATCCCTATAGTTATGCACACCTGCATTTTTGATTTCCTTCACAAGCTAATTGTACAATAATTCAGAGTCTGATTCTTTTTGTACAGCAAAATAATGTTTTGGTCATGTATACTTATTGTGTATCTAAGTTATATTTTAATATATTTTAACATCTACTGGTCATCCTGACATTTAGGGGAGGGGGTGGGGGGGTAAGAGGTGAAAAATTGGAACAAGAGGTTTGGCAATTGTTAATGCTGTAAAGTTACCTAAGTATATATCCTGTAAATAAAAGGCTATTAAATAAAAAAAATTAAAAAAAAAAAAAAAAAAAAAAAAAAAAAAAAAAAAAAGAACCCTACTCTTCTGATACTGATACTGATCCCCTTATTAGCTTTAAGATCTTGGTCGATTCAACTCAATTCCAGATTCACTAAATGTCTACTCTGTGCAGGGCAAAGAGGAATACAAAAGGATTTAGGAAATACTAACAGAAGAACAAAACAGTCCCTGGTCTCAAAGAGGTAGAGAAAGCTGGAGGGATTGTGGGGTTAGTGTAAAGAAATACAACATTAAATAAATACAGAGCCATTTGAAAAAAGAATTATTAACAACTGAAAGAAGAGGAGGATTTTATGAAAGAGTAGGGGGCCTAAGCGAAATTTTGAGGATAAATATTTTGAAGAGGGAGTGAGAAAGAAGTTCACTCTAAGCATAGGGAGCAACTAGAAGATTA
This sequence comes from Sarcophilus harrisii, assembly GCF_902635505.1. Taxonomy (NCBI): domain Eukaryota; kingdom Metazoa; phylum Chordata; class Mammalia; order Dasyuromorphia; family Dasyuridae; genus Sarcophilus; species Sarcophilus harrisii. The sequence goes on from NC_045427.1 coordinate 453,996,882, forward strand.
TTCAGTCAGTAGTCATTTATTATGTGCCTATTATGTATCAATTCTTTTCTAAGTGCTTGGGATCATAAAGAATGTTAAGAGACAATTTCTGCTTTCAAGGAGTTCACAGCCTAATAGAAAAGAATAAACAAGCAAACACTAGAAATAATCAACAGCAGAAAGGGGCCAGAATTAAGAAGAATTTGGAAAACTTTCAGAAGGTGAGATTTTTAACTGGGATTTGAAGGAAGCCAGGAGGTAGAGATAAGGAAGGAAAGCATTCAGAGATAAAAGAAGAAGAAAATGCCTAGTCAGGAAATGACATTAGGATAAAAGGCAGCTGGGTGGCATGGTACATGGATTGCCAGTCCTGGAGTCAGAAACTCTCACCTGGCTTCAGCTACTTCCTAGCTGTGTGACCCTGGGCAAGCTACTTAAATCTATTTGCCTCAGTTTCCTCATCTATGACATGAGCTAGAGAAGGAAATGGCAAACCACTTCAATATCATCAGACACAATTGAACAGTAGATGGGGTACTTGGTGTGAGGGACAGACGGAAGGCCAGTATGATTGAATCAGGAACATAATGCAGGCATATAAGTAAATGTAAAATCTGTACAAAGGAAATAAAAATTAATTTGGGGGTGATATTAGCAGGTAGAAGATCAGGGAAGACCACATGTAGGAGTAGGCATTTTAATTTAGCTTTGATAGGAATTAGGGTTCTGTGGTCTGGAATTAAGTAGGGTATGCATTTTTGACTTTTGGGTCTCGATGGAGAAAGCTGTGCTCAAGTACTAAGACAGGAAATGAAGGTGGATCAGTTTGGCCATAGTCCTTAAAAAAGAGTATATTTTATTCCTGAAAAGGTAAGTTTTGAGCCAAAATGTGGACTTTAAATGCAAACATAAGAATTTAAATTTTACTTTAGAGACATTAGGGAATCTCTTGTAGAGGAGTAGAGTAGAGGAGAGAGTAGAGGAGAAATATGCTTAACACTTAGACTTTTGAAATAGCACTTTGTTGTGAGGAAACATTTTGCTTTATTTTGAATTAAGACTTCTAGAATTATTAACTACAATTATTATGACTTTTGTTTATTAAAGGAACTGAAAGATCATAATTATCAATGAATATTTAATCTGATTGTTTCTAATGAAAGACTAATTTAGAAAGATAATTTCAGTATGAAAATCAGTCCAATCTAAATATTTGACTTGAAAACTATCTTGACTGTTTAGAACTTTGACTTTCTGTTAAAGAAAAAAGAGGCTTATAGATTTAGAATCTTCATTTAGAATATTCATTTGTTTGGGTAAGGTGAACAAAATAAATGCTAGGGAGTCTCCAGACAAGCACTGGAAGAAAGCATCCTCTGGTGGGTTTCCCACCCATTATCCAGTGTAAGGTCATAGACTTAGGATAAAGAGCAGCAAACCTAACATAGCAGAGGGCCGTACACATTTATTAAAGATAAAACAAAAAAGCTTTGTGACTCAGTCCAGATGTAGAGCAGCAAGTTAGTTCTAAACTTTAGCAGTGGAAAAAAAAAAAAATGGCATCAGATCAAAACTAAAGGGAAGTCAACAATTCAGATGCTTTGAACATGTAGAACCATCCAGTGTACTACTTCCTCAATTCCTCTTCAGAATATTTATTCTCAAAGTTTAACTCAGGGCCCCTGCTCTTTCATAATACTCTTCTCTTCCTTCAGTTATTAAGAGCCTCTTTTTTCAAATTATCCTGTATCTCAGCTTCATCTAGCTTTCTGAGCTCCAGGACTATTATTTTAGTATTTCCTAGGGCCTTTTGTATTCCTCTTTGCCTGCAAAGATACTTATTGTAGATACTTAAAATTTACTTGGAATTGAGTTGAATTGACCAAGATTATATAGTTATTAAGTGGCAAAATCAGGTTAGTAGGGTTCTAAACTCAGATAGCCTCATTTCTGACTCAGTACTCATTAATTTTAAAATTATTTATCTAAATTATCAAGTACTTTTTTTAAAAAACCTCACTTTCTACCATCTCCTCAAAATATAAATAAGCAAAACAGTCAAGCAAAAAGGTGGATTAATGTCTTCAGTTCGGTCAGAGTTTACTGAAACTCAACCATACATGAACTAAAAAACCCAAATGTGGGTCAAAAATTTTCAGAGTTCCTATCAGGGCAGTAAGCAGATCTCACTATTCTGAAAGAACTGAAAACTTGCAGAACCCCAGATTAAGCAGAAACTCAGGCCGGACATATCCCCAGAAGTGAACAGAGCCAACACTATCAAGGAGCAAGTTAGAAGAATTAGCAAACAAAACAGAACCCAACAATAAAGAGTTACTATGGTGATAAGGAAGTTCAAGATATAAATATAGAAGACAATGACTTGATAAGATCTAGAAGGAAAACTTTGAGGAAAAATGCAGTTTGAATAAATTATAATTTCTATAAAAGCTAGGACTAAAAAAAAAAAAAATAAGGATTTAAAAAAAGAGCAGAAACCTGATTTCAAAAACTGAATGAGTAGTAATGGAAAATGAGAGCTATCCAAGCAATTTAAGAAAATAGAATCAATAGCTTGGTAAAAGATGTACAATATCTAATTGAAGAAAATATTGCCTTAAAAATTAGAATGGACCAAATGGAAGTTAATGACAACATAAGACAATCAAGAAATAACACAATAAAATCTAAAGATTGAAAAAATACTATAAAATATATCATAGAAAAAAACAACAACAATAACCACCACCAAGTAGGAAAACAATTCTCACAAACAAATGCAGAAAAGCATTAAGTGTTGAGTCATTTTTTGTAATGGGCTGAAACTCGAGTTGATGCACTGAGATCCCAAGCACGTGAGGCTAAATAGCAATTGGACCATACGATACTCTATTAATATATGCTTGGAGATCTACTGTAATCTATTTAACATGTATAGGACTGCTTGCCATCTTTGGGGAGAGGGTGGAGGGAGGGAGGGGAAAAATCGGAACAGAAGTGAGTGCAAGGGATAATGTTGTAAAAAATTACCCTGGCATAGGTCCTGTCAATAAAAAATTATTTAATTAAAAAAAATAATAATAAAATAAAATAAAATAATATATGCTTGGAGAAAGAATGGCCCCGCCCACTCTCTGCAAGTTTTGATGTGTTGTATAGGAAATGATGTAGAGACGATTTTGGTGGGTGGAGAGAGAGAGGCAGAGAGGATGCTGGTCTGGTTCCTGTTGCAACTACTCTCACTTCCTATGGCCATCCTCCTTCATCTCCGCAAAGAATAAAGATCAAGAATTTTCCCTTAACCTGAATTCCTGACTCCAGCTGATTTTAAAATACATGGTCATCACAATTTTTCAGTCATGACTTTTTCATGACCCTATTTGGGTTTTTCTTAACAAAGATTGTAGGGTGATTTGCCATTTCCTTCTCTGCCTCATTTTACAGATGAGAAAGTAAGGCAAACAGGGTTAAGTGATTTGCCCAGGTTCATACTGCTAGTGAGTGTCTGAAGTCAAACTTGAACTCAAGAATATGAGTCTTCCACTGTACCATGTCACTGCCCAATGCACCACCAAGCTTGATGTAATAAAAAGTACACTCAACAAAGTCTTTGAAAACTCTTAATTAATTTTAAAAATTAATTAGAGACTAAATAATTTAATTCTGAAGGTTAAATGGGTGGGTTGAAGAATAAATCAGAAATAATTAATAATTTCATACAAGATAATGACAACAGTAAGACAACAATCATATTTATGAGACACAGCTAAAACAATACTTAGGAGAAAATTAATATTTCTAAACACAAATCAAAAAAAAAAAAAAAGGAAAAGAACAGATCAACAAAATGGGTATATAGAAAAACAACAATTTTAAACCCTGAATTAAATATCAAAATAGAAATCCTGAAAAATGAAAGAGATTAACAAAACTGAAAGTTTAAAAAACTTAACTATTAAATAAAATTAGGATCTGGTTTTTGAAAAAAAAAACAATAAAAAATAAATCACCCCAATAAAATAAGATAAATCAATAATATGGGGGGGAGGCAATTTTTGGTATGGAGAAAAGACAAAACTAAACTATCAACATCAAAAATGAAGATAAATTCACAACAAATGAGAAATAAAAGCAATGATTAGTAGCTATATTGATCAACTACATAATATTAAAACCAACAATCTTAATGAAACGGATGAATATTTTACTGGCATTGTTTTACTTCTCTTTTTAAATCTTTAAGTTTTATACTTGGTTCAAAAAATCAGTTTTACAATGAATAAAGCATTGAAGAGGTACCTGAGTTCAAAATACTTGATCCCATTATCTATATGGCCTTGAATAAGTTATTTAAGCTTTCAGTTTCTTCCTTTTACAAAAAAAAAAGGAGTTGGTTAGGTTAGAGAACTTCTAAGGCCTTTCTAGTTTTAGAACCTAATTTTATGATCTTAAGGGGATAAGAAAGGTAGAGAGAAAAATGTAGCGAGTCAAAAATTCAACTGAAATCTCTGGAGGTTTCAGTAGAATGCAAGTTCAAAGTGAATCTACAGTATGGTAAAAGCCAAATCTAATAAGATACCACCAACTACCATTTTTATGCTACTTTATGCACATTATTACATTGTTACAGGTACCAACTTACAGCTAAGTAATACAGGTATTTTCACTTCCATTTTTACAGAAGAAAAAGCAGGGTGAGAGAATTTAAGAGATTTGCCTAAGGAAACAGGACCACTGGTAGCGGTAGGATTTAAATATAGTCTTCCCATGTCCAAATCCTGGCTTTTTTTTTTTTTTTTTTTTTTGGACTATATCATACTGGTAAAGCCTAAGTTACATTTGGGTTAAAAAAAATAAACTTCCCAAGGACAAGATAGGAGAAGCAATGCTGTTAATCTATTGCAAACTTGATATGATTCCACAATGAAAAATAGCAGCCAAAAAAGCTACCTAATCTAAGAATACATCAAGAAAAACAGTGTCAGAGACTAGAGGTGATGTCTTGTTGAATTCGGCCCTATTTAGATATCTGGAACACTGTTTAGATCTGTGAACGGTATTTCAGGAATGACAATGTTTAACTAGGGAACATTCATTGGGAATTGAGTATAGTGAAGTCTCAAAATCATTACATGTAAAAAGTGATAAAAAACTGGATGTATTTAACTTGGAGAAAAGACAGTTTAGAAGGACTATAATAAGTGTGTTCAAGTACTTAAAGAGCCATGCTATATGGAAGATACATTAGTTTCCTTTTTGGCATCGGAAGACAAATGAAAAGTAATGGCTGTAGTTACTATGAAAGAACTTTAATTTTCATTTTAGGAAAAACTTCTGAAGAATTAGTGCTATCTAAAAATTTGGGTTTTTTTTAAATTTCTAAATGTATTTAATGTTTTCCTCCAGTTACATTTAGAACAATTTTTTTTTACATTTGCTTCGGAAACTTTTGTGTTTCAGATACTCTCCTTTATCCACACTCCCAATCTCCATTGAGAAACCACATGAGTTACACAAAACCTTTCCATAAAAGTCATGTTGTAAAAGAAAATAAATCTATCCTTAAAAAGAAAAATCCTCAAGAAAAGTAAAGTTAAGAGAGAGACAGCAGAGACACAGAGAATGTTTCAATTTTTAATGTTTTTAGACACTTCTCTGGGGATAGGCTACTTAAAATATTTAAGCAAAAATCAAACTATCATTTGTTGGGTATGTTTTAGAAGGGATTATTGTTCAGACGCTGAGATTATGTGAAAATTTACTAACCAAACTGCCATGGATGACACAGGTCAAATAAGACTAATGTAGCAGTAGTCTTTAATGAAATAAGGGGATCTCATTTATTTAGAAAATGGCATATATTCTTGTTAAAATAAACATCATCTTGTTTTACTACGCTAACTTAGAAGAACAATATAGTGCTGCCAAATATAACTATGAATTCTTAGATAAAGGTGTGTGTTTTCTAATATATGAAATGTAAACATTCTTTAATCAGAATTTAAAATTGAGTTATACAAGGTATTAGAGTTATATAATAATAGAGTTATATATAATATATAATAAATGAGTCTCTTCTATTTTAAAAATGTATAAGGAAATACTATAGCAACCCTAGTCAGGAGAGCTTATAAAGTACAATAATATAGGAAATCAGTTTCATTCCAGGACTTTTTATTGTTTTCTTCCATTTTCCCTCATCAATTTCAATCTCCTCAGATTTTTTAATTATCTAACACCACTTGCAGAAGTATAAGTGAAAATAACATCATAAAAGGCCCAAAGGACATTTAATCATTTATTGTCATGTTGAAAATCATGAGAAATTAAAGAAAAAATTTCTTTTTCCTCTTCTTGGGATAAAGTTAATTTATTCTCAAACTCTTCTACCTTATTCCATTTCCTGACTAGCAAAATGTATTTTTATTTTCTTCATCTTACTTATGTTTCTTCCTAATAGCTTTTCCTCTGCCCCACCCCTTTTCCTATCCTAACCTGTTATCTTCTCTATATTCTTTTTATGGATTTTATCTTTTTGTTTTTGTTGACACAATTGGGGTGAAGTGACTTGCCCAGGGTCACACAGCTAGGAAGTGTTAAGTATCTGAGACCAGATTTGAACTCAAGTCCTCCTCACTTCAGGGCTGGTGCTCTATTCACTGAACCACCTAGCTGCCCCTCCATATTCTTTTTAAATTGACAAATTTGATGATGATGTTGATGACAAATTTTCTAAGTAAAGGCAAAACAGGTTAGTCTCTTCTTCATATACAGAAAGGATAGTTTTTGATTCACTAAGATACTAAAATGATTTCTTAGTCAATTCTATTCTTGGTAGAACAATGTCCTACAAATAAGAAATCAAAGTTAAAAGGGATTTTAGAGATCATCTAACATGTCTGTAAATCTATTTAAAAAGTACAGTTAGACAATCTAATTAAAAAAACATTTAATAAGCACTTAACATGTGCAAGAATAACTTCACACTAAATATTATTAGAATTGGATAGTAACCTACTTTTGACTTTTATATAGTTAATAGGAAAACAAATCTTTTACTTGTTAGCAGATATAACAAATAAAAAAGGCAAACATTTTGGTAAGTTCATTGTCCAGAATTTTGCTAAAATATAAAATTTGATAAGATATGGTCTCTACCACAGAGTACATAAGATAAACATACAATTATAATATACAATTTTACTAAACACATTTCAGAACGTGTAATATGTATAATATGAGAGGAATGGAAGGTCATTATCAAGTGGGAAGGAGGTTCATGGCAATGGAAGATATACTGTGGACACTTTAAAGGATAGGTAATTAAGAATTCAAAAGTTGAAGGTGAGGGAATGGGAGTCTAGCCATAATGAACAGCTGAGCAAAAGAATGGAGGAAGGAGAGGAGAGTGAAGGAAAAACTTTGATAAAAAGAGAACAAATACAAGAAGGGGAATAATATGAGAAGGCCCTAACATCACAGTGGTATCTGAGTAAAAAGTGCCTTGAGTCTCAGGAAGAAAGTGAACTTTAGCTGTGAAACAATAGAAAGCAACTTAGGATTTATAAGCATGAATGCTGTTTGGCTGAAAATTTTTCACCCTCCTCAAATTTCCTTAAACCATTTTGATTTCTTTTTGGTGACTTTTTGACACTATATATGTATTTTATGCACACACACACACACACACACACACACACACACACACTTTACCTTTCAAGCACCTAAATACACAGATTATATAATTTGACCCCGTATTCCAAACACTTAGAACAATTTTTTGCATTTAATGAACAATAATTTTTTTTTCAAAGTGATTTGGAAAGATCTATGCTACCACTTAACAATTAGCATTTATATAGAGATTTCTGGTTTATAAACCACTATATAGAGGTTAATCTCATTTGGACCCCACAACTCTGTGAAATAAGTGCTTTTATTATCCTTATTCTACACTTAAGGAAACAGGCTGAGACTTCAAGTGACTTGCCCAGAGTCGCCCAGCTAATCAGTAAAGCAATATTTGATCTCACATCTTCCTGACTACAAGTCTGGCCTTCTTACTTACTACCACATCTTATGTTATGCATTCAGAAGCTTTTTTCAGGCACTGATATAAAGGAGAGATTATAGGAAAAAGTGAAAATAATGATGTCAGTTATTCATTTATATGGTGCTTTAAGGTATGCAAAAGCATTGTGTGTATATATATATATATATATATGCATATATATTTTATATATTGTAAATGTATACACACACACACACACACACACACACACACACACATTTGTGGATGGGTTTTCTTATCTCCAAATCTAATACCTGATCCACTATGCCATCTAAATGCCAAGTAGAAGCAGGAAGGTCCATGAGGAAGCAATTGCAACAGCTGTTAAATGCTAGCACAGATCTGGCCAATTCTCTTTCAAACAAACATTTATGGTCTACTGTGTGCAAAATACTATTCAGGAATTTCCTGTAAGAGGGTGGAGATGGTGAAAGTAGATGAAGAGGATGTGAGAAATGTTGTGAAGGTAGAATCTGTATAGCCTTGGAAACTAATGAATACGAAAGGTACAGGAGAAGGGAACACACTGAGAAACAGTTTCAATTCTGAAAAAGAATAGATTTAAGGGAAAAGGTTATGTTTGGACATGGCAAATATAAGGCGATACCCAAAAGCTAAATGATGTTTTCTCAGGTAATTTGAATAATTTTAATAGCATCTTACATAGTCATGTGATCCTGGACAAATCACTTAACTCCTCTCTATCTCTGTTTCCTCATCTATAAAATGGAGAAAATAATAGTATCTATCGCTCAGGGTTGTTGTGAGAATGAAATAAGACAACTGTAAAATGCTTATAAGTGCAATATAAAGGTTAACTATTATTATTATATTTTACAATGTACAAAAAGCTTTACAAATATTATATGGAAGGTCAGGGTAGATTTGGAAGTTACTTATGTAGATAAAGTAGTCAAAATATAATGCTAAAATACTGGCAAGAAAAGACCCCATGTAAAATGTTAATAGGATGAGGAACTATTAAGAATAAAAGGAGGAAACAATTTAAGGCTCCAGAACATTATCTGTAACATATAGACCAGGAATATTTACTACATTTTCTGTAGCAAAAACAAACAATTGTCATTCATCTCAAAGAATAACATTGACTCAAGTTTATACCTCATTCATCACATTTTGGGATATTACACTGGTCTCTCAAATGCTTTGCCAGCATTGCATAAGTTCTGGCAATTTCTCTATCAAGTTAGGAAGGCTTCTAACACCAGCTCAACAGTGATCTCAGGTATCTGAGGACCACTTTAGATAAATCTGTACAGACTTATCACCAGAGGATTGGTAACTAAGTTAAAAATGTGTAGAGAACACTATCACTAACAAAACCATAGATCCTTGGAGAATTAAAGAACATTTAAAATAATAATCTACTGATTTGGCTTCATGTGAGTGATGAGACTCATTCTTTCAAAGTAGCTTCCACTATTTTCCATTATTATTATTAGTCTATAATATTTTGGGCACACACTCATCCAAAATAAACAGACCTAAGTTCTAACCAAGTCTCTGATGCTTATTAATTATAGAATATAGAAATGTTAGTTATCAGAGCAGAGCCAAAATAGGAGAAAACGAGGAGCTCATCTGAGCTCTTCCAAATTTCCCGCCAAAACTTTAAATAATGCCTCAAAATAAATTCTGGACAGAGCAAAAAAAAATTTCACACCCAAGGTAACTCAGAATGACAGCTGGAAAGGTTTATTGTATTGGGATAAAAGAAGAACACAGTTCCAACACAGGCTGTACACCAGCAAACCAGCAGCAGGCCTTAGGGATGACAGAGTCATCAGGGACAGCAGCAGCTGCTCATGGAACTCTCAGCCCACAGATGACAAGAGGGTCAGACTATTAGTAAGAAGATTACAAGAGTCCCTTTGTTGGCAATGAGCATAAGACCCTGTTGCATTGATCAAGTGAGGATTCAGGTTGCAGTCTTGGATCCAAGGCAATTGAGAGCACTAACATACCAGTTTGTGGCCATAGAGAAGTGAGGACCTTGGTCACAATTCCAATGTAGAAAAGAGTGCTAGTAGTCATTCAAGAGAGCAGAACATAGGCCAGGAGAGAATCAACCACACCTTTCCTAAAATCATTTAACCTTCGAAGAATGAAAGCCTTACAGACTCCCAGAACTAGCTCTGAAAACAGCTCCTCCAAATGTCTAAATCTTGGAACAGTGTTCCCCCCACTCCAGGAACAAAGTCCAATTCTAACATCAAGTTAAAAGTCAAGAAGAAAGCTGGGAAAAAATGAGTAAAATGAAAAAAAAAAAAAAAAAAAAAAAAAGAACCTGACCAAAGAAAGTTACTATGATGACAGGGATAAGCAAAACACAAACTGAGGAGAAAACAAAGTCAAAATCTGTCAATCTGAAGCTTCAAAGAAAAATATGTGAATTAGTCTCATGCCCAAAAAGAATTTCTGAAAGAACTCAAAAATTATTTTAAAAACCAAAGAGTGGGGCAACTAGATGGCACAGTGGATGGCCCTGAAGTCAGGAGGACCCAAGTTTAAATCAGACCTCAGACACTTAATACTTCCCAGCTATGTGACCCTGGGCAAATCACTTAACCTCAATTGCCTCAGCAAAACAAACAAACAAAGAGAGAGACTTGAGAGAAAATGGGAAAAAGAAATGAGAGAGAAGATAAAATCAAGAAAAAAGAGTCAACACCCTGGCAAAGGAGGGCACCAAAAATACTGATTAAAATAACACTTTAAAAAACAAAATAGTCCAAATGGTTTAAAAAAAAAAAAAAAAAAAAGAGCACAAAAATTCATTGAAGAGAACTCCTTAAAAATCAGAATCAACTACATGGGAAAAAAGATGTACAAAAAATTCACTAAAGAACTCCTTAAAAAGTAGAATTGGTCTGAAAAATTCTATACATACCCAGAGAAAGAACTAATTGCATCTGAATGCAGATTGAAGGATACTTTCTTAACTTTATTTTTCTTGAGAGTTTTTTTTTTTTTTTGGGGGGGGGGAGACTTGAGTAGAGAACATGACTTTTATGGAGATGTTTTACATGACTTCACAAGTGCCTTCTTAATGACACCTGGCAAAGAGGGAGAAAGGAGGAAAGAGAACCTGGAACTCAAAGTTTTAAAAACAGATGTCAAAAATTGTTTTATATGTAACTGGAAAAAAAATAAAATAATAAATTTTAAAAATTAAATATTGTTAAAATACAGACTACATGAAGCATGCTATTTTTCACTTTTTTTCTTTTATTCAAGTCTTCTTGTACAAAATGACTAACATAGAAATGTTTTACATAGTTCATGTGTAACCTATATCTAATTGTTTACCATCTCAGGGAAGGGAAAGCAGAGATGTAAAGAAGGATAGAATATGGAACGCAAAACTTTAAATAAAAATGTTTACAGAAAAAAAAAGAGTAGAACTGGCCAAATGTAAAAGGAGGGAAAAAAGATTACTAAAGAAAATAGTTCCTTAAAATTTTGAATTGACCAAGTAAAAACTTGAGACCTTAACAAACAATAAAACAAAATGAAAAAAAGAAAAGAAAATGTGAAATATCTCATTGGAAAATAGATCAAAGAGATAATTTAAGAATTTTTGGACTACCTGAAAGCTATGATTTTAAAAAAAGAGCCTAAAGAGAAAAGAAATTCAAGAAATTAACAAGGAAAATTGCCTTGTTGTGCTATAATCATTGGGCAAAATGGAAATTAAGAGTCCACTGATCGCCTCCTGAAAAATATCCCCAAATTAAAATTCCCAGGAATATTATAGTTAAGTTCTAATACAATTCAAATTCAAGAAGAAAATATTATAGATACAATTTAAATATCATGGAGGCACAGCAGGATAGCATAAGATTTTAGTAGCAAGTTAAAGAATTGGAAAGTTTGTAATATGATATTTCATATGACAAAAGAGTTAGAATTACAACCAAGAATCACTTACACAGCAAAGAAAAATCCTTCAGAAATAAAAAAAAAGAAAGGAAAAAAAAAAGGACATTCAAAGAAAGAGGGGACTTTAAGCATTCTGAAAAAAAAAAAGCCAGAACTGAATAGAAAACTATTTTCAAATACAAGAATAAATATAAGTATAAAAAGGAAAGGGATATCATAAGGGATTCAATAAGATTAAATTGTTCACATTCCTACATGGGAAGATGATACTTCTAAATCTTAAGAAAGTTCACATCATTAAGGCAGTTAGAAGAAATATACATAGAGGGTCATAGGTGTTAGTTGAATATGATACATTTATTTCTGAAAAAGAAATAAAAGGGGTGAGATAGAAGAATGTGCTCTAGAAGGAGGAGAAGAAGTAGAATGGAATATATTAGCTTGCATAAAAGAAGTGCAAAAAATTTGTATAGTGGAGCACAAGATTGAGAGGGAAAGGGAATAAGTTGAACCTTGCTCTCATTAAAATTGGCTCAAAGAGGAAATAACATACACACTCAATTTGGAATAGAAATATATCTTAATCTATGAACGAGATGAGGTGAGATCTTTCAAGACACTTGTGAAAATCGAGTAAGGCTTCATCTATTTCAAAGTTTGAGTAGGCCTGAAGGACTTTAAGCATCAAGTCAAGGGCATCCTTAAATTCCCTCCCTGCTATCCCCTAAGGACATACTTAAATCCCCTTGTTATCCTCCTATGACATCAGTGTCTTTGTGTTAGGTCAAATATGGGCAACTATGTACTTATTGGTCAAGTTCAATTTCTTGAGTAGTTCCCTCGTTTAGAATGTAAGATCCTCAGCCAATAAGGATGAGGGTCAGTGGTGGGAGGGGGTATTTGGGTTAGGGATAAAAAGTGTAGACCCTGCCCTCTACGATGCTTCCTCCCTTAGATTGTCTGCTCGATGGGTGGGACACCCAATTCTCGAGAACGAATAAACTTCGCTTTGCTTCTAGATATGTCTCCAGCTTTTTTATTAAATGCTGTACCACACAATCTACAAGAAAGTAGTATAAGAAAGGATAAGAGGGGGACTGCTGATAGAAGGGAGGGAAAGTTAGGGGATACAGTGATGGAAGCAAACCCTTCTGAGGATGGACAAAGTAAAAGGAAAGAAAAAAAGATGAATAGCGAAGTAAGATAAAGGGAAATATACAATAATTACAACTGTGGAAAAAATTTATAGGAAGTTTGTCTCATTTCTCAAATATGTGGGAAGAGGATTCTGGGAAAATGGTGGAATAGGTAAGAAAACTTTTGATTCCTCAAATTTATTCCCCAAAAAAAAACAGAACAATACCTCAAAGAATGTACAGCATTGGTAATAAACAGAAGTCTAGGTAAAGCAGTAGTTCTCCTATGATAACTTGAGAAGATTCTTTTCTCCTGCCCCCAAGAAAGTCCTAACTTCAGGAATAGAGGTTCTGTCAGAGTGAAGTAGAAATTTTACTTTAAAGATCAGCGCCCCTTTTCCCACATGCCTTTGGAGGTGCTTGAGGGGGAGATGAAGAGGGGACCCCTGAACTTGGAAAATCCTGGAAGGAGAAAATCTTCAATTCTGTCTCAATAACTGACTTTGCCCCATGTTTTTTTTTTTCCTTAAATGAATTTAAGTTCCAACTGCTTGAGGGGGGAATGAGGCGGGAAAGATTCCAATCTCTGATTCCCAACCCCCCTTAGTTAATGTAAATTACCCTTTGACTCACAAATCCTTGTCCCTTTGAATTCCAATAGAAGATCCAGACCTGTCCCAGCCCCACCATCTGAGCCAACTTTGGGGCCATACCCCAAAGCCCCTCGAGCTAAGTCTCCGACTTAAAAGGGCCATGCTGGGGAACCCCTCTTTGCAGAGATTCCAAACATGCTATCCACGTGAGGACCCTCTGTCCAGTGCCCTGCTTATCTCTACCTTCACCTATCTCCTACTTCTAAACTCAATAATAAACCTCTTTTATCAAAAAATAAATAAATAAATAAAAAGAAAAAATAAAAAGAAATTTTACCTTAAGACTAATTCTGTGAAATCAATAAGCCCTGAGAACATTTGAGATTGGGAGCCAGCTTCGTCTTAGAAACTTTCATCTCACCGACATAATCAGGGGCTGATTTCTGAGTGGAAGAAGATTGAATATTCAGACCTTCCACTATTAATGCCAAGCCAGCTGTGCTGACCAGACACATCACCAGTTGGGTTGCTCCTGCAGGACAGAAGGACCTAGCTCACACCTCATGATTGTAGTAGTAAAGGGACAGAAACCCTGCTGGCTATAGATGCTTGCAGGACAGCAGAGAATCTGGTTTTAGTTCACTAAACTGAAAGAGGACAGCTGTAGTTTGCAGCCACTGAGGGGACTGCAGGAAGCAAAGTCATTTCTGACACAACTTGAGGCCTTTAGCCATAGCTTAGCAATGAAGAGTAGTGGTGGGGAAAGGAAGGACCTAAGGCTTGGGGCATCATTCCCCATACCTTAGGATTAGAATTTGCTAAAAACAAAATAAAACAAAAAAAAAAAATAATAAAAATGAGTAAGCAAAGTAGAGAGAACCCAACCATAGCTAATTACTATAGGGATAGAGAAGATTTGAAGAATCCAACCATAGATAGTTACTATGGAGTTAGAGAAGATCTGGATTCATATTAAGTAGAAGACAAAGGAGCTAAAAAAAGTTATTCCATTTTCAATTAGAAACGTCAAATGGTCCCAAGCACAAAAAGAGTTCTTGAAAGAACTTTAAAAGGATTTGAAAAATCAAATAAGCAAAAGTGAATCAAATAAGAGAGATCAAGGAAAAGTTTAAAAAATATAAAAGAAAAAGGAAAAGGAAATGTATTTCCCAAAATATTTATAGCAGCTCTTTTTATGGTAGCAAAGAATTAGAAATTAAGGGAATGTCCATCAATTAAAGACTGGATGAACAATGTTATATTTTAAGAAATGAAGAGCAGTATGCTATGAGAAAAACCTGGAAAGATTTAGCAAAGTGAAATGAGCAGAACCAGGAGAACCTTGTACATAGTAACAATATTGTACAAGGATCAACTGTGAATGACTTAGCTATTCTCAGCAATATAATGATCCAAGATAATTCTGAAGATTTATAATGAAAAATGCTTTCCACTTCCTGAGAAAGAATTGATAAAAGTCTGAATGCAGATTAAAGCATTTTTAAAGTTTTCTTTATATTTCTTGTTTTTGTCTGCTTTCTCTCACAATATGACTAATATGGAAATATGTTCTACATGACTGCATATGTATAACCTATATAAAATTGCTTGCTTTCCAATGAGGGTGAAAGGAAAGGAGAAATTTTGGAATTCAAAATTTTAAATATTAAAAACTGTTTTTACATGTTATTGGGGAACAATAAAATATTTAATATGTTATTAAATAGAAAGAAATGTTAGTTATCACCAAAATGAAGATCAAAATTTAATTAACAAGATTTTTTTTTAAAATTGCTCATTCTGTTCACATAGTAGAGAGTAAATCACTTAACTAGAAGACAGGAAATGTATTCCCACAAAAACATAAAATTCTGCTATTTAAGGAGAAAAAAAATTTGCTAGCCATGATCCCCTTGGCAGTCTACCTAGACTGGCCATATATAGAAAAACAAAGTACTGCCAAAGGCCAACTATTTACATTGCAAAGGATCCCCATAAACCATGAACAAGTATACTCATCAAAAGACATGATAAGAGTCAGCAATTCTGATGAACATGGTAAAAGAGAATAGGAAAGGGTACCAGTGAATAGAATACCCTTAATTTTGTCCTTTTCTTTCCTATAATGTCTTTTCTAAGCCTAAAAATCCATTGCCTTTCCCTTGGCAAAAGGCCAATTCTGAGGCAGTAGGCCTGCTATTTATAAATTGGAAGGATTGGAGGTCTGGCAAAGGTGAATCCTACCCAAGGGGCCTGACTAACTCTGCTCCCATTTCTCAAGGATAAAAATAATCCAAACAGAAGTTCAGGAGCAGGCAAGTGGCCAAAATTTTCATTTGTTTTTCTAAGTTCTAGGAGGCTTGGGAGCAGGGAAAGACCAGAATGGCATGTAGTCCAAAGTTTATCCTCAGCTTTGGGATCCAAATTTCTTTTCTCTCTGTCTCCTTTTGTCTGTGCCTCTCTCCTTCCTGCCCCGCCCCCCCCCCTCCCTCCCTCCCTCTCCCTCTCTCTACTGCAGTATTATAAGTGTATGGCATCACTGAGCAAAGGGCAGAGTGAGATGTTTTTCTATAAATTTGCAAAAAGATATTTGCCTTCACCACAGGTCTAGCTTGACTTGACCACTTATATAAACATTATAAAACTTGCAAATTGTTTTATGTATACAGGGTATTTCAAAAGTCTTAGGAAAGTTTTAAATTGTAATAGCTTAAAGTTATCCTAAGAATTTACATACACTCTGTATTAGTTCAAATTGAGTCCCACAAATTGAGTGAGGAAATTATTATCCTCATTACAAATGAGAAAAAAGAGATAAAATAACTTGCCCAACCAGGGTCACAAAGCCAGTTAGTTTCAGAAGCAGGATTCATATTCAGGTCTTTCTAATTCCAAATGTAATACACAAGTGACAAGAACATTCTAACTCTTTTCCAAACCATATAAGTTTACATTTAAAGAGTTAACTAATGTAATACACAAGTGACAAGAACATTCTAACTCTTTTCCAAACCATATAAGTTTACATTTAAAGAGTTAACTTCTTCAAGAAAGTTAAAACAGGTTATTGAGAAGAGCTTAATGGTTATGCCAAAATTTATAAGCTAAAAGAGATTAGTGAGCTCTAAAGGTTTATTTTACAATAAAATCTTAAATATACAGTAACTGTTTTAATTATAGTTGATTACAGGGTAGCACATGAGAAATGTGGTCCACACAAATCTTTGGGAGAAAATACAAGTTAAAATATTGTTGCCACTGCTGCCTTGAGTCACTGTCTGCAAAGCTCTTCCCCACAGTGGCTGAAGTGATCCAATATTTCAAGTTCATTTAGTATAATAGCCATTGACAGTTAAAAAGAGAGAGAGAGAGAGAGTGAGTGAGTGAGAGAGAGAGAGAGAGAGAGAGAGAGAGAATGAGAATTTATGAGACAAAATCCAATGAGTCAATCTGACATTTTTAACCATTTGATAAATTCAATGCAACAGACACTAAGAAAGTACCTACTGTGTTCAAGCATATCCCCAATTAAAGGATATTAAGATAAATAAGACAAGAGTTCTTATTCTTGGAGAATTTATACTGTAGTAGAGAAGATAAACCACATATACTGTAATATAAGAACTCTAACAAAAGACTGAGTATTATAAACACATTAGAGAGAAACAAATAAAAGTGTTGTGAGTTCAACCAAAAGGTACTTCTGATTGGGGAAAATATAAGGGAAAAAATGAAGCATTAAAGGATTATGTGATCTGGAAAAAGAGTCATATAGCTCCTTTTGGCTATAGTATCATATAGGTGAAGGGAAACAAAGAAAGCTAGAAAAGTAAAGCCAGGAAAAAACAAGCAACAATGTTTATAAATTATATTCTTCACAATAACTTCATAAAGCTGAGATTCCACTGTTAAATCTCACCTATGTAAATGTGAACTCCTTGAGGGCAGAGTGCTGTTTTTGTCTGTCTTTATAACCCCAGTGCTTAGCACTTGTGCCTGATAATAAATGCTTAAAAAATGCTTGTTGACATTTGAAAATGTTCAAAGAATTGCATATATTTAATCTATATTAGACTGCTTGCTGGTTTTTTTTTTTTTTTTTGGGGGGGGGGGGAGTGTCAGGGAAAGAGGGAGAAAAAATGTGGAACACAAGTCTTACAACAATGAAAGTTGAAAACTATCTTCAGGTGCAGGTAGATGGCACAATGAATAGAGCACCAGCCCTGAAGTCAGGAGTACCTGAGTTCAAATTTGACCTCAAATACTTCACATGTCCTAGTTGTGTTGACCCTAAGCAAGTCACTTAATCCCAACGGCCTCCAAAAAAAATTAATTTAATTTAAAAAGAGATATAAGGTAAGTGGATTCACATATTTTAAAAATATGCTCTATTCAAATAAATACTGTCTCCTTAAAAATTAACATTCAATTCATTTAAAGACTATTCTAGCAATAGTTAAAGATCATTAATATTTCTAAAATTCAAGATTTTTATTAGAAAATACAATAGTATAGTTTTTATGAAAATATCTTCTTCCATCCATTAAGATTCATTCTTCCCTTTGAAACCTATTGTTTTACATTTCATTTTTACAGCTTTTCAAAATCTTGTGATTTCATCATTTCATTAACATCCTTTTTTATGTTGTTCAGTCATTTTTCACATGTTGCTCATAATGACCCCATTTGGAGTTCTCCCAGAAAAGACACTGGGAGTGGTTTACCATTTCTTTCTGCTATTCATTTTACAGAGGAGGAAATGAGGCAAAATATAGTTAAATGACTTGCCCAGGGACACACAGCTATTAAGTATATGTGGTTGGATTTCAACTCAGGAACAGAAGTCTTTCTAACTTCAGGCCAAGTAATCTATTCACTTAGTTATCTAGCTATCCCACTCCCTTTATTGACAGCTTTATAATTTCAATGCAGGTCCAACATCATGTCACATATTTTATCTTTATAAGTTATTTTTGTTTTTGATCATACCTGTGATTTCATGAGTATGAGCAATTACCAGTGAGGAAAACCCTCTTTATCAGTGAAGATCAGCAACTGGTCACAAGAGTAGCCAGGAAATTTGAGAAGTTAAAATAGATTTGTTTAAGGTCATACTATCAGGATGTATTAGAAGTGGCTCTTAAATTCAACCTGGCTATGAAGGAAGCCAGTTAGCTTCTCTTCCAGGCTATTTCACTGAGTTGTTATGGCCAAAACCCAAAAAGTTTAGTCATCAACCTTCCCAGTGATAAGTCACTTAAAAATTAACTAATCCTAGAATATGGGATACAAACCCTATCTTGGGTGCCTCTGTTCAAAACCTTTTCAGCGCTCAAGCAAACTATCAAATAATGAAATCATCTGTTATTGTATCAGGGTGAATAACTCCATGTGTAGGATATCCTTCAAGCAATAGTTTATAAACCCTAAGAATTTCTTGAAGCAGAAAGAGGTTATTACTTGTGTCCATAGTAACTGAATTACTAAATGTCAGTTTGGATTTGAACCCCGGTCCCTCTAATTACAAAGCCAAGCACTTAATCTATTTGTCTATACTGCCTGTATTCATAAAAGTTATCAAATTTAAGGAGTCCTCAGGAAACTGGTGTGCTTTACCTTCTTTCTTTGGAAATCATGGTTTATCACTGCATTCATAACAGTTATAAAGTCTTTCAAAGTTACTTTTCTCTTTAATATGTTACTATATAAATTGTTCTTCAGTTTACAAAGATCTTCCTCATTTTTTCTAAAATTATCAATTTCATTAAAGCTATTACTAGTCATAAAAACGGTCTAAATAACTATTGATTAGAAAAATGCAAATTAAAACAACTCTTAGGATACTACCTCACACATCAATAATATGACAGAAAAGAATGATAAATGTTGGAGAAGATGGGAGGAAATTGGAACACTGATACACTGTTGAGGGAGCTGTGAACTAATCCAACTATTCTGGAAAGCAATTTTGAACGAAGTCCAAAGGGGCTCTAAAAAACTTGCATATCCTTAGATCCAACAATACCACTACTATGTCTATAACCTATGTGTACAAAAATATTCTTTTTGTGGTGGCAAATAACTGGAAATTGAAAAGATGACTATCAATTGGGGAACAGTTAAACCAGCTGTAGTCTATGAGTGTAAAGAATGATGGGGGGGAAAAAGAAATGAGCAGAGAGATTTCAGAAAAACCTGGAAAGACTTATATGAACTGATGCTAAGAACCAGGAAAATATTGTACACAGTAATAGCAATACTGTGCAACATTCAATTATGATAGACTTAGTTCTTCTCAACAATGCACTAATCCAAGTCAATTCCAAGGGACTTGTAATAGAAAATGCTGACAACAACCATAGAAAGAACTATGGAGTCCAAATACAAATCAAAGCACACTATTTTCATTTTTTTTTTTTTTTGCCTTTTTCTTTTTTGTGGTTTTCCCCTTTTGTTCTGTGCCTTTTTTCACAATACAACTAATGTGGAAATTTGTTTAACATAATTATACATACCTATATCAGATTGTTTGCTGTCTAGAAAGAAGAGGGAAGGGATGGAGGGAGAAAAATTTGGAACACAAAGTCTTACAAAGATGAATAATGAAAATTATTTTTATATGAAGTTTGGGGAAAATAAAATACTATTAAGTAAAAAAAAAAGAAATAATCAATCTCATCATTTCTTATGGCAAATATTTCATCATATTAATTCACATACTGCCATTTCTTCATGGAAGAATGCATCCTCTTGTTTCTAATTTTTGACTACTTCCAAAAAAAAGCTGCTATAAATATTTTTGTACATATAAATTTCCCTTTTCTTTAATTCTTTGAAAATATAGGCCTAGCCTCATTTCTAAAATATATAGAGAATTAACTCAAATTTATAAGAGTTCAAGCCATTCTTCAATTGATAAATGGTCAAAGGATATGAACAGACAATTTTCAGATGAAGAAATTGAAACTATTTCTAGTCATATGTCCAAATCATTATTAATCAGAGAAATGAAATTAAGACAATTCTGAGATACCACTACACACCTCTCAGATTGTCTAAGATGACAAGAAACAATAATGACCAATGTTGGAGGGAATGTGGGAAAACTGGGACACTGATACATTGTTGCTGGACCTGTGAACGAATCCAGCCATTCTGGAGAGTGATTTGGAACTATGCTCAAAAAGTTATCAAACTGTCGCATACCTTTTGATCCAGCAGTGTTTCTACTGGGATTATACCCCAAAGAGATCTTAAAGGAAGGAAAGGGACTTATTTATGCAAAAATGTTTGTGGCAGCCCTTTTTGTAGTGGCAAAGAACTGGAAAATGAGTGGATGCCCATCAGTTGGAGAATGGCTGAATAAGTTATGTTGTATGAGTGTTATGGAATATTATTATTCTGTAAGAAATAACCAGCAGGGTGATTTCAGAGAAGCTTGGAGACTTACATGAACTGAAGCTAAGGTAAATGAGCAGAACCAGATTATTATACATGGCAACAAAAAGAGTATATAATGATCAATTCTGATGGACGTGACTCTCTTCAACATTGAGATGATTCAAATCAGTTCCAATTGTTGATTGTATGATGAAGAGAGCCATCTACATCCAGAGAGAGGACTATGGGAACTGAATATGGTTCACAACATAGCATTCTCACTTTTGTTGTTTGCTTACATTTTGTTTTCTTTCTCAGGTTTTTTTTCCCTTCTTCATCCGATTTTTCTTGTGCTGCAAGATAACTGTATAAATATGTATACATATATTGCATTTAACCTATGTTTTAACATATTTAACATATATTGGACTACCTGCCATCTAGGGGAGGGAGGAGAAAATTTGGAACAGAAGGTTTGCAAGGGTCAATGTTGAAAAATTACTTATGCATATGTTTTGTAAATAAAAAGCTTTAATAAAATTAAAAAAAAAAAAACAAAGAATTATAGGCCACAGTTGAGTCAAAGAATAGACACACTTCACTTTCTACATAGTTCCAAATTACACTTCAGAATTTACAAGACCAATTTACAACTCCATGAACTAGTATGCATTTCCACAGCCCCTCCAGCATTTTTATTCTCCTCTTTTGTCTTTTTCATCAACTGGATAAATATATCAATTAGAATTTCAAAATTACTTTAATCTGCATTTCTAACTATTAAGTGACTTATGGCATTTTTCTATCACTCACAACAGCTTTGAATTCCTTTGAAAATTATCTTCATATTCTCTATTAATGAACAATTCTTAAGTTTTATAAACTTGAATCATTTTTTGATGTACCTTAGAAATAAGACCTTTTTCAGAAATATTTTATCAAAGTTTTTCCAGTTACTGTTTCCCTTTTTTTTCCCCTCTGAAGCAATTGGGCTTAAGTGATTTGCTCAGGGTCCCACAGCCAGGAAGTGTGAAGTATCTGAGGCCAGATTTGTACTCAGGTTCTCCTGACTTCACGGCTGGTGCTCCCCCATCTACCTGTCCCTTCCCTTTCATTTTCACATTAGATTTTTTTTGTGCCGAAATTTTTTAATTTTACATGAGCAAAATTGTCCTTTTTACCTTTTGTTAGCCTACCATTTTTTTAGTTATGAACTCTGTCTCTATAGACCCAAAAGGTAATATTTTCCTAACTCATCTAACTTGTTTATAATATGATGTTTTACACTTGATATGTATTCTTTTGAAGTTTATTTTCATATATGGTGTGAGATGTTCAACTAAATCTAATTTCTATCAGGCTATTGTCCAGTTTTCAAAGGAATTTTGTCAAATAATGAGTCTTTCAGTAAGTAGGGTCTTGCTCCCAATACTAGATACTGATTTTATTTGCTACTATATTTATGTTGTGACTTATCTGCTTCACTGATCAAGCTCTTTTTTAACCTATGCCTAGTTGTTTTTAGAATTATTATTTTATAATACAATTTAAAATCTGATACTAATAGGCTCCTCACATTTTTTTTCATTATTGCCCTGGAGATTCTTGGCTTTTATAACTCCGAAGGAGTTCTATTAATATCTTACAATATTTGTAATTATTTTGAATGAAATTTCTCTTTCTAGCTATTTTTGTTGCACTTTATTGGTTGCCAAATTATTTTTCTACACTTTAATAGGAAAATAAATTTCCTATTTATAGGAAAGTAAATTAAGACAATAATAACTGCACTACTTATTTCCTATAATTTCTTAAAAATCAAATGAAAGAACACATGAAAAGCTTTTCAAGTTGTTACTTAAGTGCCTACTGTTAGTAATTAATATTATTTATTCAAAACAGTCTCACAATTCACAAGTGAAACACATAAGCAAAAAAAATTTATTGAGTATCTATAATATAACAATCACTATGCTAAGTATAATATAATGCAAAATGTTTTTTCTGCTTTCAGACCTGTAATTTCAGGGTAGGAAAATCCTGGTGTAGAAATCCCCTTCACTGTTCACTGATCATAGATAATTCCTTTGTAGCAACTCTTACAGTCTTATAGAATTGCCTCCATCATTGAGAAACTAGGTAACTTGCCTATGATCACACGGTCAATAAATATCAGAGGCAGGATTTGAATCCAGGTCTTTTTGATTCCATGACCAATTATTCCAAGATACCTTTCAGAATGCAAATAAACTGGAGTAAATAATTTTTCTTTCAGAAATTTGTTTAGAACTTAGTAAGGTAAAAGGTAAGAACATGAAAAAAAAGTCATAATTTTTAAAACTCTACCAACATATTCAATTGAAAATAAAAACATTCACTTAGTAGACAAATATCTTGCACTTACCATAAAATCTAATGAAAGATTAAGAATCAACATACTAAGATACCACTTCATTGAATAAGAAAATATATTATAAAGATCTAGTAAAGCTAGGTTTATTTAGCAAAAAAAATTCATCTACTTGCCTTTGTAATTAGTTTTCCCAGACAAATTTAACTTTTAATGTAGCACATAAAAGGGTACTCTACCTCAATATCTTGGAGACTGAATTCCTTTTGATCTTTAAAGTTAGCAGCTCCAGAGCTCAATTCCATCAGCATTTTTGCTATTTCTGGTTTTATTGCGGCTGTCAGTCTACTGGCTGCTTCCATGACATGCTCCTGCACATCCTTCAGTTGCATAGCTGCCTTTGAATAGGGAGAGTTCCTAAATACATTGCTGAAAAGGTCTGTAAGAAAAGTACTTGCACGGCAAAACACATTGAGTGCATCCAGATATTTGGAGATTCCCTGCTGGATGTCTGCAATTGGAGTAGTGTGGGCTACAGCATGGTTGCAGCTATTTGCAGCAGCTGCAGAGACCAAAGGGGATGCTGAGGCAGCTGATGCCAGGGGGGCACTCAGGGTCCTCCCTAGCTCAGGCATTGGATACTGCTGGTGTTGCTGCACTTTCTGCTTGGACCCGCCAAGCAAAAAGCGTCGCTTGTAGTCCATTTTACTTTCCTGGGCACTACAACAATACATAAGTAAGAAATTGTCCAAAAGTCCTTGAATTAATCAGTTTTTCAATTCTCTTCCTTGAGAATTGTAGTTATGTATAATAACAATAGAGAACTGCAAACAAAAGTTCCATAAAAGGCATTTCCAATAGGCAGGTACCTCCACAGTGTATCTCAGCAACAAGTAGAGTGGCAGGTTTGCGGTGTCAATGTTTCCAATGCAGCCCCGCTGCAGAAACAATTCACAAAAATGAAAACTAAAAGTCTTTCCTGTTTAGTATTCTACTCTCTCCATAAGAGGATGCAATTTTCAAACAAAGAAAATCTTTTACTTATAATTTATTTTGCCAGAATATTTTGCCACCTGATACTTTTTATACTGGCAGAAAATAACCTTAATTTTTAAAATGCAGTATCTTAATGTTTTCCATTAACATATCAGAAAAATAAAGCAAAAAAAAAACAAAAACCCACACACTGATCAACAGCGACTATAAAAGCTGTGCAGAGAATCTTTATTTTAAACTAAGTCCTTTTGACAGATCAGCTCTCTGCATAATTTTGACAGAGCCTGTCTGCCAAATCCATTTACCTGTAGTGTTTCTTCTTAACGCTGCAGGAAAAAAAATAAAATGTCTTCTTTTTTCTTAAATCAAGTTATTAAAAATTGGGAGTGTTTGTTATTTCAAGTTGCTCAGCTGCCTCTTCCTTTCCTTTTGTTTTCTGAGGTAGTTGTTTCCTTTGTAACATTAATAAGTGTTGCTTCCAGATTGAGTTTATGCTTAATTGTTAGGTCTGAGGCAAGAATGCACAAATGTATTTGTAAGGCCTTTAGGTCATTTCCTGCAAAAGGAAAAAAAGTTAAGAAGGTTACAGAACAATGAGTAGCTTCTGTTCAAATTTTAACTATTTCTGTGCTGTTTTTTTCTATTTAGAATCAATCTGTTAACAAAAATCAAATACAAAGACTGCCTTATAATATTTTTAGAAATTTGCAACTACTAAAGTTTTCCAAGTTCTAGGCCCAAAATAGGAAATTAACAGGATAGCAATTTAAAACTACTAAATCTGAAACTGAAATTAATAAGAACCATTTCCAAAAATGCTAGTGTGAATACTTAAAAAATGTACACAAACATATTAAGTTTTGCATAACAGAAAGATATTGCAGTTCTGTCTTTCAGCTTACTTACTATCTTTTCCCTCCAAAGAATTGATTCAATACCAGGCCTGGAGTCAGGAGAACCTGAATTTAAATCTGGCTTCAGACCTGATTGCCTCCTGCAGCCCCCTTAATAAAAGAATTGATGTTGGAACACTGAATAAATAAGGGAGAATACTTCTTTAAGTCAAAGTCTATGTTTTGTATTTTAAACAACAGATAATGGGAATAAAATAATTAACACAGAATAGAGAGAATAAAGTTTATCAACTCAATGCTAATGTCTAGATATTATTTTCACCACTTACTTATCTGACTTCATCAAAATATGGCTTTAAAAGGTATATTTAATGAAGAATCACAATATCCCACATGATTTGTACTAAGTTTGAAATGTACTGAATTATAATTTTCTGTGGACAAATAAAATGTGCTGCATTTTAATTATTATCAACTATAACTAAACAATAGGTCAGAAAGTGTCAGACATGAATGAAAAAGAACTCATCAGAAATAGAAAAAAATAGTAAAGAACAAGGAAGTGGCTAGACACATGAAAAAGTGTGTTGGATTTGATGTAAGGTCAGGGGACATAATCTTTAAATTCCACTTTGCTATACTTTGGTGACCTTGAGGGAGTAATCTCGCAAATTTTGCATCTGCTTTTTTATCTGTAAAACAAAATGAAGAACTAAAGCCTGCTAGAAAGTCTTTAATATTATGATTTTGTGGAATCCCTAACTTTATGGTCCTGGAATTCTATATGTGTGATTCCCCCCCTCCCCAATGTGATATTAAGCTCTCTTTTTGTTGTTTTATTAATTTGGGTATTATATATTTGTATATATGTATTTATCAATTTCTTTGAATTTTCAATTTTGCTGGCATATAATTACATATGGTAATTTCTGATAAGTTTATTTCTTCTCTGTTGTGAACTTGTTTAGTGCCTTTTTTTGTAATTTGATTTTCGTATCTTATTGTTGATCAGGTTAATAACTGGTTCATCAATATTATTAGTCTTTTCAAAATACCAAATCTTAAACGCCAAGTTCTATACTTTTAAGTTTCTCTATTTTTCTTTTGTTTTAAGATACCTACTTTTCTACTTGTTTCAGAGTTGCCAAATTATTTTTTAATCTAATTGTATGCTCACTTCATTCTCTAAATTTATTTTATTAATAACATGTTTGTAAAATATAAATGCTCCTTGAACAGCTGCTTTAGCTGCATTCCATTAAGTTTTGTGGTTTTGCTGTTGTCATCATTATCTTTTTTTATTATAGCTTTTTATTTATAAGATAGATGCATGGATAATTTTTCAGCATTGACAATTGCAAAAGCTTTTGTTCTAATTTTTTCCCTCCTTCTCTCCACCCCCTCCCTCAGATGGCAGGTAGACCAATACATGTTAAATGTGTTAAAATATATGTTAACTACAATATACATATATATGTCCAAACAGTTATTTTGCTGTACAAAAAGAATCGGACCTTGAAATAGCGTACAATTAGCCTGTGAAGGAAATCAAAAAGGCAGGCCGACAAAAACAGAAGGATTGGGAATTCTATGTAGTGGTTCATAGTCATCTCCCAGAGTTCTTTCGCTGGGTATAGCTGGTTCAGTTCAATGCTACTCTATTGGAGTTGATTTGGTTCATCTCATTGTTGAAGAGGGCTACATCCATCAGAATTGATCATCATATAGTATTGTTGTTGAAGTATATAAGGATCTTCTGGTCCTGCTCATTTCACTCAGCATCAGTTCATGTAAATCTCTCCAGGCCTTTCTGAAATCATCCTGCTGCTCATTTCTTACAGAGCAATAATATTCCATAATATTCATATACCACAATTTATTCACCCATTCTCCAAATGATGGGACATCCATTCAATTTCCAGTTTCTGGCCACTACAAAAAGGGCTGCCACAAACATTCTTGCCCAAACAGGTACCTTTCCCTTCTTTAAGATCTCTTTGGGATATAAGTCCAGTAGTAACACTGCTGGTCAAAGGGTATGCACAGTTTGATAACTTTTTGGGCATAACTTCAGATTGCTCTCCAGAATGGCTGGATGTGTTCACAATTCCATCACCAAAGTATCAGTGTCCCAGTTTTCCCACATCCCCTCTAACATTCTGCATTATCTTTCCCTATCATTCTAACCAATCTGACAGGTGTGTAGTGGTGTCTCAGAGTTGTCTTAATTTGCATTTCTCTTATTAATAATGACTTGGAGCATCTTTCATATGGCTAGAAATAGTTTCAATTTCTTTGAGAACTGTCTGTTTATATCCTTTGACCATTTATCAATTGGAGAATGGATTGATTTCTTATAAATTAGAGTCAATTCTCTATATATTTTGGAAATGAGGCCTTTATCAGAACCTTTGACTCTAAAAATGTTTTCCCAGTTTATTGCTTCCCTTCTATTCTTGTCTGCATTAGTTTTGTTTGTAAAAAAACTTTTCAATTTGATATAATCAAAATTTTCTATTTTGTGACCAATAATGATTTCTAGTTCTTCTTTGGTCATAAATTCCTTCCTCCTCCACAGGTATGAGAGGTAAACTATCCTATGTTCTTCTAATTTATTTAAAATCTCATTCTTTATGAACCCATTTTGACCTTATCTTGTTGTATGGTGTTAAGTGTGGATCAATGCCTAATTTCTGCCAAACTGATTTCCAATTTTCCCAGCAGTTTTTGTCACAGTGAATTCTTATCCCAAAAGCTGGAGTCTTTGGGCATCATTATCTTTAATATAACTATTTATTGCTTCTAGGATTTCTTCTTATAATTCAATATGCTACATGAACTGATGCCAAGTGAAATGAGCAGAACCAGGAGATCATTATACACTTCAATAATGCTATATGATGATCAATTTCGATGGATGTGGCCCTCTTCAACAATGAGAGGATCCAAATCAGTTTCAACTGATCTGTAATAAACAGAACCAGCTATACCCAGAGAAAGAACACTGGGAAATGAGTATGGACCACAACATAACATTTCCACTCTTTCTGTTATTGGTTGCTTGCATTTTTGTTTTTTCTTCTCAGGTTATTTTTACCTTTTTTCCTAAATCCAATCTTTCATGTGCAACAAAATAACTGTATAAATATGTATACATATATTGTATTTAACATATACTTTAACATACTTAACATGTATGGGACTACCTGCCATCTAAGAGAGGGGATGAAGGCAAGGAGGGGAAAAGTTAAAAATAGAAGTTTTTGTAAGGGTCAGTGTTGAAAAATTACCCATTAACATGTTTTGTATATAAAAAGCAAAAATAAAAAAATAATATTAATTCAATATGTTAATATTTCTCTAACCTACCACCTCTCAAAGCAGTCCACTGCATTTTTCAATGGCTCTAATTGTTTGGAAGTTTGCTGGTCAAGCCTAAATTTACCTCATTCCAATTTAACCTCATTAATTCCTGGTTCTGTATTCTAGGGCCAAACAAAACAAGCCTAGCCCCACATCCACATGACAGGCCTTCAAGCACTTGAGTCTAACTACCAAATTTCCCCCAGAGTCTTCTTTTCTGGCTAAACTTCCCCATTTCTTTAAATTGATCTTAAGATATAAACTCAAGGCGCTTCATTATCCTGGCTGTCCCCTGTTCTTTCCAGCTTATAAATGTTCTTCTTAAACAATGGATTATAATGAATTGGAATATAATGGAATACAAAGAATGAAATACAATCAGACTATCACCTCCCTATTCTTGGAACCATAACCCAACATTACATCAGTTTTTTTGGACTGGAAAATTATTTACCTGGCTTATATTATACTAGTAGTTCACTAAAACCCCCAATCTTCTTTGGAATATTTGGGGTCTGTCCATGCCTCCACACTTTTATACTTGTAAAGTTAATTTGTAATACTCAAATCTAAAACTTTACATTTACCTTTACTGAATTTTATCTTTAGATTCAGCCTCATACTCTAACCTGTCAAGATCCTTCTGATCCTGACTGTCACCCACTGTATTAACTATTCCTCCCACCTTAGTGTCAGTCTACAAATTTAAAAAATCTCTAAATCACTAAACTGTTAAATAGAAAGCCAAGCATAACTTTCTGGAGTGCTCACATCGGAGATCTTTTGCTATATTGACATTAAACCTTAACACCTATTCAGAACATGTAATTCTGAATCTATCAAATTCTTATTAGCTACTCTACATTTTCCATCTTCTCCACAAAAGAAAGAACTATTTTATCAAAAACTTTGCTAAAAAATACATAAATTATGTTAATAACATTCTCCCCTATTTGCTGAATTGGCACAATCAGTAAACTTGGCATTAAGAAGACATGAGTTGGAATCCTATCTCTGAAACTTTCTAGCTATGTAATCGCCAGGCAAGTCACTTAACTTTTGTCAAGTTAAATTTCTTCCTCTACCAAAAAAAATTTTTTCTTCAACTACAAAAAAAATTGGGATAATTTTGTGAAGCTCAAATGAAATAACATATGTAAAGCACTTTGAAGATCTTAAAGTTCCCTATAAATGATTCAGTTTAAAAAAAATAGAGAGAAAAGAGAAGAAAAGAGGGAGAGAGAGAAAAAAAGAAAGATGGAAAGGGGAAAGAAGAAAAGAATTAAGAAAAAGGAATAGGCTGACCAGAAATGCTCTGTTCTTGTGGAAACCATAGTCATTCCCTGTCATAACCACTTCCTTATACAGGTATTCACTGACCATGAATCCATTCTAAAATTTTTGTGTTTTAGATTGTGCTTCTAGATGTAGACATTAAAAAAAAAAATCTATTCTTTCATTTTTTCTTTTCATTAAGAAATTTAATTCAACCACAATTAGGCTTATGATAGTTTTCATTCTTCAAACATATATATGCTTATGTATACATTTTCCTCATTTATTAAATTAGTAGTAAGATGGCTTATTTACTTATACTAATTTGAACCTGGTTTTTCCCCCAATCACAAATTTAGTTTTATTGTTATTCTCTCTTCTGCTTATTTTACTCTTCCTTTCTCAGCTCAGATAAAAATTTAGGATCTAATTATTCCAAACCTATATACTCTTCTATTTCAATGACATAATTCTCCATAAGTACATGCAGAAAAGAAAAAAAAAAAAAAAAGGCCAATTTACACAAAGAAAAGACTGGCCCAGTGTCTACAATTGTGTGCTATAACAGAATATTGCTTGTAAAGCAACTATGTTAACTTCTAGCACTTTTCTACAAATTATGTAATAATTTGTGGAACTGTAAGTTGGAAAATCTTAATTAGCATCCAACTCCCTTTCATGAAACATAATACATCTCTCCCCCAACAAAGTTTTAATACCATATTTTGTATACTCTGCTCCCGAAATTAGTTAAATTATTGACACAGATGCAAAACTGTTCCTATCAAATTCCTCCTGGTTATCCCTTCCTCCCTAAGAATGTACTTATATCACTAATGAATGAGCAACATAAAAAATGCAAGGTGGCCTTAAAATATTTGAAATGTCATATGTTTAGCTGGAAAGCATTTTAATCTCTAAACAAATAACAATGTCTCTGAAGATATTTAAGATAAAATGTTAGTTTTTCTTAACTAACAAGGCTTAAAACTAATTCTTGTTGCTCTTAGCAGTAAATTATCTTAACATAGAAAGATTACCCTACCTTACTTCCATAATGAAATATTTCTATTATTCCAAATAAATATTTCATTTGCATTTTAGCTTAAAATTCTGAGAACCATTTTTAAAAATTACATTTTTCTTATTTGAAGCCAAAATAATTTTATGTCAAGGAGAACTTGTATAGACTTTGAAATAGATATTTCCTAAATTTTCTGATATTAGGACTGTCACCTGAAATTTTTTTTTTTAAAAGAAAACTTTAGAACTGTCTTTATTATAGGTACAATATAATAAAGGCTGAAAAATCACTGACTCAAGACTCAAATGTGTGTTAAAAGGCAAGTCACTTGGATGACTGAGCTGTAAAATAGGTATGTATATAAATATTCCCAAGTGTTCTCTCATAAGGTTATTGTGAGGGAAGAACTTTATGAACCTCAAGGTGCTATAGATAAATCATCATTATCACTTATTAGGTAACATTTACTATTATTAGCATTACAGCTTACCACAATGCCTTGCATAAGGCAAATGCTTAATAAATGTTTGTTAAATGGTATTGAGTGAAATAAGAAGGGTGTAATAATCTTTAAAGTCGATCTAGATTGGTAACAGGAGATAAAAATACATCCTTACAATTAAACTCTTCTATATAGAGTCCATATCCCAAGACTCTCCAGTACATTAATAAGATGATTTATGAATTTTAAAACTACAGACTATCTGTGCTGTAATACAATGGATATTATAGGCGAAAGATATGAAAAGAGATGGCACAGTCTTTGGAGAAGAAATTCTTCTTCTGTACTGGTTGGTGGCAGAAGAAAATTACCCAGAAAGGCAATGGTAGAATCGTTTGAAAGTCTTCTGAATTCAGCTCTAAACCTACAAGCATATAATCTATGAACATTTTGACTATATTTTCAAAAAAATTATGAGAAAGGAACAAAGAATTCATAGAACAAATTTTTTTTCCAGCATGCTACATTTGCACAATTATAACTAAGAGGTATAAAAAATACAGGATCTTGCTCTATTTAACAATGAATATCATTTTGTAGATTCACTGAATCTTATATTTGGAATACCTCTCAGAGAATCCATGACTAAGTAAGAATCTTACCAACAAAACTGACAAGTGATGATTCAACTCTGCTTGAAACCTATACTGATGGAGAGGGGGAAGATACTTACCCCCCAAATCATATTATTCCACTTTTGTATAGCTCTAAAAGTTATGAAAATTTCCCCTAAAATACAACTGGTTTTTACATTTTTTCAATTCATGGCTTCTAGCTCTGCTCTTTAGGACCAAACTATTCTATACTCCAATCTAAACATCCTCAGTTTCTTCACTGGAATTGCAAACTGCATGACTTTGAGGCCCTTCACAGTCCTACTTGTCATACTGTGGTTGTGACTATTATTTAACAACATCTGTCCTAAAATGCAGCTTCCAGAACTAAACACAATATTACAGATGTGGTCTGGCCAGACAGGATACAGTGGTGCCAGGACCTCTCTAGTTTTTTTTTTTGTTTTTTTTTTTTTAATAGCCTTTATTTACAGGATATATGCATGGGTAACTTTACAGCATTAACAATTGCCAAACCTCTTGTTCCAATTTTTCACCTCTTTCCCCCCCACCCCCTCCCCTACATGGCAGGATGACCAGTAGATGTTAAATATATTAAAATATAAATTAGATACACAATAAGTATACATGACCAAAACGTTATTTTGCTGTACAAAAAGAATCAGACTCTGAAATATTGTACAATTAGCTTGTGAAGGAAATCAAAAATGCAGGTGTGCATAAATATAGGGATTGGGAATTCAATGTAATGGTTTTTAGTCATCTCCCAGAGTTCTTTTTCTGGGCTAGCTAGTTCAGTTCATTACTGCTCCATTGGAAATGATTTGGTTGATCTCGTTGCTGAGGATGGCCTGGTCCATCAGAACTGGTCATCATATAGTATTGTTGTTGAAGTATATAATGATCTCCTGGTCCTGCTCATTTCACTCAGCATCAGTTCGTGTAAGTCTCTCCAGGCCTTTCTGAAATCATCCTGTTGGTCATTTCTTACAGAACAGTAATATTCCATAATATTCATATACCACAATTTATTCAGCCATTCTCCAACTGATGGACATCCATTCAGTTTCCAGTTTCTAGCCACTACAAAAAGGGCTGCCACAAACATTCGTGCACATACAGGTCCCTTTCCCTTCTTTATAATCTCTTTGGGATATAATCCCAGTAGTAACACTGCTGGATCAAAGGGTATGCACAGTTTGATAACTTTTTGAGCATAGTTCCAAACTACTCTCCAAAATGGTTGGATTCGTTCACAACTCCACCAACAATGCATCAATGTCCCAGTTTTCCCGCATCCCCTCCAACAATCATCATTATTTTTTCCTGTCATCTTAGCCAATCTGACAGGTGTGTAGTGGTATCTTAGAGTTGTCTTAATTTGCATTTCTCTGATTAATAATGACTTGGAGTCTTTTCATATGACTAGAAATAGTTTCAATTTCTTCATCTGAGAATTGTCTGTTCATATCCTTTGACCATTTTTCAATTGGAGAATGGCTTGATTTTTTATAAATTAGAGTTAATTCTCTATATATTTTGGAAATGAGGCCTTTGTCAGAACCTTTGAGTGTAAAAATATTTTCCCAGTTTATTGCTTCCCTTCTAATCTTGTCTGCATTAGTTTTGTTTGTACAAAAACTTTTCAGTTTGGTATAATCGAAATTTTCTATTTTGTGATCATTAATGATCTTCTAGTTTTCTTTTAATACCGCCAGATCTCATTAGCTTTTCAGAATGCCCTATCACATTGTTGATGGTTGGTAATCTGGTAGTCACTCAAATCCTGGACTTTTTAGATCACTGGTATTAAGTCAAGTACAGGCGTTTCATTTAAAATCAACAAGTTTTATTAGATTATCATTCTATATGCCAGTCACTACGTCAGGTTCTCGGTATACACAAAGATAAAAAATTTGGAGTAAGGGGAAAATATCATGTAGGAAGTGACACAAACTGAAGTTTGAAAGGACTCAGGGTTTCCAAGAGGCAAGGGTAAAGAGGGGAAAAGTTTCAGGCACGAAGGGCAGTCTACACAAAGGCACAAACACAGAGATGTAAAAAGCTGGAACTTGGTATAAGAGAGCAGGAAAAGGGTGAAATTAATCTAGGAAAATGGGTTAGAGTCAGATTGTGATGGTTTTTAAATGCTAATGGGGTTTAAATGTTAAATGTGATGAGTTTAAAGGTAGGATTTCATCCTATAGGCAATTGAGGAAGCCAAAGAAGATTCTTGAGCATGAAAGTGACATAATCAGACCTGTACTTCCAGAATAAAATTTGGCAGCTGTGTAGATTAGAAGATAGAGTTGACAAGAGAAACAGCTAATAATCAAGAGGGTATTGCTATGGATTAGAAGAAAGGTGTTAAGTCTGATGGGTAGCTGTAGTGTGAATAAAGAGAATAGATACTGTGAAGTGAGAACTGCCAAGACTTGGCAACTGATTAGATGGCTGGTGAAGAGACTGGAGATAGACAGTGAAGAGCTTTTTGATTCAAGAATAATAAAAATCTGGGATTAAAAACATAGTAGTATCCTCAAAAGAAATGGGAAAATTAGAAGGGAAAGATGATGAATTCAGTTTTAGACATGTTGAGTTTGAAATTAGGGGACATGAAAGTGCAGAGGTTCAGCAGGCAACTGATTTAGTAGAAGTGAGACACAATGGAGTGTTAAACATGTATATTTGGGAACAATAAGGATAAGGAAGAAAGCTGTACCCATGGGGGCTAGACAAATCGCTAAGAGTGAAATTATAGAGCAAGACATAAGATGACTCAGGACATTCACAAATAAGAGGACAGGCCATAAACCATGACAATTCTGCAAAGGCACAATTAGACAAAGAATATCAGGTAAGAACAATATTAAGAAAACCTATAAAAAAGAGAATATCCAGAAAGAAGGGATGGTCAACAGTAAAGTATCAAATGCAGCAAAGAGGTCAAAAAAGAGGAGGACTGAGAAAAGATTCACTGGCATTCTTCAAGAGAGTAAGGTTGAAATCAGACTTCCAAGATAATATTTTAATGATCTAGAAAAAATAACAACAAAATTCATATGGAGTAATAAAAGGTCGAGAATCTCAAGGGAATTAATGAAAAAAAAAAATGAAATGAAGGTGGCCTAGCTGTACCTGATCTAAAACTATATTGTAAAGCAGCAGTCACCAAAACCATTTGGTATTGGCTAAGAAATAGATTAGTTGATCAGTGGAACAGGTTAGGTTCACAAGACAGAATAGTCAACTATAGCAATCTAGTGTTTGACAAACCCAAAAATCCTAACTTTTGGGATAAGAATTCATTATTTGACAAAAACTGCTAGGATAACTGGAAACTAGTATGGCAGAAATTAGGCATGGACCCACATTTAACACTGTATACCAAGATAAGATCAAAATGAGTCCATGATTTAGGCATAAAGAATGAGATTATAAATAAATTAGAGGAACATAGGATAGTTCATCTCTCAGACCTGTGGAGGAGGAAGAAATTTGTAAACAAAGATGAACTAGAGACCATTACTGATCACAAAATAGAAAATTTTGATTACATCAAATTAAAAAGCTTTTGTACAAACAAAACTAATGCAAACAAGATTAGAAGGGAAGCAACAAACTGGGAAAACATCTTCACAGTTAAAAGTTCTGATAAAGGCCTCATTTCCTAAATATATAAAGAATTGACTCTAATTTATAAGAAACCAAGACATTTTCCAATTGATAAATGGTCAAAGGATATGAACAGACAATTTTCAGATGATGAAATTGAAACTATTACCACTCATATGAAAGAGTGTTCCAAATCACTATTAATCAGAGAAAAGCAAATTAAGACAACTCTGAGATACCCTTACACACCTGTCAGATTGGCTAAGATGACAGGAAAAAATAATGATGAATGTTGGAGGGGATGCGGGAAAACTGGGACACTGATGCATTGTTGATGGAGTTGTGAACAAATCCAACCATTTTGGAGAGCAATCTGGAATTATGCCCAAAAAGTTATCAAACTGTGCATACCCTTTGACCCAGCAGTGCTACTACTGGGCTTATACCCAAGGAGATACTAAAGAAGGGAAAGGGACCTGTATGTGCCAAAATGTTTGTGGCAGTCCTGTTTGTAGTTGCTAGAAACTCGAAAATGAATGGATGCCCTTCAATTGGTGAATGGTTGGGTAAATTATGGTATATGAATGTTATGGAATATTATTGTTCTATAAGAAATGACCAGCAGGATGAATACAGAGAGGCTTGGAGAGACTTATATGAACTGATGCTAAGTGAAATGAGCAGAACCAGGAGATCATTATATACTTCAACAACGATACTATATGAGGATGTATTCTGATGGAAGTGGATTTCTTTGACAAAGAAACCTAATTCAGTTTCAATTGATCAATGATGGACAGAAGCAGCTATACCCAAAGAAAGAACACTGGGAAATGAATGTAAACTGTTTGCATTTTTGTTTTTCTTCCCAGGTTATTTTTACCTTCTAATCCAATTATCCCAGTGCAACAAGAGAACTGCTTGGTTCTGCACACATATATTGTATCTAGGATATACTGCGACATATTCAACATATATAGGACTGCTTGACATTTGGGGAGGGGGTGGAGGGAGAGAGGGGAAAAATCGGAACAGAAGTGAGTGCAAGGGATAATGTTGTAAAAAATTATCCTGGCATGGGCTCGTTCAATAAAAAGTTATAATAAAAAAAAAAATTAAATTAAAAAAAAAGAGAGAGTAAGGTTGACTAGGAAGGTCAGAAGACAGACATTTGATAGAGGTTGAAAAGTAAAAGAGAGATGCGAAAATTGAGACAAGGAGTATAAATAGCTTTTTCTAGGATTGTAGGATCACTGATTAAGAGCCAGAAGAGATCTTATAAAATATCTAGTCCTATTCTCACATTTTACAAATGAGGAAAAAATTGAGGTCCCAAAAGGTGATGTGACTTGTTCTCAAGTTCCCACATCTAGTAAATTAAAATAGGCATATTTTGAATTCCAATTCTCTGATTCCAAATATGGCTCTTTTAACTTCTTCTACAGAGAATTTGGCTGTGAAAAGGGAGAGAGATATAAGACTAAACATCCACAGTCAAATAAATCTGAGTATGCAAGGTAGATAAGTATTCTGGCAAAGAAAGAATCAGTAAATAAAAAGAATCTGAAAATTAGGGGACAACTGATAAAAACCAGAAATCTGGAGGAAGGAGGGAGGAGTAGGACGAAAGAGACAACTAGAAAAACTGGCTTTGGAAAGAATAAGTATCAACTCTTCTCTTTGGTTAAACTGCATTTAAAATTCAACAATTATCTATTATTAGACTTTGTCCAACATTTTAGCCTGTTGAAATTTTTTTAGTCCTCTCAAACTATATCTTTGTTAACTATCCCTCCAGCTTTGTGCCATATGCAATTTAATAAACTCGATTTAACAGGTCCAATTCATGACTGTTGTTTCAAGGTTTAGAAATGAAACAAAATCAGACATATGAAACATCCAACAGTTAACCAAAAAAGTTTCTTTACCTATAGCATAGAAAGAATACTGAGCAAGAATGAAACATTGCTTTGCTTTAGTTGAGCACTTGCCTCTGTAGTAGCCATGTTAGTACACCATGGATCACCTAAGAGACACTCCTGCCTTTTGGTATGCATCAGGAGCCATGTCAGTGGGCAGAACCTTAGAATTTTAAAACATTTAAGTTTCAAGGAAAATTTTAATTCCTTTTAAGATAAAAAATTTTTAAGGAAAAACTAGCCTAGCCTATAATGTAAATATTGCTTCTATACATGTCAACTGGGCTTTTTTGGCAAGTCGCTGATTAAAAAAAATATTTTTTTTTAATTTGATTTTTCAGTTCCAAATTCTCTCCCTCATCACTCCTCCACTCTAATCTAATCATTAGAGAAAGCTAAAAACATAAAATTTTGTAAAAATATGTAGTCCAGCAAAACAAATTCCTACATTAGTTATATCCTTTATAAAGAAAGGTAACTACCTCTGAAACAGTTATTAGTTATGAGTCATTATGTGATCAAAATTCCTAAGTCTTTCAAAGATGTTTGTTTTTATAATATTGTTGTTATTGTATAAATTGTTCTCTTGATTCTCATTTCACTCTATAGTAGTTCCTGGGTACTATAATGCTCTTTGCACAATGCATTACTGGCCAAATCACATTCCCACTGTTCCTAGATCAGACTCTTGTCTTCCTAAGCCACTGGAAAAGTGAATCACTCTGACTTTTTCTTGGATTTACCATTCAGAATTCAGTCTGGTACATTTTTCTAAATCTTCATGAGAGAAAGGGAAGCTATACTTCTTTCTGATACTCTGACATTATAATTCTGTTTCTTATTGATAAAAATTTGAAAGAGCACATGACCAGGAACAAGATTTCTGGGGCTCTCTACTTTCTAAGTGACCTTCCAAGCTGACATGAAATTAATAATGATTACTATATACCTTCAACCTTTCAACTAGAATTTCACCTAATAATATTATTATTTAACCTTTATTTTTCTATCTTGTCTACAAGAATAGTCTGAGATATTCTATGAAATGTTTTGCTAAAATCTAGGTAAACTAAAGCTACAGCATTCCCCTGAACACCTAGTTTAATAACCTTGTCAAAAAGGAACTGAGATTAGTTTGGCATGACCTATTCTTGATGAAGTCATACAGGCTCTCTGTGATCAAAATCCCTTAATAATGCAATTTATAATTTTATCCCTGATCAAAAACAAGTCTATCAATCCTATCTTTCTCTCATATTTTCTCAATTAGGATGTTTGTCCTTCTATAGACCCTGGGTACTATCAAGGAAAAGTGCTATCAGAAATTTGTGCAAAGAAAAAAGATTTTTTGCTGCCTTCACCTCTTTTATCAGACTATAAAATGTTTAATGGATACTCTTGGAGCATGGAAAGATTTAGGCTTAGACAAAAGCAATAAAACCCAAAAATATGTGTACATTGAAGAGTTTGACTATGTATTGATTTCCTTGAAGGCATATACTTCAGTTTATATTTGCTATTTAAAAGGTAATTGAACCTAATTCAGTTTAGTTGAACAAATATTTACTACGTGCTTGGGATATCTAAGGCACTATGCTAAATGCTGGATTATAATTACCTTTTAAGTTCTAGGACACTTCCTTAAATTACTTTTAAATCAAAAGAATAAATCAATTTTTTAAAAAAAAGATTTTCATATAAAAGATGGGAAATCAGATAAAGTAGCTTCATATTTGAGGTAGCACTGCATGGGCAAAAGCAGAGATAGAAAAGAGCAAAATAAAACTGTAGGACAGAGTGGTTCAATTTCACTGTAAGGCACAATTCATGAATAAAAAGAATAGTCTACCATAAGAACAGTCAGGTAGATTAAAACCAGATTGTAGATAAATTTTAATGCTAGAAATAGGAGCTTGTCTGTTATTCATTATGAAAAGGAAAACTAGTGAAGATTTTTGAATAAAGGAGTGTCATGATTTAGTGACACATTAGGAAAATGATTGGAGTGTTAGTTTAGAATAGAAGCTTCAAAAACACTAACTGCATGGACAAACAAGATTAAAATGCAATTGGGAAATATTTACAAAATAAATCAAAATATAATAAAATGTAGATAATGTTAATCTGTGGAGTTTTTCAAGGTAGAAAAAATACAACTTGACTTAGTTACTGAGGCTAGGAAAGGGGAGGTTAAAAGGAAAGGCTTCAAGGCTTTAATTTAAAAAAAGACAGAGAAAAAGCAAGTTTGAAAGAGATGACTAAGTCTAGTTTTAAACAGATAAATTTAAAGCAAGCACAAGATATCTAGATGATATGCAGCTAGCAGTTGGAAATATGGGACTAGATATCTGGGGGAAGTTGAAAGTAGAAGCAAATTTGGAAGTCATCTGTTTATAAATGATAACAAATGAAGCTATAAAGGTAAAAATTGTAGAAAGAAAAGGAAAAAAAAAAAAAAAAGGCCAGGACAGAACTTTGGAAGATGCTCATGTTTGATGAGTAAGAGAATAAAAAACTGGAGAAAATACACCAAAAAAACTCAGAGAATCCTGAGAAAACACTGTACCAAAACGAAGGGAGAAAAAAGTATTTCCCCCCCCCCCCAAAAAAAGAGTAGTACAGTGTTAAATACAACAGAGATGTCAAGCAAGATGAAGACTGAAAAAAGACCATTTAATTTTGCAATTAAAAGGTATTTTGTGACCCTGGAGAAAGTAGTTAAGACTGTAAGCAACACTGCAGGAGATTGAAAAATGAATGTGATGAGATGCCAAGTGTGGTAAATCCACACTACACTTTCTCTCTCTCATTTAGGGAATTAGAATAAGAGAAAACTAGCCATGTAAAATGCTAAAACAAAATTATGAGATGTTTAAAAAAAAAAAAAAGACAAAATGGGGTTCTAGCAATTTTTTTTGGCTGAGGCAAATGGAGTTTAATGACTTGTCCAGGGTCACACAGCTAGCTAGGAAGTATTAAGTGTCTGGGGCCAGATTTGTATTCAGATCCTCCTGACTTCAGGGTGGCACTCTATCCACTGCCCCATCTAGCTGCCCCTATAGCAT
The DNA here is from genome assembly GCF_902635505.1 of Sarcophilus harrisii. Classification (NCBI taxonomy): domain Eukaryota; kingdom Metazoa; phylum Chordata; class Mammalia; order Dasyuromorphia; family Dasyuridae; genus Sarcophilus; species Sarcophilus harrisii. The sequence continues at coordinate 454,037,482 of NC_045427.1, forward strand.
ATTTTTAAAACAGATGAAAACAGGATATTGAGGAGACACAAAAGGACAGACCTAAAACCAACATAAAGTGTATTATATTCTTTTAAAATTTGAAAGATGTATTATGCAAGATTCAATGTTGGAAAATTACCCATGCATATGCTTCGCAAATAAAAAGCTTTAATAATTTTTAAAAAAATAAAACTTGAAAAACGTAAATAAAAGGTTCATGGTTTCATATTCAATCTTTTTTTTTTTCTGTTCTTCTGAATATATGACATTTGGCAAGTTCAGAAAACATTTTAATGTTTTTTTTTTAAAAAAGGATTATACTTTCCGGAAGGAAATGCAAGAGAGGAGCAAGAGAAAGACAAGATAATAATTTGAAAGGCTAAAAAGGCCAATGAAAATTTTGTTTTAGAAGAGACACCCGAAGATGTACAGGCAAAAGGAAAGACTGCTCACCAGCAGAAAAGATGGGAAAGATGCAGAGGCAAGACTGATGGATAAGATAAGTTTCAAGAGAAGATCCCTTGAGGGATCAGGAGCTTAAGCAGAGGATTCAACTTGGGGGAAAAAGAGAAGGGTCAACTCATTGAGGTAGAATGAAGAAAAGTAGCGGACAACAGAAAAGTTTGGCAAATATAACTGTGAAGCATAGCCATAACCTTATAAAAATAGATAAATTTAACTGCTAAAAGAAAGGTGGATAAGGGTCACTGGAGGGCTGACTGCAAGGTATGAAATAGATGCTAAGGTGATTGTGAGGAAGAACCAAGAAAACTTGCCATACAAACATGAATCATATGGACTGGAAGACTACTTATCAAGAATACAAGAAAAGAATCCCTGCTCAATTCAATTTAATAATTCAAGTATATAGTAAATGCCTACTATGTGCAAGGAGTTGGGAGATACAAAATTCTGAACAAAAACAGTCTCTGAGTTCAAAGAGCTTACATTCTTACATATACAGAGGAAGTTAAATACAAAGTAATTTCACTTGAGGTGACCCCTAGAGGAAACTACGTATTCTAAGAGATAGGAAAAAAGAGGAAGAATATCCCAGGTATATAAGACAGCTTAATCAAAGAACAGAAATAAAAGCTTTTTATGTTAAAAGCATGATATAATGGAAATAACATGCCTCTGGTGGCACAGTGAATAGAGCACTGGGTCTAGAGTTAGGATGTCCTGAGTTCAAATTAACTCTCAGATTCTTCCTGACTGTGACTTGGGAAAATCATCAACTGCTACGTATATTAGTTTCTTCATCTGCAAAATGGGGATAATAACAATACCTATCACCCAGAGTTCTTGTGAGAGTCAAATGAGATTACCATAAAAGTCTTAGTTAGTACAGTGTTTGCCATAGAATAGGCACTTAATAAATGTTTCTATGCCCATAGGGCTATAAAACTAGGTATACCCTTTGATTTAGCAGACTAGGTCTGTATCCCTAAGAAATCATAAAAGTAAGAAAAAGATCCATGTGTGCAAAAATATTTGCAGCAGGTTTTTGGAGTGGCAAAGAATCAGAAATTGAGTAGCTGCCTATCATTGGAGAATGGCTGAATAAATTATGGCATATGAAAGTGGAGAATGGCTGAATAAATTATGGCATATGAAAGTAATGCAAAATTATTGTTCTATAAGAAATGATGAGCAGGCTGATTTCAGAAAAGCCTGGAAAAGCTTTACATGAACTGATGTTAAGTGAAGTGAGCAGAACCAGGAGAACATTGTACACAGCAACAAGATTATGTGATTATCAACTATGACAGACATAATTCTTTTCAACAATGTGGTGACTCAAGGCCATTCCAATAGATTTAGAAAGGAAAATCTCATCCGCATGCAGAAAGAAAACTATAGAGACTCAATGTGGATCAAAACATAGTATTTTTACCTTTGTTGTGGTGGTGGTTTGTTTTTTTTTTTCTTTCATGGTTTTTTCCCTTTTGATTGTTTTTTTTTGCTCAGCATGATGAAAACGTTAATATGTTTAGAAGAATTGTACATATTTAACCTATACTGGATTGCTGGCTGTCTTAGGGAGGAGGATGGAAGAAAAGAGGAAGAACAATTTGGAACACAAGGTTTTGCCAAGGGGGATGTTGAAAACTATCTTTGCATGTAGTTGGAAAAATAAAATACTATTGAAAAATAAATAAACAAATAAATGTCCCTCCCTTGAGCAAGCTGTTAAAGCTCTCTGGTTCAATTTCCTTATATATAAAATGAGGAAATTGGATTAAATAGCCTATGAAGGTTCAATCCTTACTAAGTATGAGACTCAGTCACCAATTCCCTGTATTATTCTAGCAGAGCTCAACAGTGACCCAGGGTTGAAGCAGAGAAAGAACAAGGCAATAAAAAGCAATTCAATGATAGAAGAAAAAATACTGATTTTTAAGAAGTTATTTTAATATCATTAATTCAAAGCTGAGCTTACCTTAGGTTTCAAATAAAACAAAAAAAATTTAATTCAAACTATTAAGCTCTACTTTATTTGTAAGAAATGTGAAAAAAAAAAAGCTGTTAGACAAACTACTAAGCAAAAACCATGGCCAGTTTCCTTTTGTTGCTTTTTAAGAGAGTTTTAATAAAACACTGTAAATAAATGGTTTTTATCTTTTCCCCATCACTTAAGTTGCCTTCAAAGATTTAGTATTTCCTAATTCTTCTTCTGATTTAGATCACAAGTTTTCCACATCTCAGACCATTTCCTGAGTTTCAGTGGGAGAAAAAAGGCATTTTGCCAGGTAGCCAATGATAATAAAGACCTAATTTTAAGGAAAGGTTTTTAGGGCTAGTCCAACGGGTTTACTAGCAAGGGTGTTAGAAATTTTATTAGCATATTCTTTAAAAATAATACCTCAGGGAATTAATGAAAAAAAAAAATCAAAGGAAGGTGGACTAGCTGTACCAGATCTTAAATTATATTATAAAGCAGTGGTTACCAGAACCATTTGGTATTGGCTAAGAAATAGACTATTCGATGAGTGGAATAGGTTAAGTTCAAAGAACAAAATAGCCAATAACTTTAATAATTTAGTTTGACAACCCCAAAGACCCCAGGCTTTGGGGATAAGAATTCACTGTTTGACAAAAACTGCTGGGAAAATTGGAAATTAGTTTGGCAGAAACTAGGCATAGATCCATACTTAACACCATACAACAAGATAAGGTCAAAATGGGTTCATGAAGAATGAGATTATAAATAAATTAGAAGAGCATAAGATAGTTTACCTCTCATACCTGTGGAGGAGGAAGGAATTTATGACCAAAGAAGAACTAGAGATCATTACTGATCACAAAATAGAAAATTTTGATTATATTAAACTGAAAAGTTTTTACACAAACAAAACTAATGCAGACAAGATTAGAAGGGAAGCAATAAAGTGGGAAAACATTTTTAGAGTCAAAAGTTCTGATAAAGGCCTCATTTCCAAAATATATAGAGAATTGACTCTAATTTATAAGAAATCAAACCATTCTCCAATTGATAAATGGTCAAAGGATATAAACAGACAATTCTCAGATGAAGAAATTGAAACTGTTTCTAGCCATATGAAAAGATGTTCCAAGTCATTATTAATCAGAGAAATGCAAATTAAGACAACTCTGAGACACCACAATACACCTGTCAGATTGGCTAGAATGACAGGGAAAGATAATGTGGAATGTTGGAGGGGATGTGGGAAAACTGGGATACTGATACATTAGTGGTGGAATTGTGAATACATCCAGCCATTCTGAAGAGCGATTTGGAACTATGCTCAAAAAGTTATCAAACTATGCATACCCTTTGATCCAGCAGTGTTACTACTGGGCTTATATCCCAAAGAGATCTTAAAGTAGGGAAAGGGACCTGTATGTGCAAAAATGTTTGTGGCAGCCACTTTTGTAGTGGCCAGAAACTGAAAATTAGAATGGATATCCATCATTTGGAGAATGGCTGAATAAATTGTGGTATATGAATATTATGGAATATTATTGCTCTGTAAGAAAGGACCAGCAGGATGATTTCAGAAAGACCTAGAGAGATTTACATGAACTGATGCTGAGTGAAATGAGCAGGATCAGAAGATCCTTATATACTTCAACAACAATACCATATGATGATCAATTCTGAAGGAGGTAGCCCTCTTCAACAATGAGATGAACCAAATCAGCTCCAATAGAGCAGCATTGAACTGAACCAGTTACACCCAGCGAAAGAACTCTGGGAGATGACTATGAACCACTACATAGAATTCCCAATCCTTCTGTTTTTGTCGGCCTGCATTTTTTATTTCCTTCACAGGCTAATTGTACACTATTTCAAAGTCCAATTTTTTTTTGTACAGCAAAATAACTGTTTGGACAAAATAACTGTTTACATATATTGTATTTAGCATATACTTTAACATATTTAACATGTATTGATCAACCTGCCATCTGGGGGAAGGGGTGGAGGGAAGGAGGGGAAAGGTTGGAACAAAAGGTTTTGCAATTGTCAATGCTGAAAAGTTACCAATGCATATATCTTGTAAATAAAAAGGTATAATTTAAATAAAAAAAAAAAAAAAGAATGCCTCAATGAAATAATGAAATATTACTAAGGAAGAGAGTTTGATACCCACACCAATAATCACAGCACCATGAATTAGTATAATAAAGAACTCTTAAGGCAGGGATTCTTGAACTTTTTCTACTCCACTCTTTTCTCCCAAGAAATTTTTATGTGACCCCAAGTATATAAAAATCAAACATTTACTGATAATAAATCATTATTGCACAATCCCCTCACTACAAGACTTCATATGGAGTCATAAACCACATTTTAAGAAGATGGACTTTATAAAGAACCAACTAGACTTCTAGTTGTTTTGATTTTTGGAGAAGGGTGTTCATTACAATTGGGTGACCTGAATAATCAAGGAAAAACTTGATGGTATTGGATCTAATGCTTCACAAGCCAAATTTAGGTAGCATACAACTTCACTTAATGTTGGCCCTCAAAAGAGTAATAAATAGGTGCACTTCAAAAAGAATTTTACTTGGTCCTTTCCATATCCTCCCAGGAGAATTATGCAAAAATAAATTGTAAAGTGATTTTATTGTAATAAAAAAGCTTGCTGATTGGCTGATTTAGTTGGCAAACATCAGGTTAGTTATGAATTTTTTTCCCACCTTGCATCATCAAAGCTCATTTTCATTTTGATTATTAAAATACACTGTTATTTACAAACTACTATTAGGAAATAAACAGCAGAAGTATTGGCTTTAGAGTCAGAGAACCTTGGCTGAAATTCCACTCAACACTACCTGTATACCCTGTATACCTTGGACTATTCTAACTTCTCTGGGCCTCAGTTTGTTAGCCTGTAAAATGAGGAAAATGAACTAGATCTTGAGTTCCTTCCAGCTCTAGAGCTATAATCCCCTAATCTTTTCTAAATACAGGAATAAATTTATTATGCTTTCATTTGAATGAATTTTCCCTTTCCCCAAAAAAACCTTGATCAAAACAGCATAAACTGCTATATGTGAATTAAGTTTATGTTATCTGGCAAGAAAAATAGAAAAATAATTTTTTTTCACTCAGCATAATGAATACATTATATTCATGTATACGTTATACATTCAATATAGCTTCAGAATGACTATCTAGATTTTGTCCAATATGCAAGTGAATAGGTCACAGAGCCATAATTATAGTTATCTTGGACAGTTACTGAAAATTCACAATGAAAATTGACTTAAAATAGGAAGAAGAAATTCGGCTGACTTTCATTTATGAAATTGAATACTAATAATAAACTCAAGCTTCTCCCTGATACAAACTTAATTTTTTCTAAAATATCAATTTTATTCCCTTGGGATAACCATATAAGAGAAGCAACAAAATTATATAATCAAGGAAATGTATGAACAGAAAGGGAAGCAATCCAGTCACATAACAGAATAAGAAATAAATGATAAGACAGCCCAGTGCCCTACTGTTAGCTAAAAAATGTCAAAAGATCTAGAAAAATAGCCCCAAACTGCTTTTGATGGGTGTCTGGTAGAGTATATACATGACATCATAAATTAGTTACACACTATTTGAAGGTATGAAGGTTTCCAATAGGTACCATGCTATAAGTAACCATATCAATAACAAAATCATGAAATATTTAAATAAAATGTTATATGAAAAATAAAATTCTGACATTAATTTAGGCAATTTTCTAAGACTCTTAAGTTGGTATGGATAGAAATAATTTCTCACCAGAAGTTTCCTACCCTGATAAAATCACAGACTAAATTTTTTTTCTTTATGTTTTTAAAATATTTTTCCAGCTTCCACAGAATGGATAATGATAAGAGTGCTGGCCTCAGTAAAACCACTTCTGTGACCTTGGGGCATATTACTTGACTTCTGTTTGCCTCGTTTCCTCAACTGCAAAATGAGAATAATATTAGCACCAACCTCTCAGGGTTTTTGTGAGGATAAATAAAATGGATTTAAAGTATTTTGTAAATTGTAAATGCTATATAAAATGTTAGCTCTTGGGGTATTGAAGTATGCCCATCTATTTTTTAAAATATTACTTTGTATATATTCAAACTGATCTCCAACCATCATTTCAAGAATTCCCTTCAACATGTAAATTACAACTTATTCATTCTGCCCATTCTATACATATTCACATCTTTCTCAAAGTTAACCTCAGAAAATCCTCAATATACTGAAGGTCTTCCTCACTTTCTCCTGCTATTTCAAAAGTACTAGAATAATATTCTGACCATGTACTTGGAATCCCATTTTTTCTACTCAAATAGCTCCACCTTAATTCAAGCCCTCATCATCTATTATCTAGATTATTGCAAAAAACTACTGAATGGGTTAATGTCTTTCCACATTCCAATACATCCTACAGTGTCACTAAAGTATTTTCCCTTAAGTGGATTTATGATCTGAGACTACCCTCCTCAATCAATTCTAGTAGTCCTAATATCCCCAAGGTAAATTATAATCTCCTATGTTTAACTTTTTAAGCCCTTTATAACCAGGACCTAAAACTAGCTTTCAATCTCTCAATATTATTCCTTCTTTACCCTTATTCCTACTCTTACATTGTGATCTGTCCAAATTGTGATTACAGGCAGTTCCCCATTTCTAAAATACATTTTTTCCTTACCTTCCACTCAAAATCTCTCTCTTCTTTAAGATGCACATCAAGCACCAACTTCTGCATTAAATCTTTCCTGATCTCCAAAAGACTAATGCTCTCCCAAACTACCTTGTATTCATTTTGAAAATCTTTTTTATTTATTCACTTTATAATTATGGCACATTTTAAAAATATATGTATTTGTCTGACATGTAGAATAAAAATCCCTTCCCGATCTCTTTCATTTAAAAGAAAATTGTTCCCAGAGTTTAGCAGTGCCTGACACAAAGTAGGTACTTAACTTTTTGCCTGACTGTGAGCAATAACCAGCGGGTTCATAGAATCCTCAATTTAGCGCTGGAAAGGACCTCAAGTCAATGGACAAAGAAACTGAAACTGAAAAAGTTTTAGGGATCAGAAACTTCCCCCACAGAACAGATTTAAATTTTACACCAGGTCCTCAGGTTCCAAATTCAACAATCTTTCCACTGTATCAACCTACATCTCCAATAGTAATACTATTGCAGTAATGCTATTCAAAGAATAAAGCCGTATAAGAGAAAACAACTAAGGAAGTTGAAAAAAAAAAAAAAAAAACAATAATGATTTAATTAAAGCAACAATATTAAATAAGTTCATGTGCAAAAAAATCTACTAGTTTTAGTGTGGGTTGGACCATAGTTCCAAAGATCTCTTCCAACACTAAAATTATGTGATTCTGTAAGATTCCAACCCAATTGTTATAAGTATAACTTATCTAAGTTATACTAAGTATAACATCAATATGTCAAGTGACAAAAACAATGCATACAATATAACACAAAAAAACTTAATAGTGAATACCACACTTTCACAGAAAATGGCAGAATAATAATATTCATAATTTACACTGAGATCACAGTGATAAAAAGGCCTTACCTTCTACAGCAAATACAACTTTAATTCAGTAAGACAACAATTTTACCTTATTAAAATTTAAGGTAGAACATGTGCAAAAATGTTTGTTGCAGCCCTTTTTGTAGTGACAAAGATAAGAAATGATTTACGTGTACATGGTTAATTCACATGTACTGATACTGAGTGAAGTGAGGAGAACCAAGAGAACCTTGGACACAGCAACAAGATTATGTGATCATCAACTGTGATGGACTTGGCTCTTTTCAACAATGTGGTGATTCAAGGCAATTCCAATATATATGAGACAGAAAGTACCATCCACATCCAGAGAGAGAACTAAAGAAAATAAATACCAATCAAAGCATAGTATTTTCATCTTTTGTTGTTGTGGTTTGTTTGCTTGATTTTTTTTCCTTTTTGATGTGATCTTTTTTGCTCAGCATGATGAATATGGAAATATATTTAGAAGAATAGCACATGTTTAACCTACATTGGATTGCTTGCTGTCTTGGGGAGGGGGAAGAAAAAGAAAGGAGGAGAAAACTTTTGGAACACAAGGTTTTGCAAAGATGAATATTGAAAACATGTATTTGGAAAAATAAAATAATATTTAAAAATTTTTAAAGTAGAGTACATACCAGGAAAAAGCCTACAAATAATGAATCCAAATGTAGCTCAGGTACTTCTTAAAGAACTTTGTGGCAAGTATCATTCCAATCACCTTCCACAAAGACACCACACTTTCATGGAAAAGTCAAGCCTGAAGTCTGGTGACACTGAAAAGGGTTGCTGTAATTGCCTTCCCCTCTATACATAACAAGTTCAGTCAAAATTTATTTAAACCAAACCTGGCTGAGAGTATTACGTATAGTATATATCTAATAGGTCAAACTCTAAAACAAAACTGAAAGTACTTGGAATTATAACAACCAGAATTCTATGTCAATAAAGAATACAAATTTCATTGATGAACATTACTTTATATATTATTTAAAGTAATTGTGCATTTTGCAGATGAAAGAAATGAGGCTCAGATATTAATATATAAGTCATAGTGCCAGGACAAAAACAGAGATCTCATGACTCAGACTCTCAAATCTGATGGTTATTAACAGTGTAATGAGGAAAAAGTCCCCAAATTTCTGAGCTATCTTATCAGAAAGTAGAGAATAAGACATATACAATCTCCCTTAAGAGAGTTATTGTGGGGAAAAAGTGGCTTATAAAGTCTCGAGTGCTGCACCTTCCCTATCAAAACTAGCACCCAAGTTTAAAACCAGCACTTCCTTGGGGCTACCCTACATTTTAGCTTTTTTCTATAATTCCAGTCTTCTTCAGTGGACAAATTTGAACAGGAAGTTGTAGAAGTCATTCATTAATTCTATAAATATTTATGATCTGTGTATTGTGGCTAAGTCAAGGGAAGGGAGGGAGAAAGTGTAGTGAAGGCTGGGTGCCTGTCTTTCATGAACAACAAATTAGTAAAAGGATCATATATTTAGCAATGGAAGGGCCTAGGGAGTTCATTTAATTTATTAAACATCATTATTTTACAGATGAGGAAACAGATATACACAGTTTCTTCCTTCAAAGATCATATAAATTAACTAAAGAAACAAAAAATATACCCAAGAAAAGTCACAACATGTTGGAATCTTTACAAAGTGTTAAGCCATTGGAGTTGATTTGATCTTAGAAGATATTTTGGGCCAGAACTTGAAACAAAGTACTAAGTGGAACTGACTGAACAATGCTTGTGTTCACACCTTTAGAGAGCTCATAAGTATCTAAGTATTCAATGGAGTTCACATGTTTGGGAGATTTCAGAGAGCATGCTGGGAGATATCCCACAATCCCACTCTCAGAGAAGTAGCATAAATACAGTTACAGTGAGTGACTTGAGGGAGTTTTGGGGGAACATCGATTGGGGTTGGAGACAGACACTCTGGAAGAAAGCCTACAAGCCCTATCTTTGAAGCAAGAGAGATTCATTGCATCTTCCAATTTGGTGCTGACTGGAGGCTGAAGAAAGCAGAGGCAGAAGCCAAGGACAAAGCTGCAAGATCTCTTGGAGCTAGGCAGAGAGATAGGCCTCAACTAACCGGGCTAAATTGGAAGGAGAAATAAACGTTTGCATTTTTACCAGCTGGCTGCGATTTTGGAGTAATTATTTATTTCAACTGAGACTAAGGCTGCCTCCAGGAAAACCCCCACAACAACAAAAGACAAAGTCATGTGCTAAATAACTGATCACTCTAAATTTGTAACACTATCTAAATCATTCATTTGGCCATGAATCATATATTCTAAAATTCAATTCAACAATTTATTCAATTAAATATCTATTTCCTACCAGGTACTGTTCAGAGTATTGGGGAATCTGTTTAGGTAGGAAGATAATGGAGACCTGTCACTTCCCAGTATTGAAACTTTCTTCAATAATACAGATCTGCAATTAATCTGCAGCATATACTGTGAAAGCTGCCTGGAATGCTGAAAGGTAAAGGGGAGTTGCCCACCCATGGTCAAACAACCATTATTTGCTAGAATAAAATTTGAATCTAGGCCTTTCTAATTCCAGAACCTAGACCTTCCTAATTCCAATGTCAGGCTCTGCCACACAGGTGTCTCTCGGGCACTGGAGAAATAAAGACAAAAAAAAATATTTTTTAATCATCTTCCCTCAAGCTTATATTCTATTAGGCAGAAACAATATTTATGAATATAAGTACTTTTAAAAGTTTTATTTTTGTCCAGACCTGTGAGTTCATCAGTATAGAGAACTTCCAGTGTAAAGATGTCTTCTACAATGAAAGTATATAACTCCTCTGTGACTCAGTCTTCAATTCCCTAGAGCACTTTAAGAGATTAAGTGATTTGCCCATGACACAAAGGGATATCTCAAAGGAAGGAAGATTGTCCCTACTCACAAGCAAACAGAATACCATATACTAAACAAATCAAATAGACTAACTGGAATATATGGCATGTGAGGGAGAATAACATCAAATAAATTTAAGGTTAGAGCCAAATAGCATATTTAAATATCAAACATTCATCCCAAGCACAACAGGTAACCATTGAGGCTTTTTGAGTAGGGGATGACACATCCATAACTGTGTTTTAAAAATATTATTCTGAATAATAGGGAAAAAGAAATTCCCTTTACTAAAGCCCTTGGAATTATCAAAGATTCAACATCAGAAGTTGACATGGTTTTATTAAAGACAATCACATTAATGAATATGCAATACCATCTACTTAGCATTGCTAAGGCCATGGAATCTCTTGATCTAACTTGCAGTATTGTGTTTAAAAATTATTATTGGGTGTGGGCTCATTGACAGCAGTGTCTCTCTTAACTATCTTTTCTATTTGTATCTCCAGCACTCAGTACAGAACTTTGTTCATGTTGGCACTTGATAAATGTTATTTCATTTACTTATTCATTCACTAGAATGATAAGCAACTATGAAGGACTGGCTAAGTTAGTGTATCATCAATTTGTAATGGACATCAGCAGCTCAATTATGATATATTGCTCTTTGATAACAAGCAGCTCATAAGCAACTATAGTAATATTGTAGGGAGATGAGTTTCTAGGATTAGGATAGATTGGGAAGAACAAAAATTGAAGGTGATATATGAAATTACTACTAATGAAAATAAAATAGCTATAATAATAGCTGATATCTAAATATCCTACTGAATGCTCATTTCATTACTACAACAATATGTTATAGGTATTTTTATTTCCAAATTATAAATAAGGTTCATAGAATTAGGGAAGGAAGTACCATAGATTCAGTGCTATAAGAGATCTTAGAGGTCAACAGGTCCAATCCTTCATTTTATAGTTAAAGAAACTAAAATTGAAAGAGATTAAGTGAAGTGTGCAGAGCCCCATAGCTGGGGATACAAGTGGTTAATATTTATGCATCACTTTATACATATTATCTCAATGGATCTTCCTGACAACCCTAAATAAGAGGTTGGAATCATTGTTATCCTCATTTTGTAGATGTGGAAACTGAAGCTGGCAAAGGTTGAATGACTTACTGAGTCACATATATATTAAGGATTAAGGTTTAAACTCAGGCCTTTCTGATTCTAAGGCCAGTGTTCATGTATACATGATGCCTAGGAAATAGTGTAGGATAACAGTGAAACATTAAAATGGCATATCACTGTCTTCTTTCTTTTTTCCAGTTGCCATTTGGGGTACTCTGTCCACATGTATGACCTGATGTCAGTTTATCTCTCAGCAAGGTACTAGGAAAATTTCCTTTCTCCTTCTACCATCCACTATTCTAAAATTCTGTATGTTGGGGAATTTTTAGTCATAATTACACTTTCAATCCATGCCATCATAAAATAAAAACAAAATGTAATAGAAATGTTTGTATTAAGTTAAAAATGTCACCAACATTCCATGTGTTTGTTAGACCTCAGTAATTGCAAGCCAACCAGTCATGAGAAAAAGCCATGTCTACTTTACAAGCATTCATCCCACCATGATACTCTGTTAGTTATATGCCTAAAAATACCTACAATAGCTGTTTTAGATGGAAAACTCTGAATATTGTTAACACCAAATAGTACAAGATACTTTCCATTTTCCCTAACTTGCCCAACATCATTCATGTTTATTCCGTTGAAGGAAAGGGAATTCAGTTTCTTTGTTTGGATAGATTGGCTGTGCAATTTCCTTAGGGAAGCTTCTATCATTGGAATATTGTTAATTCTTGTCCAGGTACACTATGTCTTGCATGCCAGTCTATTAGCATAAATGAAAGGAGCTCCCAAGGATCTCTGTTACCTCTTATATAGAACATAAACCCTTTTTTTTTGGCATTTAAAGCTCTTGAAATATCCTATCGTTGAAGACAAATACCACATTACTCTTCCTTCTATACTCTGTGCTTTGGTCAAACTGAATGACTTCTTTTTCCTCACTTACAATATTTGATCTTCCTTTATGCCTTTCTACTAACTGTACTCCATGAATTCAAAACTCTTCTCAAGTGCTATCTCTTACACACTGACAAGACTTTTCTTATACACCCTATTAAAATCAGTTGATAATGTCATTCTAAATAGTCTACAACTATTTTATCTTCATTTTGTTGCTTTCTACTTAAGGACCAAGCCTGTTTTATTACGCTTTTGTCTTTGTTTCCTAATGGTCAGGAACAGTGTTTCCCAAGTCATAATTATTGCTTAATAGATGTTTGTTGAATGAAAGAAGAAATTATTCTGGCAGTTGTGTGGGAGATGGACTGGAAAAAGGAAACCACAGGCAGGAAAAATGACTGGATAACTATTATAAGCATCTAGGGGGAAATCTGAATTTAGGGTAATTATGATTTAAATGGAAAGAGAACATTTAGAGCAGAACCAGGAGATTATACATGGCAACAAGATCATATGATGATCAATTCTGATGAATATGGTATCTCTTTAACAATGAGATGATTCAAACCAGTTCCAATTGTTTAGTGATGAAGAGAGCCATTTACACACAGAGAGGACCATGGGAACTGAGTGTGGAACACAACATAGCATTTTCATTCTTTTTTGTTGTTGCTTGCTTGCATTTTATTTTTCTTCTCTTTTTTTCTTGTGTGGCATGATAATTGTGTGGATGTATGTGTGTGTGTGTGTGTGTGTGTGTGTGTATACATATATATATACATATACACACATACATATATTGGTTTTAACATATTTCTACCATGTTTAACATATATTGGACTATATATATATATATATATATATATAGACGGACTCCCATCTAGGGGAGGATGTGGGGGGAAGGAGGTAAAAATTTGGAACAGATTTTGCAAAGGCTAATGCTGAAGAATTGTCTTTGCATATGTTTTGAAAAATAAAAAGCTTTAATTTAAGAAAAAAAGAGAGAGGGGAGGACATTTACAGGAATTCTTGTATTGTGGAGATAAAACTGACAAGATTTGGAAAAAAGATCATACATGGGAGATGAAGGAATGTGAATGAAGAGTTGAGGATGAATAAGGTTGCAAACCTAAGTAAAAAGAAGAATGGTGGTACTTTTCAACAGAAATGAAACATAAAAGCCAAGAATAGTTTAAGAGGAAAGATAACTTAAAATTTGGACATGTTGAGTTTAAGGCACCTATGAGAGATCTAACTGGAGGGATAAAACAGATCCAAAACTGGTGCTCAATAAAAAGAAGAGGACTAGATATGCGTATTTGTGAGTCATCTGTTTAGAGATGATAGTTAAACCCAAGAGAGCTGGCAAAATTTCCTTGAGTGAGAAAAGAAGGGATACATACATGCTAAGAGGTAAAGTGATCTCAAAATAGTTGATAATCTCCCCAAAAATGTAGTGAGAAGTGATCAAACAAATAAGAGGAAAATGAGGCAAAACCAATATCAAATTATGGAGGCGTAAAGGGTGAAGAGGGTTAGTCAATAATCAAATGCTGCAGAGAAGCTTAAATAAAAAAGTATGAGAATCAAGAAAAGATCCTTTGATTTAACAAATTTGAGATCATCCATAAGCTTAGAAAGAGTAACATCAGTCAAATAAGAAGGTCAGAAGCTACATTACACAAAGTAAGAAGTGGGAGGTTTAAAAACAAAAAAAAGTTGATTAGTATAAACAGATTTTTTTAGGAGCTTGGTTATGAAGGCAGCACGGTCTAAAAGGCTGACCTTGAATACAAGAAGGTCTGGGTTCTAGGTCTTCCTCCAGCTATAGCACACTGGGTAATTCACTTAACACTTGTAATAGTTATTCAGTTATTTTTCCTGCCTATGGTTTCCTTTTTTCAGTCCATCTCCCACACAACTGCCAGAATTATTTCTTCTTTCATTCAACAAACATCTATTAAGCAACAATTATGATTTGGGAAACACTGTTCCTGACCATTAGGAAACAAAGACAAAAGTGTAAAAAAACAGGCCTGGTCCTTAAGTAGAAAGCAATAAAATAAAGATAAAATAGTTGTAGACTATTTAGAGTGATATTATCAACTGATTTTAATAGGGAGTATAAGCCCTAGATAGCACATGGACTGCTCTCAAAAACTGTAAACTCCAGAAAAGGTGCTGAGAATCGTGGCCAGAGAGAATTTATCTGAGAGCTCTTTCTACCAGTGTAATCCTAATCTAGTCACTCTCTCTATTCCTTGGTTGGGAAAGAAATAAAATACTAGTGAGAGCCTAAAATAACAGTAGGGTCAAATCGAGGTGTTTTGGGTTTTTTTTTTTTTTTTTTTTAAAGAATAGGAAGATATGTATATGTTTGTAAGAAACCAATGAATAAAGAAAGATTAAAGATTAGAGATAAAGAGTAGAGGATGAAAGGTACAGGCTCCCAGAGGAGACAACAGGAGGCGAAAGAAGAAGACAGGCCTCTTCTCAAGTCTAGACTGGACCAGAGTAGAAGATGGGAAATAATATTGAATCTGACTATAGAACTGGGAACTGGGAAGATGAGAGAACACTTAAGAAATTATCTCTAATTTTCTTGGTGAAGTATGAAGTGAGATCCTCTACTAAGGAAGGTTGAAGTTTAAAAGGTGGCTGGAGGAAAGGTTTATAATAGAGACTAATCTGATAAAGAGTCAGAAAAAAAATTGATATTAACTTACAGAAATGTATAGTGTACTTTGTTAGCATGATTCTATGACTTTACTATATTCAGAGTACCAGAATACTAAAATCAAATTCAAAGTATTAAATTCAACACAAGGCAGAAATCAGAACCTTAAAGTGAAGAAACCCAGATGTTGGTTCAAGAAAATTTCTCTTACATTAACAGGCTTATTTTTCTGAAGTGGTATTGTCATTTTGGAAAGCAATTAGGTTTTATGCCCAAATGTTATTACTGTATATACCCTATACCATATACAATATTATATACAAAAGAGATCAAAGGAAAAAGGAGCCCTATAAACAAAAATATTAATAACAGCTCTTTTTATAATAGCAAATAACAGGAAATTAAAGGGAAATCAATAAAGTGGAGAATGGCTGAACAAATTATGGTATATTTGTATAATTAAATACAGCTGTATCATAAGAAATGATTAAGGGTATAGCTTCAGTTATAAGGAGGAAAACTTATACAATAACAATATAAAAACAAACAACTTTGACTTAAGAATACTGATCAATGCAATAGTCAATCATGATTCCTATACATGTGTGTATCTATATGCATATATACATATACATATATATTGGGACATAGCTATGAAATAGTTTGTTTTAACTTATTTGTTCAAAGTAGTTTTTCTTCTTTCCAGCAGAAGGGAGCTGAAAAGAGAAAAACAATTCCTTCTTAACCAAATATTAATTTAAAAAAAAAAAAAAGACAAAATTTTCTTTTTTTTCCCCCTGAGGGAATTGGGGTTAAGTGACTTGCCTAGTGCCACACAGCTAGGAAGCATTAAGTGTCTGAGGCCACATTTGAACTCAGGTCTTCCTGACTTCAAGGCTGGTACTCTATCCACTGCACCATCTAGTTGCCCCCAAAAGACAAAATTTTCCATCGGGTCAATATTTTAAAAAATTTTTTTTTATTATATAGCTTTTAATTTACAAGATATATGCATGGATAATTTTTCAGCATTGACAGTTGCAAAATCTTTTGTTCCAACTTTTCCCATCCTTCTTCCATCCCCTCCCCCAGATGGCAGGTTGACCAATACATGTTAAATATGTTAAAGTCAAATATAATATATGTATACATGTTCATACGGTTATTTTGTTGTATAAAAAGAATCAGACTTTGAAATAGCGTACAATTAGCCTGTGAAGGAAATCAAAAACGTAGGCGGACAAAAATAGAGGGATTGGGAATTCTATGTAGTAGTTCATAGTCATCTCCCAGAGTTCTTTTGCTGGGGGAAGCTGGTTCAGTTCATTACAGCTCTATTGGGACTGATTTGGTTCATCTCATTATTGAAGAGGGCTACATCCATCAGAATTGATCATCATATAGTACTGTTGTTGAAGTATATAATGATCTCCTGGTCCTGCTCATTTCACTCAGCATCAGTTCATGTAAGTCATTCCAGGCCTTTCTGAAATCATCCTGCTGGTCATTTCTTACAGAGCAATAATATTCCATAATATTCATATACCACAATTTATTCAGCCATTTTCCAATTCATGGGCATCCACTCAGTTTCCAGTTTCTGGCCACTACAAAGAGGGCTGCCACAAACATTCTTGCACATACAGGTCCCTTTCCCTTCTTTAAAATCTCTTTGGGATATAAGCCCACTACTAACACTGCTGGATCAAAGGGTATGCACAGTTAGATAACTTTTTGAGCATAGTTCCAAATAGCTCTCCAGAATGATTGGATGGATGTATTCACAAATCCACCAACAATGTATCAGATCAGTGTCCCAGTTTTCCCACATCCCCTCCAATATTCTGCATTATCTTTCCCTGTCATTCTAGCCAATCTGACAGGTGTATAGTAGTATCTCAGAGTTGTCTTAGTTTGCATTTCTCTGATTAATAATGACTTGGAGCATTGTTTCATATAGCTAGAAATAGTTTCAATTTCTTCATCTGAGAATTGTGTGTTCATATCCTTCGGGTCAATATTTTAAAGCACATCCTCTCTCCTACTCCATTACTCCCTTCTAATCTTCTAAATGCCTAGGTCATCCTTAATTGTCTTCTACAAGTAATTTTCATGTGAGTATACACAACTAATCTCCCCAACTACTAGATGCTCCATCTCCCTTAACTTCTAATAATAATTTACATTTAAAGTATTTTAAAATTAGTAAATGAGAGCCAGCAGGGTAAAGTGAAAAGAAAATTATGTTTGGAATCAAGGAACCAAAGTTCAAATACTGCTCTCCACAGGCCTCTCTTTTTCCACTATGGCTTGGATTAAATGGCCTCTTAGGGCCTTCAAAATTCAAATTCTACTCTCCCCAAGCTCTTCCCACTCTAACTTTATGATCTGATGAGGCTTTCATGCTTTCTTAACAATGCTGTAAAGCAAGAATGAAAATTTTTATCATGTCATTTTAGAATGAAGAAACTCAGGCCCAGAAGGACTAAATGGCCTTCTCAAGCCTCACAGAAGTAGTAAGTATATGAACCAAGATCCAAAATCAGTTTTATCTTGATTTCAAGTCCAGTGTATTTATTTATCCATTATGTCATGCTCTCTCTGCAGCAAAATAACTTTTAAATCACAGATGCTTGATATATTTTTGCTACTTATTGATGAATTAAAAACATGCAATCACTACCACAAATAACCCTGTTCTTTAGGAACGTAGTAAAAATGTACATTTAGAAGAATCCCTTTCCACTTTTATAAACAGCCATTAGCTGTGAAGTGATCTCCTGTATATACTTCTTCACTGTAGCTAGCTGTAGCCAGGCAGTTTCACATTTTCCTGCAGTTGCTAAGTAAGGAAAGGAAGCAGAAGAGGAAGTTGGCTCTATGGCAATAAAAATAACCATTCCCCAGCCTTCATTACACAAATCACTATGCCCTATATCTTTAAAAGATCAAAGAGGAAAGGCTAGGGTGGAGAGAGAGGGAGGACAATAGAAAAGGAAGTCACATCTATTAAGTAGAAAAGACCTAGTCTGAGCTGTAGATAAGCTTTGTCGCTCCCTATATAGATTACTACCAAAGAAAAGTTCTAATAAAATTTTCTACCATTCTGTCATAAAAGAACAGCTTCCCAAGATTCAGAAAGGGTGCTGACTGCAAGACCCAAACAAAGAATTAATACATATTTAAGCTTCATTAAGCTATTCAAAAGTCTCAAGAAGAAACAAGTTGATTAGGATTAAATTCAATTTATTTTTTCAGTGTAGAAAAAGTCAGATAATATATCCAGGAATGATAATAAACAAAGTTTTTTAAGAACTAGAAAAAACTACTGACATTTTTCTAGATTTTTTTTTTTAAGGATCTGAATTTTACTGACTGAAATACCTTAAATCATTCTCATATAACAATGAAAAAAAGAATAAAATACATAACAATACAATATAAATTTTATTGTTTTGTCAATCGTGGAAAAATTGTAGGGAGGAACATACAAAAATCTGATTAACAGTATCTCCTGCAGTTAAGATTAAGATTAAAAAGAAACAAAAAACAAAAATCAAAGTTGAACAAGTTAATTTTGGTCATATTCTGAGGAAATATACTGTTGGTGTTTTTCTCTTCTTTAAAATAATAAAGGTTCTTTCTGGGAGAACTTGTTTCAAGTTGAGTTAACACTAGAATTCCAAAAATATACACTGCCTTTACTCTAATTCATCAAATCTTTATAGTGAGGATGTATTTACTCTTCTATTTCAACCTGTCACCAGGTTGACATTCTCTACAAAAACAAAGCACTTATCATTAGTAGTTTAGGACAAATTTTACATCTGGTATATCCACAAAAGAAATGGTGATTTCAACTTGATCAGATAAAAAAGTCTTCTTAACAAATGTATACTTTCAAACATCTCTGAGCCAAATATGCTAGCTAAAAAAAAAAAAAGTTATGGCTCAATAGATTTTTTTTAAACTATTAAAAAGTCATTTAAATTAAAAGCTCTTAAAAAAAAAAAAAAAAGAAAGGCTAAGTTCCAATGGCCTTGTGAAAGCCATCTGCACCCAGAGAGAAGGCCATAGGGATTAAATGTAGATTACAACATAGTATTTTCACATTTATTATTGTTTGCTTGCATTTTGTTTTCTTTCTTTTTATTCCTTTATGATCTGAGTTTTCTTGTGCAGCATGATAATTGTGGAAATATATAAAGAAGAATTGCACATATTGGATTACTTGCTGTCTAAGGGAGGAGGTAAGGGAAAGGAAAGAAAAAAAATTGGGAACACAAGATTTTGCAAAGGCAAATGTTGAAAATTATCTACACGTTTTGAAAATAAAAACCTTTATTTTACAAAGAGATCATAAAGAAAGGAAAGGGACCCACATGTGCAAAAATATTTGTGGCGGCCCTTTTTATAGTGGCAAGAAACTGGAAACTGAGTGGATGCCCATCAACTGGAAAATGGCTAAATAAGCTATGGTATGTGAATGTTATGGAATAGCATTGTTCTTTAAGAAATGATCAGAAGAATGATTTCAGAGATGCCTGGAGAGATTCACATGAACTAATGCTAAGTGAAACGAGCAGAACCAGGAGATCCTTATACATGACAATATCAATATTATGCAACAATCAATTCTGATGAACATGACTCTTTCCAACATTGAGATGACTGATGCCAGATCCAATGATTTTGTGATGAAAAGTCATCAATACTCAGAAAGAGGACTATAAGAACTGAATGTGAATCACAACATTCCCACTCATTTTGTTGTTGTTCGCTTACATTTTGTTTTCTTATTCACATTTTCTTTTTTTGATCTGATTTCTCTTGTGCATCAAGAGAATTATATAAATATGTTTATATATATTGAATTTAACATATTTTAACCTGTTTAACAGATATTGAATTGCTTGCCATCTAGGGGAGGAGTTGGGGGGAAGGAGGAGAAAATCTGAAACACAAGACTATGCAAGGGTCAATGTTGTCAAATTATCCATACATATGTTTTGAAAATAAAAACCTTTATAAAAAAGGAAAGAAGGGAGGGAGGGAGGAAGGGAAGGAGGGAAGAAAGAAGGGAGAAAGAGCTTTAATTTTAAAAAGGTTATTAAGACTTAAAGTGAACCAAGACTTTTGAATTTTACTTCTATCTCTAGTACTAGACCCTTTGCTGTAAAAGAGAGGTAGAGAAAGAAAAAATATGAAAGAAAGGAAGGGAGGGAAAGAATTCATGGAACTAGTTAGCATACCTGATCCAGAGATATTTTGAATGTATACCTTAGTTTAGTTGGTTTTATGCTCAAGAAGAATATTCATTATCTGATTAAACTGATACCATCATTTCCTTTATAGATCTACCAAAAGTACATCTACAAAAACTGCAGAGGTGATTGTACAGGAAGGATATCCCAAAAGTCCTGTATAGTTTTTAAGCCTTGAAAAGCTACAGATGCTTAAAACTACTTCAAGACTGTAATCACTTCTACAATTTTACTTTGACAAGAACTGCTTTTTGTTTTTTGTATCATTGCCTTCAGGGAACGTATATTCTACTAGTCAACAATTACATATACATATAATAATTTTAGGTGAATGGAGAGAGAACTAACAACTACAAAGAACAGAAAAGACTTCCAATAAAAGACAGAATAGGACTGAAGGAGATAGAAGATGGCAGGTGGAGAGAAAATATAGTCCAAGTAAAGCTCCAAACCAAAGATGAGGGGCTAGTTCAGGAAACAAGTTGGTGAATTTGGCTGGAATGTACAATTGGGGGGGGGGGGGGGGGGGGGGGGGGGGGGATGGAAGGGTGAAGGAGAGGGGAGAATGTGTATAAAGTCAGGAAAGTTCAGCTTAAGCGTACTGCAAAGGACTTTAAATGCCAAAAAAAGGTTATTTTATCAGAAAGGCTAAATGAGGAGGCATTGAAGCTTCTTGAGCAATAATGACATAATCAGTCTTGTGCTTCAGGAAACAGTTGTACATGGAGGCTAGATGGAGAGGGGAGAGGGTAGAAGACTGCAGTGTAATTAAGAAGCTGCTGCAACAGTCCAACAAATTATGAAAAACAATTTGGAATTATACAAAGTGACTAAAAAACGTTCAATATCCTTTGACCCAGAGATTCCTCTACTAAGCAAATACTGGAAAGAGAGAAAAAAAATAATAAAAAGTTCTATATAAATAAAAATATTTACAACACTTTTTGTAGTAACAAAGAATTGGGAACAGTAGATGGCTATCAATTGAGAAATGGCTAAAAGAAGCTATGGTATATGAATGTAATAGAATATGACTAAGCTTTTAAAGACTTATTTGAACTGATTCAAAGAGACTTGCCCAGAGTCACAAGGTAGGGTGTGTTAAGTGTCTGATGCCAAATTTGAACTCAGGTCCTCCTGATTTCAAGGCTGGTGCTCTATCCACTGCACCATCTAGCTGTCCCACTCCTAATACTTTTTAAGGAAAAATACTCTAATTTACCTGGGGGCAGGTTTTAGCATATTGTTACTATTACAGATTATTTTTGACTTTTCTGTATCAGGAAAATCTGAGTTTGAATCCAGCCTTAGCCACTTACTATCTGTGTAACTTGGGTAAGACCCCCTCAGCCTTAGTTTCCTTATCTGTTAAAATAGGAATAATAACACCTCACAGTCTTATTGTAAGAATCAAATGAAAGAATATATGCAAACTTTTAAAGTGATATATCAAAGTTAACTATTATCATTATGACTTTTAACTGATCTAATTTTCATAAGAACAGTGTGATGTGAGCTTGATTTTCTTAGTAAAGTAGGAAACAAGGATGTTCTCAGAGGGAGAAGTGTCAAAGAAGTCACAAAGGGAGAAGTTACAAACCTATAATTATTAAAATCATTTGGTTGTAGTTAAGAAACATGTTAACCATGTTTGGTATACAACATATACAAATATACTGTGCAAATGAGCACAGTAGCTTATGATTTCATAATCCCAAAAACTATAGCTATTGAAACAAGAACTCACTAGTCATCAAAAACTGCTGAGAAAATTGGAAAGCAATCTGGTGAAAAACTAGATATAAAACAATATCTCATACCATATATCAAGATAAGCTCCAAATGGGCACATGATTTAGATATAAAAAGTGACATCATAAACAAATAAAAGAAGTATGAAACAAATTATCTGTCAGATCTATGAATAAAGAAGAGTTCGTGACCACACAAAAGGTAATCACAGAAGTGAAATGGAAAATTCTGATTACATAAAATTAAAAGGATTTTGTAAATATTCAGCTAAATTTACAAGAGAAGTGGGTAAAGAGTAAAAATCTTTGTAATTTTCTCTGATAAAAGATCTCATTTCTTGACCAACAAAATGATTTCAGAGAGGTCTGGAGAGACTTACATGAATTGATGCTAAGGGAAATGAGCAGAACCAGGAGATCATTATCCATAGCAACAAGATTATACAATGATCAGTTCTGATAGAAGTGGTTTTCTTCAACAGTGAGATGATTCAGGCCAGTTCCAACTGTTCAATAATGAAGAGAACCATCTACACCCAGAGAGAGAACTATGGGAAATGAGTGTGGACCACAACATAGCTTTTGCACTCTTTCTGTTATTGTTTGCTTGCATTTTTGTTTTCCTTCTCAGTTTTTTTTCTTTCTTTATAGATCTGATTTTTCTTGTGCAGCAAGATAACTATAAATATGTACATATATTTTGGATTTAACATAAACTTTAACATATTTAACATGTATTGGACCACCTGCCATCTGGGAGGGAGTGGGGGGAAGGAGGAGAAAAGTTGGAACAGAAGGTTTTGCAAGGGTCAATGTTGAAAAACTACCCATGCATATGTTTTGTAAATAAAAAGCTATAATAATAATAAACATTTTTTAAATTTTTAAAATTTAAAAAAAATATATTTCTAAGACATGTAGGTAACATTCAAATTTACAAGAATAAAAATCATTCTCTAATTGACAAATGGTTAAAGGATATGAACATAAAGTTTTCAGAAGAGTTATCATTGGCCACATAAAGTGCTCTAAATTATTAATAATTAAAGAAATGCAAAATAAAACAATTCTAAGACACCACTTCACACACATTACATTGGTTTAGATGATAAAAATGGAAAATGATAAATGCTGGAGGAGATATAGAAAAGCAAATACACCTATGCACTGTTGGTAAAGTTATGAATTAGTCCAGCTGTTCTGGATAGCAATTTGGAACTATGCCCAAAAAACTATTAAACTGTGCAATACATTTTGAGTCAGCAATACTTTTACTAGGTCTATATCTCAATGAGATCAAAGAAAGAAAAGAACTCTTACGTATAAAAATATTTATAGCAGCTCTTTATGGTGGCAAAGAATTGGAAACTAAAGGAATATCCATCAACTGAAGAACAGCTTAACAAATTATGGTATATAAATGTAATTGAATAGTATTGTGCTACATGAAACGATGAAAC
Source organism: Sarcophilus harrisii (assembly GCF_902635505.1). Classification (NCBI taxonomy): domain Eukaryota; kingdom Metazoa; phylum Chordata; class Mammalia; order Dasyuromorphia; family Dasyuridae; genus Sarcophilus; species Sarcophilus harrisii. The sequence goes on from NC_045427.1 coordinate 454,061,569, forward strand.
AAATGTTTTAGAGAAACTCAGGAATTCAGTATGAACTGTTGCAGAGTGAAAAAGCAGAACCAGAGGAAAGGTGTAAATAATAACAACAAAAACAAAATTGTAAAGATAATCAGTTTTTAAAGTATTAGGAACTCTGATCAACACAATGACCAACCATGATTCTAAGGGCTCTTGATAAAAGAGACTATCTATTTCCTAGACTCAGAGCAGATTGAAACTTTTTTTTTTGGGGGGGGGATAGGAAGAGGCCCCTTGGATAATGCTGTATTTGTTTTGTTTTGCATGACTTCATGTTTGTAGTAGGGGATTATGCTTTTCTTGCTTTCTAGATGAATACTAGGGGAGATTTTCCTTTAGAGGAATGTAGAGGGCTGAAACTATAGAATTCAATGCACTGAGGTCAGGATTGCTGAGCACTGGAGGCCAACTTCTGATTGGACAATACTCTATGGGCATATGCTTGGAAAATGGTCCTTTCCACTATCTGTACTGGCTCAATGATTGGTGTATGATTGGTGTATAGAGGATTGTAGGAGGGACTAGGGGGTGGAGTAAAGCTAGCCACGGACACACTCTTGGCCATAGAGGAGAGGCCTTGCAGAGATTCTCTTCCATCCCCTTCATTTCTACCCCTAAAGACCAAGAATAAAGATGAACTTTTGCTTATCCTGACTCCGGCTGATCCTGAGGTGTCCTGGGTGCTAGCGTGGTCGTTACAGAGGAAAAAATTTAATTTTTATTTTTATAACAACTACTCAGGAAAAAGAAATTAAATCAGGTGAATCAAATAAGGATGTTTTCAATGACTATCCTTACGGAGTATCTTCCATCAGACAGGATTAAGTAAATCTTTTGTTAACTGTTGAATGAGCTACAAGCATATCAGTCAGTTAATAAGCATATATTAAGCACCTAAGCTGGGCAGTTAGATGGCTCAGTGGATAAAGTACAAGGCCTAGAGTCAGAAAGACCTGGGATAAAATCTGGCCTTAGAATTACTTCTTCGAAGCTCTTCAACTTTGGTAAAGTCAACTTACATCTATTTGCCTTAATCTACTGAATAAGAAAATGCCGAACTACTGCAGAATCTTTGCCAAGAAACCCATAGACAAGACTCACAAGTCACAAAGAGTCAGACAAAACTAAACAATGAGCATCTAAATGGGAATGCAAAGAAAGGCAAAAATCTACATACAAACAAAATGCATATAGAAGTTAGAGATAAACAACAAAGGCTCTAGCATTCAGGCAGATTAAGTTCCTTCCTCTAGAAGATAGAATTTTAACTCGAATTTTTAGGAAGCCAGGTAAATAAATCAGTAAACAAAGATGAAGACTGAGAGAATTCCAGGCATGGAAGATATCCAGTGAAAAGACATGAAGCCAGAAGATGGAGTGTTTTATGCAAGATGTAAACTGAAATGTAAACTTAGAAACTAAAAAATAATAGTAAAGAATGCTGAAATGATGTTTAGAAATGTACTCAGAAAAATAGTAGATGTTAATGTACACCCAACGCTGTTTAGGTTTCAGGTATTTTAAATCTGGACAACTAATAATACAAGAGAAATAATTCATTAAGCTACCATAGTTAACTGAAATATTCCTTAAAAACATATCATTCTCAGGTGTGAAATGATCCTACCATTCTGGAGAGTAATATAACTATGCCCAAAGGGTTATAAGCATGCCCTTTGATCCAGCAGTGTCATTACTGGGTCTGTATTGCAAAGAAATCTTAAAGGGAGGGAAAGGGACCCACATGTGCAAAAATATTTGTAGCAGCTCTTTTTATGGTAGCAAAGAATTGGAAAATGAGTGGGTGCCTATCAACTGAAGAATGGCTGAACAAGTTGTGGTATATTAAAATAATGGAATTATTATTTTTCTATAAAAAATGACAAACAAGCTGATTTTAGAAAGGTCTGGAAAAATTCCATAAACTGATGCTGAGTGAAACAAGCAGAACCAGAAGTATGTTGTACACCATAACAGCAAGAATGTGCAATGATCCTTCTCAGTGGTTCAGTGATCCAAGGAAGTCCCAATAGACTTGAACAGAAAATGCCATCTGCATGCATAAAAAGAACTAAGGAGACTTAAATGTTAAACCAATACATGCTATGTTCATTTCTTTTTTCTGTTTCTTTATCTCTCACATGGTTTTTCCCTTTTACTCTGACTATTCTCTCCCAACATGATTCATAAACTTGTAAATAAATTTACCAAAAAAAAAAAAAAAAAGGATAAAAAAATAGTGGTCAAAGCATTTTTCAGTTTTATAATTATTTTGGTACAATTCCGGACTTCTCAAAAATGGTTCACAATTTCACCAATATTAATGTCCAATTTTTCCACACCCCCTCCAACATTTATCATTTTCCTCTTGTATTATTTTAGCCAAGCTGATAGATGTGAAATTGACGGGGGTGTGAAACTGTATTCCCTTTTGATCTGTAAATTAATACTCTGAAATTCTGTTCCCTTTGATTCCTGGCCTCCCAGACTCCACAGAGTCTGAGAGAGAGCATATCTCTCCAGACAAGTTAAATATTGTTATTCAATTGGAAATCTTGGTCAAAACCACTCCACTGATCTTTTGGGGGTGTCGCTTCTTCAGGAAATTCCAGATTCTCGAAAAAGATCTTGTCGGATAATCAGCTCAAACTGCCCCCAGACCCCCCAAACTTCCCACCCCTGCCAAGATCTGTTCATAATGTTTCTGTTCACTCATTTCTTTGCAGAATGTCGATAGTAGCATGCTTTGCCTCTTTGGCATACCTGCCAGGACTCCTGCCCACTGTCTCTTCTCAGTGCCGGCCTCCACACTTCCCTAATATAACTTTACCACTATTAAGTCAATGTCCTAGCAAAGCTGACTTCTCATCCAACAATAAACTTCCATTTTTGCCACTTAATATTTCGGGTTCGTGAATTCCTTCACAAAGAACCTGCGCCTCCGATCAAAAGGGTGTTTCCACAACTCTCTGACTGCCCACTAGAAACATCAAAATGATATTTAAAAGTTGTTTTGATATTCATTTTTCTACAAATAATAATTGAGACTTTTTATGACTATACAGTTCTATGAAACATTAAAAGAAATTAAAGCTTTCAATGAACTGATTAGTTCTTCTGGAGAATATTCATGAAATTGTGAAAAAAAATTACAACAATAAGAATAATATGTCACATTACTGACCAAGTAAAGATGAACATATATATGAAAATATTACCTATCAAAAGATTCCCAGCATCAGAAAGTAGAGGTATGTATGCATCTTTCCAAATAATTTCTAAAAAAAATCCACAACATTTGGACCCTTAATTGAAATATGATATTCTGGAGGGCAATTCTGGAGGCAAAGGAGCTTGGATTGCAGCCAAGAATCAACTACCCAGCAAAATTAAACATTATCTTTCAGGGGAAAAGATGGACTTTTAATGAAATAGGGGACTTTAAATTATTTTTTATGAAAAAACCAGAGTTGAATCTGATCTTCAAATACAAAACTCAAAAGAAGTACAAGGTGGTCAAAACAGAAGAAAAAACCCCGTTTTTTAAAGGTTAAAATGTTTTTATTTTTACATGAGAACATGCTATGTGTAATTCTTGAGAACTGTATCTTTGTTAAAGGCTTACTTAGAAGGTATTGACTTTAATTGTCAACTGAACTGACTTTATTGTGATGTTAAAAAAAATTAGGGGTAAATATTTGGGCACTTAAAGGGATGTTTCTATTATATGGAAACTATGGAGAATACTTTGATCCTAGAGAGAAACAGATAAGCAAAGTTTTACTGTATATAACAAAAGAGGAATGTTTACCAAATGTGAAAAGGCTACAAGTTGTAGTATTAAGTACACTAATACTGAAGTAAAAATACCTGGATTTCAGTCTTAATTTCTACACTAATTAGTCATGTAACACTGGCAAGACACATATTTTTTCTAAGCTTCAATTTCCTTCTTTGTAAAAGGGGATATTTGTACTACTTACTTTAAAGTATTAATGTGAGTGAAAGAAGCATTTTCTCACCTTAGAAAACTAAAATAAATGTGAGCTATTACAAAATGGCTATTTCCCACCTTGAAAATTATCAGAGAAGGGCAGATAGTTGGTATAATAGATAGAGCATCAGTCCTGAAGTCAGGGTTCAAATTTGACCTCAGACAAAATTTCCTGGCTATGTGACCCTAGGCAAGTCACTTAACTGCAAATGCTTCAGAAAAAAAAAAGAAAATTATCAGAGGCATGAAATGATTTAATATTCACATAAGTGTATTTATATTTGAATGAACAATATTAGGATAAGTTAGTATATGAAACTCTCAGGTAAGGAAAAAGAGGAAAACTTCCTTTAGCGAGCAAGTCAAGACTTTCTCAGCCAATTTACAGTCTTAAGAGAGTGGCCTAGATCAGAGAGGTAAATGACTTGCTTGGGGCACACAATCAGTAAGAATCACAATCTAGTCTTCTCAGCTTCTAGTCTGGTTCTCTATCTAACTATCCTATACAGGGTCTCTCTAGAGCAATATTTGCAGTACAATCCTTTAATCCTTCAGATTCTTTGTGATCTTTTCTTGGCAAAATAATAAAGTGGTTTGCCTTCTCCAGTGGATTAAAGCAAATATGGATTAAGTCACTTGCCCACAGGGACACACAGTTAGGTCCATGTTTTAATTCAGATCTTCCAGACTCCAAATCAAGCCCTTTACTTACTGAGCCACCTAGCTGCCTTTAGAGCAATATTAACTAATGCTAAAATATCCATGCTAGGAAATCTAGAATATTAAATATCCATGGTAACCAATTAACATAAGACATTACATATTAAATTATTAAACACTTTAAAGTCTAGAACCAATTGAGAAATAGGCATACTAACAGTAAAGATGAATTGATGTGGCTACCTAGACACCTAGTTAAATTCCTCCAAATAACACATATTTTACTTTGTCTTTCTAGATAGAAGGGGCAAAGAAAGCTCAGGTTATTTCCCTATAGGACATTACCTAAATATTTTTGAAATTCTTTATTCTGACATACCATTGGCTATAAGCAGACTACTTTTTTGTTGTTGTTGTTTATAGTCTTTCCTTCAACCCCATCTTTACGAAGTCAAAAACAAACAAACAAAAAAAAAAAAAAACCTGACTACAACAAATAAGTTTTAGACATAACCAAATGACCATGGTTGATAATTGTATAGCACTTTAAGATTTTATAATACTTTACATACATATTTTGTAAAAGTAAAATTCTCTTCATTTTATAGATGAAATTAAGGCTCAGAAGGACTATGATTTTTTTTCATGGTTATGCAATATCAGAGAAAAAGCAGCTAGGTGGCGCAGTGGATTAGAGCACCAGCCCTGAAGTCAGAAGGACCTGAGTTCAAATTAAGTGTACCTTAGACACTTAACATTTCCTAGCTGTGTTGCCTCAGGAAAAAAAAAAATCAGAGGCCGAATTTAAACCTAATTCTCTGATTGGGTGAAACAGCAAATTATAGACACAATTAATAATTTCACTCAAGATAATGACAATGATGAGACATCATAACAACTATTTGTGGGATGCAGCCAAAGAGGTAATAAGAGGAAATTTTATATCCTTAGAGGCTTACTTGAATAAAAGAGAGAAAGAGAAGATCAATGAATTGGGCTTGCAACTAAAAAAGCTAGAAAAAGACCAAATTAAAAACCCCCAAATACTAAATTTGAAATTCTAAAATTAAAAGGAGAAATTTAAAATATTGAAAGTAAACCTAATTCTCCCTGCCTCCAATTCCAATGTTCTTTTCTTCTAACCTATTTCATTATCAAAACAATATCACCAGTCCCAAATTGAAAACCTCCCTACTTTAAACAATTCTCACTGTCAAACCACTGAAAAGCCATTACTTTTTACCAGAAATATACTTCAGCCTATAAGGAATAATTCAATTTTTAGGAAAAGATATATAAATATATATATATATACATATATATTTCAATAGTTATATTTTAAACTGCTCTCTGAAAGGATACTTAATCATTTATTCCATTTGAAACTACAAAGCAAATTATTATTGCTAACATTTTTATACTATTTTTTAATCCAAAACCAAACTAAATATTTTCTAGGATACTAGTAACTGATCAGATTAAAATATTTCCAATAACATGTCATATGCATACTAAAAATCCACTTAAGATGTCTATCTACATCCACAAGCATATAACAATTTAATGTACAGTTCAAACATCAACTTTCCTTTTTCACTGTCCTTTACAAATGCAAACCGACATATATCTTACCATTACTGATTATGCAAGTATATTTGAACATCCATCCAGATTCCGCTGAAGATGGTTTGAACATCTTAGATGACACCATCATATGCAATGATCACACATATGCAGTATACCAAGAGTTTGTTATTCTTTGCCTACTTGAAAATCTATTTGAAGTTTCTGGTTTGTAAACACTAGAATCCTTTACCTACTTCCTTTGTCCTACCATTAGGCCCTAGGAAAACAGACAGATTGGGGGGGTGTGGGGAAGAGAGAAGGGAAGGAATGTTACCTAGCTTTAGCAAAATTTCAAGCTGAGGAAAGCCATCCAAATCAGCTCAGACACTGAAGGCTTTGTAAATATAAAAATCAATGAATTAAAGAGCATTTCTTAAAGTGCCTACTGTGCATAAACTGAGTGGGATACAAACACAAAAAAACATAATACAATCCCTTCTCTTAATTTACATTCTATGAGAGGGGATAAATGCAACATTTGCAATTATATACAGAATATAAAATAAATTCCAGGTAACTAGAAAGGATACCACTTGCAGAAGAGTGGAGAAAGTAGTGAAAATATAGAAAAATTTCATGCCAGAAGCTAATGCTTAAACTGAGTCTTGAAAGAAGTAAGGGATTCTATGAGGTAGAGGTAAGAACAGATACAGAGCATGACAAATACAAAGGCAGAAACTAGAGATGGAATTCAATGTGAGATGTAAGGAATAGTTAGTCTAAACTGTATAATGTTGGAAGGTAAGTACTAATTGAGTAGGTATAATGAAGCAGTAAATTTAGGTAGGAGTCAGGTACTTTAAGGACTTTGCCAAATAGAGTAGTTTATCTTTTATTCAAAATAACAGCTAGTCATTGGAGTTTACTGAGTAGGGAAGTGATCTGGTTACAACTTCATTTGAGAAAGTGCTTACCTTCTCAAGAAGGTGAGAAGGGAGAGAAGAGAACTTGGAATTCACCAATTAAAAAAAAAGTTAAACGTTGTTTTTGCATGTAATTGGAAATTTTAAAATTTTCATTTAGAAGAAATGGATTGAGGGTCATAAAATATATTTCACCTGAATTTTTCTTTTCTTTTTTGAGATTAGATCTTCCCAGGCTAGAAATGCAACAGACATCCATGAGTTCAATACCAATGATGATTAATTAGCATGAAAACTTTGAGCTGCTCCAGATCTAACCTGTTGAGTTCTTTCTCCATAGGCTGCTCCCACCCTTTATATACTGGTATTAGAGGTGACTCCCCAATTGGCTTTTGGCTCTACTAAAGCTCAGAACTCTTGTACTCAAGTGATCCATCAGCCCCCCCAACAGAATGAGCTCCCTTATAGCAAGGATAATATAAGAATAATACCTTGCCCACTCTCAATTTTTTAAAAGATCAGATGTAAGACATTGTCGGTGGAGTTGGAAACTGATCCAACCGTTCTGTAGAGCAATTTGGAACTATGCCCAAAGGGCTATCAAATTCTGTCTCTACTAGGCCTATATCTCAAAGAGATCAGAAAATAGGAAAAAGGACCCACATGTGCAAAAATGTTTGTAGTAGCCCTTTTTGTAAAGGCAAAGAATTGGAAACTGAGTGGATGCCCATCAGTTGGGGCATGAGTGAATATGAATGTTTTGGAATATTAAGAAACAATCAGCAGGATGATTTCAAGAGGCCTGAAAAGACCAACATGAACTGATGCTAAGTTAAGTGCTAGAACCAGGAGATCGTTGTATATAGCAATAGCAATATTATATGATGATCAATTCTGATGAGCTTGCCTTTCTTCAAAAATGAGGTGATTCAGGCGAACTCCAATAGACTTGTGACAGAGAGCCAGAAAGAGGGCTGTCAGGATTGAGTATGGATCGCAACGTAGTATTTTCACTTTTTTGCTGTTGTTTGCTTATGTTTTGTTTTCTTTCTCATTTTTTTCCCTTTTTGATCTGATTTTTCTTGTGCAGCATGATAAATGTGGAAATATGTATACAAGAATTGCACATGTTTAACATATACTGGATTACTTACTGCCTAGGGAAGGAGGTGAGGAAAGGGAAAGGAAAAAAATTTTAGAACACAAGGTTTTACAAGGATGAATGTTCAAAACTATCTTTGTATATATTTTGAAAATAAAAGATCATATGTAAGATGTTATGTGCAATCATAATAATTAGATCCTTTAAGAAACCCAAGATAATTTTCCCTGGCTCAAACATTCCTTTTTCATAACTTTCCTCTAGTTTTTCAGCCAAAAGATTAAATATTTCAAATTTTAGAGTTTAGGAAATAATGCAAATAGTTTATAGACAAGAATGAATGTAAGCTCCTTGAGGAAGAAACTTTTTATTTTTATATTTGTATCCCCAGCACACAGCAGTGCTTGGCACAGAGAAACTAAATAAATGTTTGTTCATGAATTTACATCCTATTAATATGAAATTATTTTCCATTGCAATTAATCATTGTCAAGTGACCAAAGAAATATTTTTCTTCCCATTTCCAGTTAAAGTACATATGCACCTATTAAAACTTTCATATACCGATGATTTAGGAATTACAAGACCAAGAAAACTCCCAATCTATCTAGTCCTGTCTTCCTATCATTATAAAGTAGTTAAACCACCTGAACAATAAAAAAATTTTGTTATTTGTAAACTGGGTGACCAAAAAAAAGCAGATTTTCATTATTTATTCATGCTTACTATTAAGAGAATATACAGACATACCTCATTTTATTGCTCTTCAACAGATACTGAGTTTTTTACAAACTGAATGTTTGTGACAACCATGCATCAAAGCAAGTCTATTGGTGCCATTTTTCCAACTATATGTGCTCAGAGTGTCTGTCACATTTTAATCATTCCTTGCAATATTTCTATTAGAGTATTATTTTATCTTATCATATATAGTGATGTGATGAATGATTTTGATATTACTGTTGTAACTGTTTTGGGATGCCACAAATGGTTCCCAGATAATACAGTGAAGTTAAGTGATAAATATTGTATGCATTTAACTCCTCCAACTGGTCATTAATTGGCCATTCCCAGTATCCTTAGGTTTTCCTATTCTTTGAGACACAATGGCACTGAAATTAGGTCAATTAGCAAGAGCCTCTAAGTGTTCAAGTGAAAGGAAAGAGTCATACTTTACTGCTGTCTTACTTTAAAATTGCCACAACCATCCCAATCTTCAGTGAACTACCACCCTGATCAGTAAACAGTCATCATCATAGAGGTAAGACCCTCTACCAGATTATGTCTGAAGGCTCAAATGATGGTTAATTTTTTTACACATGAAATGTTTTTTAATTAAGGATTTTTTAGATTCAATATTATTGCACCCTTAATACACAATAGTATAATATAAACCTAACTTTTATATACTGTAGGAAACCAAAAAGTTTGTGACTTGAATTGAGATGCTACTTATAATTATAATCACAAAATGTTTTAGGCTGTTCCACAGCTTCTCAAGATCAGCTTTTTCTTCTTTCACTAGTCACAGGAGCAAGTCATCTCTTTAATCACTCAGAAAACCTACAATGGTTCTCTATAATATTCAAGACTCTTTACAATTTGGTTCCAAACCACCTTTTCAGATGGTTCTCGAATTTTTCAATTTCAGAACAAACAGATTACACACTGTTCCGTAAAGATACTTCCTCTTTTCTTTCCTTATACCTTTTTTCATGCCATCATGCCATTTCTCCAACACTTCAAATCTCAATCTTTGGCCTTTGAAATCCTATCATTCAAGGCCAAGCTCAAATATCACCTAGTCTAGGAAGCCTTCCATGATCTCCGCTTCCTCTGAATGTTGGCAATACTTTTTTTTTTTTAAATACCACTTATACATCTATCACATTTTGTCTTATTTAATTATATTTGTGTCTACGTCATCTCTTATTAGATTGGAAGCTTGATGTGAGTGGGGATCATTGCTCTTAATCATCTTTGAATGAGAAGCAGCATAGTATAGCATTACAATGAACTTGGAAACTAGAAGAACTTTATTATAATCTCTGCATCACCATAAAAAATAGCTATGTGATCTTGAACAAGCCACAATCTCTGATCTTCATCTTCTTTCTTTGTAAAATGAAGAATACTTACATAAAAATTGTTATGAGAATCTACTAAAAAAACAGTATGAAAAGTGCCCTATGAACCTTAAATGTAATGTATTTGTATGATAAATGATTTAGAAATGAAGTCAACAAACAGAAGCAGCATGGTAACATTGCAAGAGCAAAGTACAGCCAATCTGGGCTCTAATCCTTGTTACATGACCCCAAGATAAATCACTTAGTTTATGTTGTCAAATTTGATAAGGGAGATTAAGCACTCTGTACTAACATCAACCAAAAAAAAAACTTAATCAGAAAAAAAGTGTATTTTGGCACAGCAAGACAAATCAATTTTCCATTCAAACCAAAGCTATTTTCCCACGAACTTATTAGCTCCACTATACTAACCCTGACTTAAATCACGCTTCATCAGAAAAGCCACTTACAAAATTATTCAGCTTAAACATTTAACTGGTTAAAAAGCATAATGGTTGAAACATGGTCCGTCTTCCACAAATATGGAGATAATTTTAGATTGAAAAACTCTTAAGCCTGCCAAGGGAATCTGAGAAGACTTTTCTATCTTTGTCTCTAATGTTAACCTACGTATTTGTGTGCAAAAATAGAGGTAGATTAGTATCTCAAATGCTACAGTGAAGAGTGACTACTGCAAACCTGAACATCTCACATGGAAAGGCAGCTACTCATGAAGTCTGCAAGAAAATAAAATGAACTAATGAAAACATCAATAAACTACATAAACAAATTTTTTTTTTAAATCCAAAGAAATATTTGCTTAAAGATTCCCCTGGATATTTTGAGTCACTTCTCTTAGAATGAAAAACCATAAAGATTAAGTATAGACTACATTTAGTCAAACCTTGAATTATCTTTAAAAAAAAAAAAAAATATATATATATATATATATATATATATATATATATATAAAAAACAAAACACAAAGGCATTATTTCACAAACACACCCACACACACAGGATTAGTAACTGCTTTGGAACTTTAAGTCTTCATCTGGCAAATTCTAGAGTGGGTATAAACAAAATTCTTATCATGCCAAGTAGAAATGTTTAGTTTACTGAGTACTGCAAGCAGGCAGTATTAGGAACAGGGAAAAAAAACCACATTCAATTACCCTTTCTTAGGACAGTCATTCATTGCACAGCCGGTGCATTTTTAAATACTCCTCCCTCCTAAAACTATGAATGTTAAACCCAGGCTTTCTGTTTCATACAAGGGGAAAGGACTATCTATTTAGTACACACTCAACACTGGCAGGCCAGATTTCCTACAGAGTATGTTGATGCTCTCAACCACCACAAAAAGGGCAGTATAGAAAAAAATGCAATCATTACATGGATCAGCCTATGACACGTTTGAACACGCCTAACTGGAACAGGAAAAGCACGTTCCCTTTGCTATACAAAAGGAAAAGTGTCGGGATGTGGCCTAGAAAATGATAAACAGAAAGGTGAAGTAGATTGAGAAGAATAGGTAACAAAGAGAAAAAAGTGAACTGTTTAAGGAAACAATCTAAATACTGCAAGGGGGGGGGGGGCGGGGAAGCAGAGGAGGGTATAAAACCTACCCATCCTCCAACTGGCATCATTCCTATTTTGACCAGCGAAAGCATCTAAAAGATGGCCACTTCTCAAGTAGAAAGTTTTTGTTGTGATGGTTGTTTTGCTTTGTTTTCTTTGTTTCTTTTTGGTGGGGGGTTAGGGGAGTGAAAAATCACAAAACAGAAGGGGGAAAAAAAGTTTCTCTCCTTCGGGTACATGGAGTTCTCCAAATCATCAGTCAAAAACACGGGCAGCACAGCTCTGTGGGATTCCCTGGGAAACATGCCCTTTAACTAGTGCGTGTGAAGGAAGACGGAGTAACAAAGAAGCTCTGAAAGCTTTGACTTGAGTTCCGGAGAGCACTACTACTTCATAAAAAGATTAGGTGGCTCTCTTCTTGCCCTAGAACGACTAGCGGGAAGAGCGGAGGAGGGGGAGAGGGAAGGAGGCTTGTGTGAAACCTAGTAGAGCTCAGATTTGAGCAGGTATGAGTCACCCTACAAGAGCAAGACTTACATACATTTCTGACCCAGTGCCCTGGTGATACACAATGTTTATATACTAAACCCGCCGCCACCCGCGACCCTCGCTTGCCCTGGTCATTGAGAGACGGAGGGCTGTGGGACCAGGCTAAGGAAGAGATGGGAGCTTGGAAGGGAGCACAGGACCAAAAGGGCCAAATCTCGTCTCTTCCTTAGAGAAGCTCTCCGCAAAAGCCGCGCGAATAGCTCCTGTGCCCCCTACCTCTGGCCCGCCCCGTTCCCAGAGTATCCTCCACACCCAGCTTCCTGGGGTGCCTGCCTTGTTGCTGCTGATCACCCACTCCCGTCCCTCTGCCTGCTCATGCAGTGACAGGTGTCAGCGGGAGGCTCAGGGGCTTCGACTCCGTCTCGGCCCGGCGCTGCAGGTCTCGGCTCCCCGACCCCAGCTTCCTTGGCAAGGGAGAGCTCGCAGCAGCCCCGAGATCAGCCCACAGCCGGGGCCGCGCAGCCCCTCCCGGCTTCCGTCCTTTCCCGCCGCCCCCCGCGGCCCCGGCCCCGCGGAGGAGACAAGAGAGCAGCGTAGCGCGGACTGCCGCCTCGGGCCTCCCCTTTCCGAAGACAGGGACGGACCGACCGAGGGAAGGACGTCCTGACCTACCGAAACTCAAGGCCTGGCCCTTACCCGGCTCTCAACCCTACCCGGAGGTTCAGCTCCTCACCTGCGACGCGTCCTCGCCCCCCGCGCCCGCGACGGCCAGTCTGTGTACACCGGAAATGACGTCACGCACTCGGCCCCGCCCCACCTTGCGGCTGCTGGAGGCCCTGAGGCATCTGACTGACAGACTGGCTGGCTGACCGAAGCGAGAGAAGGGGCGGGACTGAGGCTAGCACCCGAGGGGGGAGGGGAAGGAGGGGGATGGCGAGGAGGAGCCAGCTGCCTGGAGGCGGTGCCTCGAGGTGGGAGGGAGCCCTCGAGGAGAGTGTCTCTGGGGTGTCAGGTTGGAAAAGCAGAATGTGGGCTGGGCTAGAGGGAGCTAGATCCCCTGGGTCAAACTGGGGGAATTCCCCTCTCACCTTGGCCGTCCTTGACTGGAAATGCTGAAACCAGGAGCTGTCAGATGCTGGAGCCAAGGAGTTAATAAATCAAACCTCTTCCCTCCCCCATCTTACAGAAGGAGAAACTGAGCCTTAGGGGAAGGAAGGATTCACCCCAGGACCCCTGGACCCGAGCCTGACTCCCAGACCTGGAATACATGCTAACATTTAATGGATAAATGAGCATTCTTTTAAAAGAGCCTGCTAAGACAAAAGTGGGAAATCTCTTGCTTTTGAGGACCCCAAAATAGATCCTGAGGAGACAGCATGTACACACACAAACTATATTTTTAGGTATACACAAAATAGGTAATCTGAGAGAAAGGAGGAAAGGCTGGTGAGAACAGAAAAGGCTTTAGTAGAAAGTGGTTCTATGAGCCTTGAAGGAAAAGAAGTGTTCCAGGAGGCATAGGGGAGGAGAAGGTGCATTCCAAGCAAGAGGCAACAGCCAGCACAAAGGCACTGAAGATAGGAGATAATCGTGTGGGAGGATCACTAAGAAAGCCAGTTTATTTGTATCGTAGTGTACACCCAAGGCAGTAATGTGTGATACAGCTGGGAAAAAAAGGTTTGGACCAGGTTGTGAATAGGTTTTAAATGACCAAAAAAAAAAAAAAAAAAGAAAAGAAAAAGAAAAAAGAAAAGGGATTTATATTTGATTCTAGAGATGATAGGATATCCCTGAAGTTTACTGAATAGATGGCATAATCAGAATTGTGTTTTAGTAAAATCACTTTGGCAACTTATAAAGAGATTGGATTGGAGTAGGGGGGAAAATGAGTCAGGGAAACAATAAAGAGGCTATTGCAATAGGTAATAAAGATGAGGAGGGCCTGAACCAACAAGTTGAGAAAAGGGGAAAGATGCAAAATGATTGGATATATAGGATGAGAGAGTGCAGATGAATGAATAAATGAACATTTATTAAGCCCTTACTGTGTGTCAGATAATATGCTAAGTGCTAGTGATACAAATACAAAAAAAGAGAGAATTTGCATTCTAATAGTAAGAAGCAACATAGATTAGAGGGCATGGCAGGAAGGCAAAAAAGTTTTGGTCTGAGTAATCATGGATGGTGAGTTTATGCGTAGAGCAGTCAGGCTGACAATCTTTCTTATTGATTTCATCATTTTGTCTACAGAAAGAATTGAAATCAGAGCAGAATGACCAAAATATGTGTGCCTGCCATATATGGAATGTTGAATCCAGGTATCACATATGAGGAAGAACCTTGAGAATCTAGAACTCATTCATTGGAGAATGCCTAAGATTGTCAAAGGATTGATTGAAGACCATAATATATGAAGATCAGTTGAAAAATAATAGCATTTATGTAGCACTTTAAGGTTTGCACAGTGATCTTTTGTTCAGTTTCATCAGATTCTTCATAACCCTATATGGGGTTTTCTTGGCAAAGATAGGATTTTCCATTTCCTTTTCCAGTGGATTAGGCAAACCGATTCTAAGTGACTTGTCCATGATAACATGGGTAAGTGTCTAAGGCTGGATTTGAATTCAGGTCTTTCGGACTCCCAGCCTAGTGCTGTATCCATTAAGCCATCTAGCTACCTTCTTTGATTGTCAAATAATCCTGTGAAATTGGTATAATTATTATTATCCTCTCTTTACAGATGAGAAAACTGAAACTGAAAAGTTAAGTGATTTGCCCAGATCACATAGCTAAGGAAGTGGTTGGGGCAGGATTTGAATTCAGAGCTTTCTGACTCTAAGTCCAAAACTCTATCCACCACACCATCTAGTTGAAGGGCAAACAAGACAACATGGTGAATCCAATGGTATATAATTTAAACAAAGATAGATAATGAGCTGTGAAGAAAGAATAAGCTCTAAAACTTGGGCCATGTCTGAATAAGCAGGGAGGAGAAAGAAAAGTAACCTCAGAGTTTCAGAGGACAAGACATTCCTAACTTGGACCTTTAATGGGGTTCCAGAAAAGTCCTCCAATTTCTATAGTCATGGTACTGCTGGAGTCATTTTCCTAACCCTATCTTACTAATCAAACTGGAGTATCAAACAATTGATTCTCCTGCCCAGAGAAACTAGTGACCACTGCTCAATCAGGTACAACAAAAAAAGCCACTAAATCATTCATCTTATACCTTTAGACATCAACTAAGCCCCACCCTCTGTCTCTAAGGAGGAGTGGCTATCAGGATAAACACTTAGTGAGTGGGAAATCAACAGGTGAAAGAAGGCTCGGAATGACATGGTTGGGTGTGGAGTGGTCAGGGCTGGAACAACACCATAGGTTTCATCACGATGGGTATCTATGTAGCCTGGTTTCCACTTAGTCATGTGCCTGCTTCCCACATCTAAAGTAAAGGCATCTCCTCTAAGAGGAGTTAATCCTTTTTCTCTAGGATCATCCTTTCTGCAGTGTAGTCCCAGGTCATCCTTATGAGTACTAGTTGTTCAATCCTTAGGGCTGTATTCTCAGCATGGGAGATTCCTGGAACTCTGAGCTCAAAGGTCAGCACATCCCAGCCCTCTACTGCCTCTTCTTTATTTCTTGGAATCCTTAAAACTCCTCTCTACCTTCAAAAGTTACTATTGATTTTGTATATGTTGAATAATTCTGTGTATATTTTGTTCCTCTCCCCCCAGTAGAATGTAAGCTCCTTGAGGGCAGATATTGTTTTATTTGTGTATTTCATCCACATAAGTACTTACAGAATCAAATGATGCCATTATTCCAGATCAACCCGTACAACCAGCTCATCTACTTGCCTGTTCCCATTGCCCTCCAAAACAGTCTGTGGTAGATAAGTACATAGTAGAAAACAGGAACACACAATGCAATCATGACCAGAGACCTTGGGGCCTTAGTGTTAATAATACCAATTATGTCTAAAAAGGAAGTAAAAGTGATTTCAGGATATTGTCTCTGAGGGAAAAAAATGTATCTTATTTATTTGATACCCTAAGTTTTTAGATTAATAAAAGCAAAGATACATTACATGAAGCAGCTCCTGTCAATCAATTATTAAGTTTTTTTAAGCACCTGCTGTGCCAGGTATTGTGCCAGATACTGGAGATACAAATGCACTAAATGAAATAATCTCTATTGGTAAGAAGTTTACATTCTAATGGGAGAAAAAAAGGACATATGAACGTATATGCAGAATAAATACATTATACTTTAAAAAGGAAGGTTCTCATATAGAAAGTGACTTGAAGGAAGAGATGGAATCTGTGATGCAGAGGTGAGGAAGGAGTATATTCCAGGTAAAGGAAATGTCCAGTGCAAAGGAAAGAAAATGAGAGAAAGAGTATTCTGTGTGAAGCAGATGGGCAGGTAGGTGGCACAGTGGATAGAGCACTAGGGCTGGAGTCAAGAAGACTCATCTTCTCAAGTTCAAATTTGACTTCAGATACTTGTTAACTATGTGACCCTGGACAAATGACTTAACCCTGTTTGCCTCAGTTTCCTCATGTATAAAATGACCTGGAGAAGGAAATGGCAAACCACTTCAGTATCTTTACTAAGAAAACCCCCAATGGGGTCACAAAAAAAGTAAGATATGACTGAAACTGAACAACAAATGTGAAGAATTAGAAAAACCAATTTGTCTCAACCCCAGAGTAGGAGGGGGGGAATGACCCTGAAAAAATAAGTTAAGGCAAGGTTTAAGGGGATTTAAAAGTTTATGTGTATCTATAAATATGTAAATATGTGTATATATGTGTATATATATATATATATATATACACATATATACATATATATATACACACACAAAGAGAAAGAGAGGGAACACTTATTGCAAATTTATTTTATCTACTATACTAAACAATGTGGACGAATATACAAACCAGTATAAGAGTGGGGTAATTGAGTAAATTAAATCATCTCACTTTAGGGATTAGATGTTCAATAGATCAGTATCAACCATGGGTTTTAGAGCATGACAAGTCTTTGAAAGTTACTGATTGAAATGAAAATAACACCAATAGTAAATCTATTCATGAACCTCTAGGTCCAGTGTAATAGGGTTTTACTTTATACACATCCAATTCACCTAATATGGAGGTACCCATATGGTTACCCATAGGAACCAGCTTCTGGGAGAAGACATTCTATTTTTCCCTACCATATAGATAGAAACAGATTCTTTCAATTGACTACATAGCTGGAATGGACTACATCTCAAAAAACTACCAGAATGAAACAATCTCACTTTCTACTCTTCCTACCTCTCTTCCTGTCCAGAAAGGGCGAAAGTTCTATTTACCCATAGTCAGTCCAGAAGCACCTACTAGGTATCTACTGTTTTAAGCACTAGTAATACAAAAGGAGGAGTCCTTTTATCCTTGCCTTGAAGGAACTCACAATTCAATGGGGGAACAGCAAATAAATAAATATGTATAAACAATCTATATACAAGATTAAATGAAATAATAGAAGATGACACTAGAATTGAATACAGTTGTTCAGTTGTGTCTAATTCTCTGTGATCTTATTTGGGTTTTACTTAGTAAAGATACTGGAGTGGTTTTTTATTTCCTTCTCCAGTTCATTTTACATATGAGGAAACTGAGGCAAACAGGGTTAAATGACTTGCCCAGGGTCACACAGCAAGTATCTGAAGCCAGACTTGAATTCAAGAAGATGAGTCTTCCAGACTCCAAGCACTCTATCCTCTATGCCATCAAGGACTCAACTAGAATTAAAAGGGTTTGGAAAAGATTTCTTATAGAACAAAGCTTTTTAATCTATAGGTTGTGACCTCATATGGGGTCTTGTTACTGAATATAGGGGTCACAAAATTATGATTTATTATCAATAAATGTTTGATTTGTATGCCTATTTTATATACCTATGTATCTGTAGTTGCATAAAAATTTCTTGGATGAAAAGGCTTACCGAGTAGAAAAAGTTTAAGAAAATCTATAAAAGGTTGGATTTTAATTGAGACTTGAGGTAAAGCAGATAAACCAAGAGGTGAGATGAAGAGCATTTCAAACAGTGAGAATAACCAGAGTAAATGTTCAGAGCTAAGAGGTGACGTCTTTTGTTCAAAGAATATCCAAGAGGCTAGTATTGCTAGATCAAAGCATGAAAAGGACTAAGCCTGGAAAAAGCCTGAAAAGGTTCAGATAGAGAGATGGAGCAAGGGTTATTACAAAGGGCTTTGAATGACAAACGGAATACCGTGGTAGTGCAGTACTTTTGTTCTAGAAGGCACAAGTGGTGAAAACAATGAATATTTAAAGAATTTTTCCCATAAGGAGTATATCTCCAGTTTGCAACCTAACCATTGCTCCCCACTCAGTTCTCCAAAGGGGTAAGTGGGACTTCTCCTTCCTTCTTGACCCAACTCAGTTTCTAAGAATCCCAATCTTTGTACTCTTCCTCCCACCCCACACTATCCCAGCTTCTGTATTGGGAGAGGGGGGAAAAAAGGAGGGCCCTGGATGTGCAGGATTTGCTCAGCTACAGCTGCCCCGCCTCCCTGAGCAGCTCCCGTGGGCTTCAGCTGCTTCTGCTCACTCCCTGCTGCTTCTCCTCCTGCTGTGCCCTTCCGGCAGTACTGTTTTGGGAGCTATTGGTCTGCAGGAACTGCCTCCCAACCTGTCCACCAACAAGCACAGCTTCAACCTGTGGGCTCCAATCTGACAGTTCTGCATCCAGGAACTTCAGTGGGGAAGAACTTGATCCTGCGGCCAAAGCAATAAAAGTAGTGGCCATATTTGGCCAACTTCATGTCTCTACAACTCAACCAAGACAACAGCCAAATGAGAAAAGGGCTGAGCAAGCAACAAGTGCTGAAGCACTTTTATCTCACTGAAATGCACTGGAGACCAAATTCGATGAATGCATTTTGTATTTATTTGATTATGAAGGAGATGGGGAACTACTGGAGTTTGTTGAGTTGCAATAAGAATGACAGGATTAGATCTGTATAAGAAAGTCACTTTAATGGCTAAAAGGAGGATGGAGTTGAGTGAGGAGAGACTATTACAGTAATCTACCTGTAAAGTGTTGAGGGTACACAGCCCTGGCACCATGAACTGAACTTGATGAGGAGGACTATCCCTCTCCCTTTTAGACCCATGGCCCTGAGAAGTTGGTTTGGGGGTTTTATTTTGTGAGTTTATTATTTCGGTTCTAAGCATGGAATCCTCAGGTCTAGAATCCAACATGGTCACCTGACCTTGTAGGCTAGATTCCAGACCACATATTGCTGCCGTCAAGGAAGTCCTGAGAAGTCAGAATGTTTGGGATTCAAACCCAAAGGGAGGTTTGGTCTTGGAATTTGGAAGGACTATGTTATCTAAGAACTGGGCTAAGTTGTGAACCTAATACCTTCTATTCCCTGGAGACTCCGAGGTACCTCTGAAATGCTAGGGATCCCAGACTCATCTATAAGAATTGGAGTTGGGATAAGGATCATTAGGATACTTTTCCCATAGGATCTTTTTTTATATAGGCTATAAATGAAAATCTGTCTGGGATGTAATTCCTGCCCTCTAGGAGCTTATATTTAATAAGAAAATAATAATAATAATAATATTGTTAATGTTTATATAATACTTTAAGCTTTGCAAAGTGTCTTACAAATACTATCTCATTTTAAACATAGTAACCCTGAGAGATAGAGGAAAGGAAACTGAATTTGAACTCAGGACTTCTTGAATCCAGATCCAGCTCTTTATCTACTATAATACATAACTACTTCTATACAACACAGGAAGGTGAGCTGGAAATAGGGGGAAGTGCCAGGAATACAGTTCAGGGTTCCAATGGGGAGAAGATAATGATGATAGAGTGGAGGTGATAGAATTTAAATGTAAATTTTTTTTTTTAATAATTATAACTTTTTATTGACAGAACCCATGCCAGGGTAATTTTTTTACAACATTATCTCTTGCACTCACTTCTGTTCCGATTTTCCCCCTCTCTCCCTCCACCCCCTCCCCAAGATGGCAAGCAGTCCTATACATGTTAAATATGTCACAGTATATCCTAGGTACAATATATGTGTGCAGAACTGAACAGTTCTCTTGTTGCACAGGAAGAATTGGATTCAGAAGGTAAAAATAATCCGGGAAGAAAAACCAAAATGCAAACAGTTTACATTGAACGTAAATTCTATCACATAAGTTTATATTTTATTCTAGGGGCAATGGGAAGCCACTGAAGTTTAAAGAATTGGGAGTGATATCTATGCTTAAGGAAATCCACTTTGGAAGTAGTGTGGAGAAGGGACTGAAATGAGGATAAACTTAGGGCAGGGAAACTAAGAGATTGTTGCAATACTCTCTTAAACTAAGGAGGTAACTATATAAGCAGAAAGAAGCATTAAGATTAGTCAGATGTGAGTGATATTGGAGAGATAGAAATAGTAAAATTTGGCAACTGATTGCTTATGTCAATTGAGGAGGATTGAGGATTTGAGGATAATACCACGATTATAAACCTGGGGAACTGGAGATAATTCCATCTACAGAAATAGCAAAGTTTGAGAGTATGTGAGTGAGGAAGGGAGAGAAAGATCAGCTTGAGATTATTAAATTTTAGATAGTTCTGAGACATTAATTTGAAAATGTCTAACAGGCAATTAATGGTGCAAGATTATTTATTTCATATATATATGTATATATACACATACATACTACATATATATACATAGTCATATAAATATAGAAATACATGTATGTCATAAACATAATAATTAAACCATAAATAATTAAAGCTGAGGAGGTCACCAAGAGTATAGAGAGAAGAATTCAGGAGGGTGAGGAGGGGTGTCCTTGTAGAATAGAGCTTTTTTAAATACAGGCAAACATTTCCCAGCATCAAGCCCCACTCAATATCAGAAAAACTGGTCTTAGATGCTTTTCTCTTTCTCCCTCTGGCCTGTGAATACTGTTGGAATAAGCCCTTCACCCAGCAAACTAGCTAATCTCGCCATACTCCTAGGTACCAATATGTTGAAATTAAAGACATTAGCTAGTCCATCTCTCCATTTTACAGATGAGGAAACTGAGGACCATAAAAGTTAAGTAACCTGCCAATAGTCATACAAGTTGTAAGTAGCTGAGCTAGCATTGGAACTCAGGTTCTTTGACTCCAATTCTTGTGTCTATATCTATACTGCCTCTGAAATAAACTTCACTGGTTCGGTCTTGATTATGCAGCCAAGTAGGTTCTATAAGGTGTATAGGTGAACAGACTGCAGATGTGGGGTTTTACTAACCAAAAAAATATTGGCATCTGTCTCATAAGGCTCTTTTGGATTCCAAGCTTATAATTCTGGTAAAGAGGCTTTGGAAGAGAAGAAGTATTTATTAAATATCTATTATAGTCACTGTCCTAATAATTACTATTTTTATAAGTATTATCTCAGTCCTCATTAAATAAGAGACTTCTGAGGAGACTGAGGCAGAGGAGACTGATACCAGCTTGGCTAAGCCTTTAGTCCCTTTCATTCCTTTTGCACACATCATTGTGAGAAATTGCCTGAATCATCCTGATATTTTTCATCCTAACATATTATATGCTGTCTCCTACCTCCATGTCTTTGCACTGGTTGTTTTCCATGACTGGAATGCTCTTCCTCTTCATCTCTGCCTCTTAAAATTCCTAGCTTCACTCACTCAAGAATTAACTCCAATGCTGCTTTTTGTAGAAGGGAGAACTTTGTGAGTCCCTCCTCCCCCTCCGGCAGCTGGAGACTTCTCCTCCAAGGTGCCTTGAGTTCTTTGGAAAAGAGAGGTGAGAGTATTTGATTAAGAAAATAAGGAGGGGATGGCCCTTGCATGTTACCAAAGATGGATCTTCAGTCCTGAAAGACTCTGAATGAAAAAAAGTGTGGAATTAAGGGGCAAATCTGTAGAGGTTTCAGGCAAAAATCCAGACTCTAGTGGAAGGAGAAAGTGAAGGTAATGGATTATTCTTTCTGACACAAGGGCTACAGATTCTGGAAAATTTAGAAACCTTCCTAAAATTTAAAGGGAGATAGCTTCGTAGGGACTGATTTTTCACTTTTAGTTAGAAAGGCCAAAACATCACATTAAGGGACATTTGAAAAGGATTAGAAAATATCCTGGGATGGGAATAGGAGTGGGGGAGTAGTGCAAAGATCCTACTCTCCCTCAAATCCCAGGTTTTTCTGGGAAGGGCCCCTAAGGCAACATCTTGGGGGAGGAATGTCTAGTGTTTGTTCTAGGAGGAGGGGAGGAAAGGGAGAGGCAGAAGGGATTAAAGTTGAGCGAAAGGGGGTGGAAAAAAAGGGAAGGGAGTAGAATTTTATTTTGAATTTGAAGAGAATTTATTTTTGCCTAATCTAAACCAGTCCTTTTGTTGAAAGAAATAAAAAGGGGTTGCTACATTAGTAAGAGAAATATCAGTTTCCTACTCTTTGTAGTGATGAGGTTCAGTCTGGAGGAGTAGTTTTGGCTGTGCCTCCTGAGGATTATTTGTAGAAGGGACTGAGATGGCTATGAGCCTCAGGATGGGAGGTGGAATCTGGCTTAAAGCATTACATTCCTACCTACCTCATGGTCTGGGAGCTGATTTGGAAAAGGGTTGGCCAGACTTTCTGGCCAGACAACTTGTGTCTGTGGGTGCAAACAGAGGCCAGAGCCCAGAGTCATGGTCCAACTGAGCTGGAGGACAGAAGTAGGGAGAGGCCCAGAAATTAAAAGTTGGGGGGTGATGGAAGGGAGCCACAAGGTAAGTCAGGAACCAGAGACTTTGCCCCCTGGAAAGTAGAGAGGACCTATCAGCACAGTGGACCTTTATTCTCCTTTTGCATCTTTTTCCTTTTCTGGGTTTGTTCTCCTTCCTTTTCTGCCCTCATCTTTTCCAACCCTCCATATTCAGCCTATGCCTTCAGCCTCTCCCCAAATTACCTGGCGCCTGGCAGGCAGAGTTCTAACGCTGTCAGCACCATCCCCTGCTAGTCTTGCAGCATCCTTCTAAAGCCTCCCTCCCTTTCTTCCATACTCCCTCCTTTTTCAAAAAAATCTCTTGGCATCCTGTTCATATTTACCTCCTTTTCTCTGAATCCTCTACCAGCCTTCTAACCTCTCTGCTATCAGTTTCATCCAACAGTTATCCTATTGCACCCACTTACCAGCAATTTCCAAACCAATTCAACAGTTATTAAGCTTCTATTACGTGTAATACACTGTGCAACATACAAAGTTAAGAACACCCATCATCAGTATCTTCTTACTATTTACTAGCATGGTCCTCTCTTTCACAGAGTCCTGTTCTGTCCTTACGGGGTATCCTCTCCCTCCTACTCCAGTGTCTTCTTCTTCCCAGTCCACTACTCTTTCCTTTCTACCCACCAGAGGCAGAGGCCAACCAGAATGGTGCTTTCTTTTTTGGCTTATCTAATACAGTTACTTGTCAGAATGAAAATATACTTTATTACCACAAAACAAAACTACTAAGAATATTTTGCTATATACTGGATCTTTCTTTCTGTCTTAGACATCTTTGAAGCATTTGCCTAGGACCAAGGTTTCTGAGTCAAAAGATGTGAACATTTTAGTCACTTTCCTAAGAAATAATTCCAAATAGCTTTCTAAAATAGTTTGACTATTTCAAAGCTTCACTCTCTCTCTCTCTATATATATATATGCATGTATCTATGTACATATACACATATTTGCATGTATATATGCATAATACTTAATACATATGCACTTATATGTGTATGTATGTGTATGAATAATATACATGTATTAATGGGTCTATTTTTTCATAGTCCCTCAACACTGATTCTTTCCATTCTTTTTTCATTTTTGCCAACTAGCCAGATATAAGGTGAAACTTCAGTTATTTTGATATTCATTTTTCTAATTACTATATATTTGGAATAATTTTTTGACATGACCATTCATACTTTGCAGTTCTTATCTGTTAATAGTCTGCAGTTTTTCAAAGACGTGTTTTTTTATATTCTTTGATCATGTATTGATTGGGAAATAGCTCTTGGTCATAATTCTGTTATCAATCTCCATATTTTAGATATTAGATTTTTATCAGAGATAATTTATGCAATTTTTTTTCAATTGACAGTTTCCCCTCTTTTTCCTTGTAGATAGCTGTAGTTGTTAGCAAATATTTCCTTCCTGAAATCTTTCTTACTACAACTTCAATCAATCAATCCACAAGAATTTATTAAGTATCTCCTCTTTGCCAGGCACTGTGCTATGTACTGAGAATAAAAAAAAAACAAGAAGGATACAGTTTCTATCCTTCAAGAGCTTATATCTTGTCAGGAAAAAATGACATGTACACAGACATGTATCAATATGGAGAATTATTTAATATATGTCCTATATTTCAATATAACAACTGCTCCCTTAATTCCACTCATGTAGGCAAGCTCCCCCAACTAATGCAAATCTGTACCTTTTCTTTAAAGTCATAGTCTTAGAATTACCTAGATGGAAGCCCTGAAAGGTTAAAGGACAGGCCAAGGGTCACACTGCCACCATGTCAGAGGTGGGGCTTGAACCCAGGTCTCCCTGGTTTTAAGGTCAAGTGTCTTCCCATTGTCAACACAGTCCCTGGGTAGTTTGACTGAATGGGGTGTGGCTCTGGCACCTGAGAGAAGGGAGAAGGGCAGGGATCAGGAAAGGTTTTCCTAAGAGGTGGCTCTTTAGCTGGGCTCAAGTAGAAGCCAGGATGGAGGGGACAGTGTACAAAGGCATGGAGGAGTTAGATGTTATTTATAAGGAAAGGCAAGCAGCCATCTGGACCTAGTGGTAGATTGAAGAAAGAGGAATAAAGGATAACCTGGAAAGATCAACTGGGCCCTTTAAAATCTTGTCTGCCTTACTCAGTACCTCATTACTACCCTCTGCTTTTCTGATTGGAGTGTGGGGCCATGAACTCCAAACTTCCATTTAAGAGGTTAGTTCAGACATCTCCTCTTCATTTACCTTGATGCACTACTTTGGGACTTTGATTCTCCACCAAGCTCTTCCCTACTCCACTCAAGCACCTTTTCCTCACTACTTCCCACCTCCCACTAATGCTTTTCAGTTTTTTTGTGTGTGTGTGTTTTCTCTTTCCCCATTAGAATATCAGTTCCTTGAAGACAGGGATTTTCTTTTTTCCATATTTGTATCCCCAATCCTTAATACCATCCTGGCACAAGGTAGGCACTTAATGAATAACTACTAACCAGATTTTGAAGGGCTTTGAATGCCAGACAGAGGAGTTTGCATTTTACCATAGGAACATTAGGAAGTCACTAGATCTTCTACCCTACTACTCCTAGTATTGCACCCAGGATTGAAGCACAAATTTAATCCCTCTTCACTGTAATAGTTCTTTGAATACTTGAAAACTGCTTCTATGTTTCCCTTCAAGTTTTTTTAATCTATATAATACACTCTTAGTTCCTTTTTACTAATCCTTGTAAATCAATCTGCATTCTTTTAACCATTCTAATCACTTTCGTCTGGACAGAGTCCATTTTGTCAGTGTTGTTTTGTGGTTGGAGCAATATCTTAACCTCAACCCCCATGCAAATTAAGGGATAAGGAGAGGGTAGGGAGAAGTTCCTTAAAAGGTACTGAGATTCTAGACATTGTTGCCTTAGGGGACTAAGGGCTCAGACTGTTGACTTACTGCTAGAGAACAAAGCAGCCACAGGGAGCTTTCAAGGTGATTGGAGGTTCCACTGTGGGTCTAGATGTCAAGGGACCTTCATTCAGCTGAATCAACTTGTGGTGTCCTCAAAGCTTAATTGTTGCATATCCTTTGTGGGAAAACTTTATTGCCTTATTTGAACCTAGCCCTGAATGGATGACAGACCAGACTTGTTCTGTTTAATGCTTAACTCGGGACTTTGCAGGTCACACTGACCCTAAAAAACCTTCCAGGGAATCTGAAGGTTGATGCAAGGAATGTAAGGAGTTTCTTCCTGTTATATATCTCAAGTAACCTAAGTGTCTTATCTGGAAACTGTCCCTATGCTGGCCTGTCAGCTCTTGTTTCCTTCTGTCTTTGAACTCTACTTTATAAAGACTTCCAAGGCTTGGAGGAAGAGAAACACTTATTTCAGCACACTGATCTTCCCAACGACTTAATAAATTTCTTTCTAAAACTCGTTTTATCTTTTCCTGTCATCTTAGCCAATCTGACAGGTGTGTAGTGGTATCTCATAATTGTCTTAATTTGCATTTCTCTGATTAATAGTGATTTGGAGCACCTTTCATATGACTAGAAAGAGTTTCCATTTCTTCATCTGAAAATTGTTCGTTTCCTTTGACCATTTATTAATGGAGAATGTCTTGAATTCTTACAAGTTTGAGTTAATTCTCTCTCTATTTCAGAATTGAGGCTTTTATCAGAACCTTTCAATGTAAAAATGTTTTCCCAGTTTATTGCTTCCCTTCTAATCTTGTCTGTGTACAAAAAATTTTTAACTTAATATAATCAAAATTATCTATATTATATCAGTAATGACCTCTGGTTTTTCTTTGGTCACAAATTCCTTCCTACTCCATAGTTTTGAAAGATAAACTATCCTATGTTCTGATTTGTTTATAATAACATTCTTTATGTCTAGATCATAAACTCATTTCGACTTTATTTTTGTACATGGTGTTAAGTGTGGGTCAATGCCTACTTTCTGCCACACTAGTTTCCAATTTTCCCAGCAGTTTTTGGCAAAAAGTGAATTCTTATCCCAAAAGCTGGGGTCTTTGAGTTTGTCAAACATTAGATTACTAGAGTCATTGACTATATTGTCCTGTGAACCTAACCTATTCCACTGATCAACTAGTCTGTTTCTTAGCCAATACCAAATGGTTTTGATGACCGCTGCTTTATAATATAGTTTTAGAGTTTTAGATCTGATACAGTTAGGCATTTGCTTTTTTTTTTTTTTTTTTTTCCATTAATTCTCTTGAAATTCTTGACCTTTTGTTCTTTCAGATGAATTTTATTGTTATGTTTTCTAGGTCAGTAAAATAGTTTCTTGGGAGTTTGATTGATATAGCACTAAATAAATAGATTAGTTTAGGTAGTATTGTCATCTTTATTATATTCACTTGGCCTATATCCAAGAGTACTTGATAGTTTTCCAGTTGTTTAGATCTGACTCTATTTGTGTGAAAAGTGTTTTGTAGTTTTGCTTATGTAGTTCCCGACTTTCCCTTGGCAGATAAATTTCCAAATATTTTATACTATCGACTTATTTTAAATGGAATTTCTCTTTGTATCTCTTGCTGTTGGATTTTGCTAGTGATGTATGAAAATGTTGATGATTTATGTGGATTTATTGCTAAAGCTGTGGATTATTTCTAATGGTTTTTTAGTTGATTCTCTGCTAGTATTTTATTTTAAAATGTTGCATCAATATTCATTACAGGAATTAATCTATAATTTTATTTCTGTTTTGGTCTTTCCTATTTTAGGTATCAGCACCATATTTGTGTCATAAAAAGAATTTGATAGGATTCCTTTTTTCCCCTCATTTTTTCAAACCATTTAATGTTTGGTAGAATTCACTTGTGAATCCATCTGGTCTAGGGGATTTTTTCTTAGGAAGTTCATTAAACAAGTGTTTAATTTCTTTTTCTAAGATTGGTTTATTTTATTTCTTCTGTTAATCTGGGTAATATATAGTTTTGTAGATATTCATCTGTTTCATTTAGATTGTAAAATATATTGGCATATAATTAGAAAAATCTCTTTTAACAATTGTTTTAATTTCTTTTTTCCTTGGTGGTGAATTCACCCTTTTTATTTTTGCTACTAGTAATTTCTTTTGCTCTTTTCTTTTTTTAAATCAACCAATGGTTTAATCTATTTTATTGTGGGTTTTTTTTTTTTCATAAAACCAGATTCTAGTTTTAAAAGCCTAGTGGTTTTCTTACTTTCAATTTTAGTAATTTTTTCCTTTGATTTTCAGAATTTCCGAGTTGGTGTTTAACTGAGGATTTTTCTTTTTTTCTTGTTCTTATTATTACATGCCCAATTAATTGATCTGCTTTTTCTCTATTTTATTGAGGCAAGCAATTAGAGTTTATATATTTTCTTTTAAGTACTGCTTTGGTTGAATTCCATAAGTCTGATGTGTTGTCTCATTGTGTTATTTTCTTTAATAAAATGATTGATTGTTTTTATGACTTGTATATGTTTTCCCATACTATTGACTTTTTAAAATGTTTTTCTTGCATTACTCTCATTTTTCCTCCCAATTTTTCTCCTACTTCTCTACTTTGCTTTTTAAAAATCCCTTTAAAGCTCTTCCAGGATGAGGAAATAGAAGCTCAAGGAGGTAAATATCTTGTTTAGGAATATATAGCTAGTTAGCACAAGAGATAAGATTTAAGCCTGGATCTTTCTGGTTCCACTCTATTCACTCTATCCACTATGCCATGCTGTATCTAAAGGCTCATGCCTCTCAAGCATCTGTCCTAGGCTTTCTTCCCTTCTTTTAAAAAAAAATCTCTTTTGATGATTTTGTCAGCTCTCAGGGATTCTATATCTCTCATCCTCCATATCTAATAAATTGTCAAATCTTGCTATTTCTACACCCATGATCTCTCACAATATCCACAATATTCCCTTCTCTCCAATCATAGTTTA
The DNA here is from genome assembly GCF_902635505.1 of Sarcophilus harrisii. Lineage (NCBI taxonomy): Eukaryota > Metazoa > Chordata > Mammalia > Dasyuromorphia > Dasyuridae > Sarcophilus > Sarcophilus harrisii. Next base: position 454,090,672 of record NC_045427.1, read on the forward strand.
TACTCTCAATAGTTCTTGCTATTACAATAGTCTGTTAATGGGTCTCCTTGCCTTTAGTCTCCCCTATTTTAAATTTATCCCCTACACAACTATTGATATTCCTAAAATGAAGATTTGATCATCTCATTCTTCCTCTGTTTTCTACCCAAATATAGTCAATGATTTTCTACTTCCTTGGAGGTGACTGGTTTGAGTAGTCAAAAAATATTTGGCTTTCAAAGGCAAATGTGTACTCATATTTTAATATACAACTCCTAATGAACCAAAAATTGCCCTCTAGGATAAAAAGTAAGCTCTTTTTTTTGGCTTTTAAAGTCCTTTTCAATTTAGCCTCAATCTATATATTTCCAGTCTCACTATGCATTACTACTACCTTTCTCACACTTCATGGTCCTAACTAACCTTTTTGCTCTTCCGCAAACATAATACTCCATCTCCTGCCTATATACTTTTGCATTGTATCCTCTATTTCTAGAATACACTCCCTCTTTGCCTCTGCTTTGTAGAATCCCCTACTTCCTTCAAGACTCAGTTCTAGTACCATCTTCTATAGGAAATCTGTCTTGAGTTCTCTAAGAGCTAGTGCCCTCCTTATCCAACTACATTTTATATGTGTACATGCACACACAATATAAATATATCTATATAGATAGATATGCATCTATCTATCTAGATAATATACAATGTGTGTGTATATAAATGTCATCTCCTCTGATAATAATTCCTCAACAGCAGGGAATATTTAGAATTTGTTTTTGTAGTAGATAGAGCCTGGTACTATTCTTGGTACATATTAAGTGTTTAATAAATCCTTGTTGATGCCTTAATTGAACTGAATTAATAAGGACAAAGATACAGGTAAAATGTTCTAAAGAGCCTGAGGAGAGGAAGATCATTTTTAATTGGGGGGTGGGTGGGAAGAAACCAGAAATAATTAATGGAATTCTCCCCTGAACTTGATCTAGGGTCTAGATGGAAGAGAAGGATGTCAACTGACAAGGGTGGAAAGATGTACCCTCCAGCCATTATGCTATTTGATCCTCATAAACCCAGAAGGGGATAGAGGAAGTCACAAAACCATTGAAAATGAGAGTTGAAAGGATTTTACTAATTATCGAGTCCAGCACAAACATGTGAGGAAATTCCTCTATAAAATACCCAAGAAGTGATTGTCTACTCATATTGTTTCCTTTTTACAGAAGTAATGAGGATCTGAGAAGGTGACTTCCCCAGTAATGGTAGTGAAGAGATTCTAATCTAGAACTTTGTGGAGAGTTCTTTTAGCTTGCCCTAACAACAACTACAGTGATATAAAGCATGAGGCTAGGAGGCTGTGGCTGGTTGCTTGAAGAAAAATTGATGACTTCCAGGTAAAGTAAAAATTAGGTTTCCAGAAGGTATCACAGAACTATAGGAAGAGCTCCCCACTGGAAGTCAGGAGAACTCCATTTTATTCTTGAGTCTGATGTTGACTTGTAATATATGTCTTTTGCCAACTCATTTCTTATCTCTGAGCTTCAATTTTTTTCCTGTGAACAATAAGGGGATTGAACTAAATGATCTTTTCTAGTTTCAGTAATCTATGAGATACTTAAGAGCAGATTTCCCTGTGAAGTCTTCTTTCTGATGGCCTTTGTTCTTCCCTAATGTGTGTTGGAAATGGGCTGTATAGCTCAACATCATTTGATGCTTCATAATTTCATTGATGATCCAGGAGCATAACTAGCCTGAGATAAGCAGAGAAAGACAGCCAAGAATCTGCATGAAAAACATACAGCTGAGGTAGGAGGTATCTGACTCAGTAATGGGGAAGGAGATAGAAGAGGACAGACTGGTTAGACCCCACCCTGTAGAGGTGGAATGTAAGTTTTGTGTTTATTGAGAGAGAGCTATTTCTAAAGGAAAGGCTGATGGCTTATGAGCAGGCAATGGGAGAATTATAGCTGCATCTCTCATAAGAACCCGGGAATACCCCAAGGTATCAGCTAGGTGTTTAATCTTCTCCAGAAGAAAGTAGTGCCTTCTGTTACACTGAATATAGATGATTACTATGTTGATCTTGATTTAAGCCTTTTCTTTAAATGAAATATCTTTAAAGGGAAGGTAAATATATAAAGGCATCTACTGAATAATGTAAAATATAGAAATATAGAAACATTATGTAAAATATAAAAATATCAGGAAAAAAATCCCAGCTCTTTCTACTTCAGTCGTGTTGGTTATTTTTCTCTTAGGATTATAGAAATAGAGGTGACAGAAACTTCAAAAGTCATCCAGAACAATACTCTCTCTTAAAGAGTTTGCTGCTGCTGTTATTTTGAACTTGATAAACACCAGGAGCAAGAACATTTCTGCCAAGAGACAACAGAAAAAGAGGATTTTTATATGAAACTAAACCTCCATTAAGTATAGCTTGGATTGTTGCTCTTTTTTGAAATCATATACTAAAGTCTGCACATCTTGTATTGTGTTTCTGTTCTCTGAATTTAAAAAAAAAAAAAAGGCTATTAGGCATTTTTTTTCTTGACACCTCTATCAAGAAATTTCCTCTTTTCTTCCCTCCTCCTCCACAAAACTTTGTCATTTGTAAAAAGTTAATGTAAGCAAACAAAACAAATTCACATAATGATCATGTCAGAAGGCATATGTTACATTCTGGACCTTTAGTCTTCCACTTTATGACATAACTTAATTATCAGTCTTCTGGAATCATGGGTGGTCAGTGTACTGATCAAAGTTCTTAAGTCTTTCAAATCAGTCTTCTCATTTTACAAATGAGGAAATTGAGACCCAGAGAGGATAAAAATTTTCTAAAATCACATAATAAGCTTCAAAGAAGAGATTTTGACCCAGATTCTCTGACTCCAGAGCTAATGCTTTTCCATGGGATCATAATGTTCTTCTCAATCTTGATCTTCCTACAGCACCTTCTTGAGATAATATATGTAAAGCACTTTGTAACCCTTAAAGTGTACAGATTATTGTTAATCCTATTTCTCTATTGTGTAGTTTCAAGTTGTTTTAAAATTTCAGTTGGGATTGTCTAACCTCTGATTGATATCTGATTGATAATGAGATTTGTATTTTTTTCAACAGTTACCTATATTTTTTATTTTAGGAAAAAAATACTTGGACAGTCTGCACTCACCTCATAATGAATGATTCATCAGGTAATTGGCGCCATTTCTTTAAAAAGGACATCTTAAGTCTTGGCTTTACTATGCTGTGATATTAAGCCTGATTATAGGTTGTTGCACTCAAGCTTTTATAAGTCAGAGTGTGGGGGAAAGCATGACCTACATTCATATAAGTAGAGTACATTTAGAAGGCAGAAAGTTTATGATGTAGCCTTGGAAGATTCTACTTCTGCTGGAATTATTGACATCCTTACTTTCCTGCCTAAAGATAAGCAAAGTTTAGAAGGAAAGACCCTGGTCAAGCTGGTGTTTTCTGGGACTAATTTCTCATGATGAAGCTAAAAAAAGAGACCGTAATTTATTCTAGGAGGATGAATCAGGATTTTCACAACAAATAAGCCAAAGCTCTTAAGAATTCTTTTTTCTTCATTAATTTTCCACAGAACTAGGTATGAACATGACACACAACAAGTAGCTAGTCTATTCCAAATAAAGCATGGGAAGAAAAAAATTAGAGGACTCTATTATATCCAAGAGCTGAGCCAGATAATTTGGGAACCTCAGACTCTTCAAAGAAAATTAGATTTGCTGTGATATGATCTTGAGCAACAGCAAACACACGCTCTCTTTCTTCATGGAGAAAGCCCTGAACTCATGTCACCATCATCAATGCTTCAATCAACAAGCATTGATTATTGTATAGTACTTAACTGCTTTCCTGGTCCTGTACTAGGTGCCAATGATACAAAAACAACAACAAAAACCAATCCCTGCTCTCAAGGAGCTTAGAGTCTATTATTTATCAGGTCCAGTATAACCTGAGTCTTTAAGCTGGAGCCCTTTTCTGATTTGCTGTGGACCAAACTATCCCATAGTAATTGATAGAGAGGAAACATTTCATCTGGCTCTACTTTTCTTGAAAAGGCTGCCTGAGATCCAGAAGGCAATGCAATATAATGGAAAGAACACCGACTTGGAAATGAGTCCATGGGTTTAAATCTCACATTTGTTCTTTATATCCTGTGCGACCAAAGGCAAATTGCTTAATTTCTCAAGGTTAGCTCACATATAATATGGGAATGGCGAACTTTATAGCTGCTAAGATAAACTTATAACTCTAAAAATATGATCTTAAGGGCCAATATCTCTAGATTTGCTAGATATGCACTTTTATTTTCACCTTTCAGGAAGTTAGGATCATGTTAAAATGTCCTACATATAGACAATTAACAAGAACTGACTTCAACATCAAATCATTTCAGCAGTTGGTGATTTGAATATGGGATCTGTTTTCAAATGAATGAAGAAAGGAATTAGGATGGAAAACTTAGACATATTTGTGCCCAGAAGTGAGGAGTGGAATAAAAATTAAGCCATTTATTTATTGAATGTAATTTTTATCTCATTGTGATCTGAAAAAGATGTATTTATTATTTCTGTCTGTCTGTCTGTATTTGAGTGTGAGTTTTTTATGCCCCAATACATGGTCAGTTTTTAAGTAGGTGTCATGTACCACTGAGAGAAAAGTATATTCTTTTCTATTCCTATCCAATTTTCTCCAGAGGTCTATTGTATCTGAGTTTTCTAAGATTCTATTAATCTCCCTAATTTCTTTCTTGTTTATTTTGTGGTTAGATTTATCTAATTCTAAGAGGGGAAGGTTGATGTCCCCCGATAGTATAGTTTTTCTATTTCTTCCTGCTACTGGCTTACCTTTTTCTCTAAGAATTTGGATTCTATACCACTTGGTGCATATGTATTTAGTGTTGATACCACTTCATTGTCTATGGTACCCTTTAATAGGATATAGCTTCCTTATGCTCCAGCCTATTACCCTTACTCTTAAAGGTATGTCTGTTTCATATGTGTCTCTTGTAAACAATATAATGTAAGATTTGGTTTTTTATCTTTTCTACTATCCACTTTTGTTTTATAGGAGAGTTCATCCCATTAACATTCACAGTTATAATTACCAGGTATGTTTCCCTCTATTGCGTTTTCTCCCCTATATATACTTTCCCCCCCTTTCTGTCCACTCTGGCCCTCTTTAGTAGTGTTTTGTTTCTGATCCACCCTGCCCTCAATCTTCCCTTCCTTCTATCATCCCTCTTCCCTTCCCTTACTCTTTTTTCCCTAGTGTTTCTGCCCTCCTTTCCATCCAGCCCTTACCTTTTTTTCCCCCTTTCTTCTCTTACTTCTCTTAGGGTAAGATAAATTTCTATTCACAAATGAGTGTACATGTTATTCCCTCTTTGAGCCAAAACTAATGAGATTAAGTTTCCCTAATAAAAAATACAGTTCTCCTTTTTCATGGAATAGCTTTTTTTTTTTTTTTTTTTTTTTTTTTTTTTTTATACATGTACATTCATTTTTTAACATATTTTCATATGAACTATGTTGGGAAAGAAAAATCAGAACAAAAGGGAAACCACACACAAAAAAAAGTGAACATAGCATGTATTAATTTATATTCAGTCTCCATAATTCTCTCTCTGGATGCAAATGGCATTTTCTATTCAAAGTTTGATAAGAATCAACTCTATTATACTTAATCATTGCATAGTCTTGCTACTGTTGTGTATAATTTTTTCCTGGTTCTGCTTGTTTCACTCAACACATCACTTCATTTAAATTTTTCCAGGCCTTTCTAAAATCAGCCTGTTCATCGTTTCTTTATAGAATAATAATATTTCATTACTTTTATATATTATAATTTATTTAATCATTCCCCAATGATTACTCATTTTCCAATTCTTTGCCACCACAGGAAGAGCTGCTGCAAATATTTTTTGCACATGTGGGTCTTTTTCCCTTTTTCATGATTTCTTTGGGATACAGATCCAATTGTGGTTCTGCTAGATCAAAGAATATGCAGTTTTATAGTATGATTTGGGATAATTCCAAATTGCTCTCCAGAAAGATTAGATCAGTTCATAACTCTACTAATAATGCATTAGTGTCCCAGTTTTCCCACATTCCTTTCAATATCTGTCATTATCTTTTCCTGTCATCTTAGTCAATGTAATAGACATGAGGTGGTATCTTAGAATTGTTTTAATTTGCATTTCTCTCTAATCAATAGTGATTTTTTCATGTGACTATAAGTGGCTTCAATTTCTTCATCTGAAAATTGTTTTTTATATCCTTTGACTGTTTATCAATTGGGAAATAAAACTTGTATTCTTATAAATTTGAGTAAATTTTCTATATATTTTAGATATGAAGCCTTTATCAGAATCTGAAACCTTTTTAATTTAATGTAAAGTTATGCATTTTGAATTTCATAATGTTTTCTTGTTTTTCATTTGTCATAAATTCCTCCCTTCTCCAAAGATCTAATAGGTAAACTATCCCTTGCTCTCCTAATTTTCTTATGGTATCACCCTTTATGCCTAAATTATGTACCCATTTTGACCTTACTTTGGTATGCAGTGTGAGGTCTATATCGAGTTTCTGACATATTATTTTCCAGTTTTTCCAGCAATTTTTGTCAAATACTGAGTATCCCAGAAGCTAGAATCTTTGGGTTTATCAAACAGGTTACTAAAATCATTAATTATTGTGTCATGTGTATCTAATTTATTCCACTAATCCACCACTCTAATTCTCAGCCAGTACCAGAGGGTTTTGATGACTGCTATTTTATGAGTGTTAGATCTGATACTACTAGGACACCTTCCTTTGTTTTTGTTTTTTTTTTAAATTATTATTACTTCCCTTGATATGCTTGACCTTTTCTTTTTCCAGATGAAATTTTAAAAAAATTTTTTTCTGCCTCTAGAAAGTTTGATAGTTTGATTGGTATGCCACTGAACGAGCAGACTAATTTAGATAGAATTGCCATTTTTATTATATAAGCTCAGCCTTCCCTTGAACAATTGATATTTTTCTAATTGTTTAAATCTGTCTTTATTTGTGTGAAAAGTGTTTTGTAATTATGTGCATATACTTCCTTGCAGTATAAGTGTAATGGCGTCTCTGGTTTGAAGGGTATGGACATTTTCATAATTTTATTTGCACAATTCCAAATTGCTTTACAAAATGGTTATTCCATTTTAACAGTTCCACAACAATGTAGTAGAATGGTTATTCTTCCTCAACTCCTGATACTGATTGTTCCATTTTGGGGTTATCTTTGCCAATTTGCAGAGTATAAAGTGAAACCTCAGTTATTTTGATTTGTATTTCTCTTATTAGTGATTTGATGTTTTTTTTTTTCCCCATATCCATATGAATACTCTACAGTTCTTTTAAGAACTGTTTGCTTACATCTTTTGACTACCCATCTCTTGGGGAATGGCTGTTATTCTGATGTGCATTATTTAATTATAGTCTATCTTGAGTACCAAATCCTTAACAGAAAAGTTTGATACAATTTTTTTTTTTTCCAATTTGAACACTCTCCTTCTCATCTAGATGCATTAATTTTATCTGTGCAGAAACTTTTCAGTTTCAAGTAATCAAAATAATACACTTTATCTTTCCTAATTGCCCCTATCTTTTGTTTGGTTAACAATGCATCTCCTGTCCACAGTTGTGAGAAGTGTATGATCTGTTCAATTTTTTTATGTTCTTTACTCTTAGGGTTACATATGAATTCAGAATGTATTACAGAATGTGGTGTAATGTGTTGGTCTCTGATTAATTTCTGCCTGATTGCTTTCCAGTTTCTCAACAGTTTTAATCCAGTAAGGAGCTTTTCCTTAGGTAATTTACATTTTCCACTTTATCAAACACTTGAGTTGAGTTCCATTGTTTCTTAATACCCCTTGTCTTGTCTTCCATTGATCAGGTTTTTTTTTTATTCTTTAACTAATATTAAATTGTTTTGATAACTGCTGCCTTATAATGTAGTTGAGATCTGGAAGTGTTATTTCTCTTCAGTCTACTTCTTTTAATCATTTCTCTTGATATTTTAAAATGTTTTTTCTAATGAATTTAGTGGTTTTTACAAAATTCTTTAAAGTATCCCTTTTGTAACTTGATTGTTATAGCATTAAAAGCACAATTTAATTTTGATAGTATCATTTTTATTTTATTGGCACAGCTTAGCCATGAGCACTGAATAATTCCTTCAGCTATTTAGATTTTTTTAAAAATTTCTTTAAGTGGGTTTTGTAATTGAATTTATATGTCTTTTGTGTGCTTTGAGAAGTTAATCCCCACATATTTTATATATTTGGAACAGGAATTCCATTATTATTATTATTAGTTTTGTTATCATATGAAAATGCTTTTGATTTTTTTGTATTTAATAGTATTTTATTTTTCCAAATATATACAGAGATAGTTTTCAACATTCACCTTTGCAAAACTTTGTGTTGCAAATTTTTTCCTTCCCTCCCCAAGACAGCAAGCAATCTGATACAGGTTAAACACGTACAATTCTTCTAACCATATTTCCATATTCATCATGATGTGCAAAGAAAAAGAAATCAGGTCAAAAGAAAAAAAAATGTTAGAAAGGAAAAAACCCAAAGCAAACAACTTTAAAAAAGTGAAATATTATGCAATTTGTGAAGGCAGTTTTCAACATTTATTTTTTGTAGATTTTGAATTCCAAATTTTTGTCCCTCCCTCTATCCTCTCATTTCTCCCTAAGACAACAAGCAATCTGATATAGGTTATACATATACAATCATGTTAAACATTTCTATACTAGTCAAGTTGTGAAAGAAAAATAAGAAACGGGGAAAAAAACTACAAGAACGAAAAAACAAAAGAAATGTGAACACAGTATGCCTTGATTTGCATTCAGGCTAGCTGATACTTTCTCTGGATGGCGTTTTTTTTTTTTTTTTTTTTTTTATCACAAGTCTATTGGAATTGTCTTTCACTATACTGTTGAGAAGAGAGAACTCCATTGTAGTTAATCATCTTACAATGTAGCATGTTCTCCTGGTTCTGCTCATTTCAAACAGCAGCAGTTTATGTAAGTCTTAACAGGTTTTTCTGAAATCTGCCTGTTTATCATTTCTCTTAGCACAATAGTATTCCATTACATTTATATGCCACAGCTTGTTCAGCCATTCCTTAATTGATGGGCATCCCTTCAGTTTCTAGAGAAAAAACAATAGAATCTGCATGAAGATTATAGGATGCTATTTTCTTCCAACTTTTTTGGATTTTTCTTTCTCATGGTTTTTCCCTTTTGTTTCTTTTTTCACAACAAGCCTAATGTGTATCCCATTTCTGGTCTCCTTTTTATATGTGGGGGTAGGGGAAATAATTGTGATGAATGGGATACAATTAGTAATTAAAAAAAGAAACAGCAATGGCAAAACTAATCCTTTCCCATGTCTGATGATTAATCTTAGGAAAGGCCAATTCTGCTAAGCAGAACGAAGAGGTGTTGTCAGTGGGTATGAATAGGTAGTTTACTTCTGGCATTGCTTTTATGATTTTTCTAGACCACACTAGGAAAACAGCTCTCATATGAGTCTGCCATCTTATTGGCTCTTATGGCCTTCTGAAGCCAGAGCACAGCCAGGCCTTCGTGAAAGAGAGAAGTTATTAAGATTTGTGTCTAGTTATCACTTACTCCCACAGACCTCCTCAAAGGTGGATGAACTAGCTCCATCAAATTGATAGGGAATAGGACATTTCAAGTCCATGCTTTTAATCTGGGATATAAATAGGAATGGGTACTTATCTAAAATTACCTGATGTTGAATTTCTTGATTTTATTTTGTGGATCCCTTTGGCAGTCTGGTAAAGCTTATGCATCTTTTCTCAGAATAATTTTCCCCCCACTTAATACTATTTTTATCTTTTTCCAATTATCTGAAAAGTTTTCAATATCCACTTTTTTAAGATTTTGAGCTTTGAAGCTCTTTCTTCCCTTCCCCCTCTTGAAGACATCAAGAAGTCTGATACAGGTTGTACATGTACATGTACAATCATATTGTATATCATTTTTCCGTCCACTGGACGCTACTTTGTCCTGCATCCCATCCATCACAATTATTCCCTCCACCTTCTCAAATAAAAAAGACCATAAATGAGAGGGTGTTCACAACTTCATCAAAACATTAGCATCCAAGTTTTACCATATCCCCTTCAACATTTGTCATCTTTGCCAATCTAATAGGTATGAAGTGCTATCTCAGAGTTGTTTTAATTTGCATTTCTCTAATATGATTTAGAGCATGTTTTCATGATTATTTCATCTTCCAATTTCACCTGAAAATTCTTCATATCCTTTGACCATTTATCAGTTGGGGAATGGTTTGTATTTTTATGTCTTGGACACCAATGTATTGTTGGTGGAGTTGTAAACTCATCCAACCATTCTGAAGAGCAAAAACTGGGACACTAATGTGTTGTGAACAAACCCAACCATTCTGGAGTGCCATCTGGAACTATGTGCAAAGGACTATCAAACTGTGTCTACCCTTTGATCCAGCAGTGCCTCTACTGGGCCTGTATCCCAGAGATCATAAAAGAAAGAAAAGTTCCCACATATGTTTATAGCAGCTCTTTTTGTAGTGCCAAGGAACTGGAAACTGAGTGGTTGTCCCATCAGTTGGGAATGGTTAAATAAGTCATGACAGATCAGAATGTAATGAAGTATTATTGTTCTTTAAGAAATGATCAGGATGATTTCAGAAAGGCTGTCCTTTACAGGAACAGATACTTAGTAAACAGAAGCAAGAGAACATTGTACACAGCAACAAGATTATGTGATGATCAACTATGTTGGACTTGGTTCTTTTCAACAATGAGGTGATTCAGGCAATTCCAGTAGACTTAGGATGGAAAGTGCCATTCACATCCAGAGAGAGAACTGTGAGAACTGTGGAGATTGAATAGAGATCAAAGGATAGTATTTTTATCTATTTTGTTGTTTGCTTGTATTTTTTATTTATTTTATCTCATTTTTCTTGCATAGCATGCCAAATATGCAAATGTTTGGAACTACACGTTTAACCTATATTGGATTGCTTGTGTCTTGGACTGGGGAAGTGGAAGAAAAATTTGGAGAACAGTCTTGCAAAGATGAATGCTGAAAACTATCTTATGTGTGTATTTGGAAAAATAAAATACTATTAAAAAACAAAATGAATAAAACTGGGGGGGAAATGGTGGGAAAAGGAAGAAATCCTATCATGTACTCAGGAATCCATTAAGGCAGAGATGTCTGTGTCTGTGGAACATCTATAGTAGGTCTGGAGAAAGGGCCTGAGGATTTGCAAAAATTATCATAGGGAGGTAATTCTGAACTTTGTAATCATTAATAAATTTATGAGCAACATAGTTCCCAGTAACTGGCTGTTCTATTGTTTCAAAAGTTGATTCACTTTTATAATCAAATGGGCATTATGTGGCTAAGTTATTCAGGAAAAAAAAAAAAAACAAAACTGAATACAAAATACACCCTGGCATCTTTCCTTGTTCAAATGTCATTGTGTCAACTAAAATGGGCCTTGGGCACATAAAATAAATAATGCAAAAACTATCCCATGGCTGTAAATGAGATCTTTGTGGAAAAAAGAACCATTGTTGGGCTAACAGTGAGAACTTAAGATATGGTTTATTGGCTGCATTGGGAGGTGAAACTCCCACAACCCAATCCTGTAATCCCAAATTCTGGATCTTTTGAAAGGGTTCTTCACCATCATTTCAAGGAGACAGTTCAGTGATATGAAGCCTCATTTCCCTATCTGCTTATCCTGGGGTGGGAATCCCTATACACCAAAGAGCCAAAACATCATGGCCTGGGTCTATTTAGGGTAAGATCAAGTGTTTAAGACCCTTCTTTGACTTGTTCTGTTGCCCCTTACTACAGACTACTAGCTTTTGTCACATTAAATAGTAAAAGGCATCCATTCATAGACAGCTTCTCTTGTCTGTAAAACGAGCATGTTGTTATCAAGGAAACCCAGAAGAAATGAGGAAGATAAAAGAATTCAGAAAAACATGGGGAGATTAACAATGTAAAAATATTAAAACTGTATATTGTTAATTTGTAACGATCAAACTTGGTTCCAGGAGTTGAGGATACATATTTCTATTGTTTCTGAGGTAGTGGTGAGGAATGTATTCTGTATATAGATGTGTTATATTGCTAAATATGGAGGGTATCTTGTGTTCCCTGTATTTGGAGATAGCTATACTGTTATTTCACTGATATGGGAAAACTCTTGAAGAAACTTTCAGTTAATGCAGGATGGCAGCTTCTGTGCAACTTAAAAAAAAAAAAAAAAGCTAGACTACAACAATGAGAAATTGCTTAGGCTTATACAGCCAATATGTGCCAGAACAGATATATGAATTCATTTTCCTAGCTCCAAGGCCAGCTCTTTCTCTCTCCTGGATCATGCTGCCTCTTTCCCTCTACTTAAACCATCAAATTAGTTCTTCTATGTCCCCAAATACCTGTCAAAGAACATAGTTTTGATAGTTTTTCTCAGGTGGGATCTAAACATAATTCTAAGTTTCCGAAGAAATTATTCATGGCCAAAACCTAATATTACTACTGTCAGTATCATGACATTGTAATGCAAACTGCACCCTGCAAAATCATACTCCTGGGAAGAAAAATGCTGACTAGTCAGGATTGTGAATGTATTCAATAGACTAAGAGTACCAGGAAGGCCTAATGCAGTTTTTTATCAAAGTTCCCTCTAGTGGATAAAATGCCTGGCCTGGAGTCAGGAAGGGGTAAATTCAAACCCTGCCGCAGACACTCCATGAAGTGTGTAACCCTGGGCAAATCAATTAATCTGTTTGCCTCAGTTTCCTCATCCGTAATAACAGTACCTATCACCCAAGGTTGTTGTGAGGATTGTATGAAATTATAAAGCACTTAGCTTTACAATTAGTGCCTGGTACAGAGTAGACACTATATTTGTTGACTATTATTATCAAATGCAGTCATCTCCCCTAGAGAGTAGAGTACAACAGGGACCTTCAGAGCACAACTTAGGGTAGAATTCATCTTTGGGAGATTTTTGAAGCCTGATCTGATGGCTAATGTAGAAAAGGGCAGACTTCTAGTATGAACCTTTGCCATACCATTTTAATCTTGATTTCTCTTCCCCATGACCTTCCATTGATCAAATTACCATAAAATCAACTCAAAAGCCCTGTCCTACAACTGGAAACTAAAAGCTTTCATTGATCTCACATTCCAAGGTAATACCTTGGATCTGTGAGAGGAACAAAAGAAGAAAACGACTTCAAAATTATATGCTAAAAAAGTTGTTGGGACAGGGGTGAAAAAACTAAAACAAACAATTTAAGAAACTCTCTTTCAAATTTCCAGTGACAGAATGAATGACGTTTTTTTAGCAATCAGATCACAGAACAGGCAGTTGTTCTTGAAGTAGCAATGTTTAAATTCATCTTTATTGAACTTCGAATATTGGGGAGACAGATGAAAGTTTCATTTCCCCACTGGGAGGCGCAGTTGTATAGGCTTGGAGAAACAGCTACAACCTAAACCACATCAAGAAGTTATTTCAAATCAGATTTTTAACATTCAAGTAATTCAAATGCTAATTTTAATTGTCTTTTTAGACAAGAAAGGAATTCAATCCAACTTCTAGAAAGAATATTTTATATTCTTCACTTCCACATTATCAGCTCTCTACCCTCAAAATTTGAATCTGGCTTCAGTCCCCAGAGGGTTCTAAAGAGTTCTTAATCTCCAAATAATAAGCATCTTTTATCCATCTTCCCAGTTCTTCTCTACAGTGGATAGTGAACCTGACTTCCCTTGGCTTCTGGTACTCCATCTATTAATTTTTTCATTAAAAGAAATTTTGTCTTTATATCACCTAAATTTCCCAAAGTCACGGGCCATCCCATTATTAGAATAATGAATTTTTTTTTAAAAGGAAAAAATACCTACCTAATTAACTAATATATGTAAAAAACAGTTATTCAGAGGTAGAATGGGATACAATAGGGTATAGTTTGTGTCTTCTTTCTTCTTTCAGGTCAAGCTTGGTTTCCACTTCTGACTGATCCCTTTGCCTTTTCCTTCCTACAGTTTCTACTGATTCAATTATCATCTCTTTGAAAAGACTCTCAAATTATGTAATCAGCCCAAATTTCTCCCCAGAGCTACAAATTCACAGCATTGACTGCTTATTAGCTATTTCCAAATGAGTGTGAGTGGCCTGTAGTCATCTCAACCTTAACATGTGCAAAACAGAATGTCTTTTCTCCCAAATCAAACCTTCTTCTAAACAAAATCCCCAAATTCTGTTAATTCCTCATTCTTCATTCTCTCATCCCCTACAGCAAAATCAATTGTCAACATCTTTCCTCTCCTCTCTCCAATCTGTGCTCCCTCCCCTCCCCACACTGTACCAGAGATAATTATTCCTAAAGCACAAGTGAATTAAAAAAGCTTCAAAGGCTACTCTGTGCTTCTCCAATAAAAACACAATCTCTTATATTTGGCATTTCAATTCCTGCAAGTCTACCTTTCTAAACTTAATGTGTATTATTCCCCTTCACACAGCCTATACTTCAGTATACTTAGTCACAGATAACATTCCATACATTGCCTCTGTACACTTCATATTTAAGATGCATTCCTTTCTGGCTTGCCTCTTAGAATCACTGATTTTCTTCAAAGGTCAGTTCATATGCCATCTCTCACATAAAATCTTTTTTTATTCTCTGAGCCATTAAAACCTTGCTCACCCACCAATGACCTTTTACTTACTTTTATTTTGTATTTACTTATATGTACATATGTTGCTTTCCCCATATAATACAAGATATCTCTTTACCCTTATGCCTAGTACATAGTAGGTGCTTAGTAAATGCAAGGTTAATTGACACATTCTCCCTCAAGGAGTTTGTAGTACTGAAAAATATTACAACAGGAGTGAGGAGACTTGGGTTCTGGTCCTGACAAGTCATTTTCCCTTCCTGAAGCATCAGCTTTCTCATATTCAAAATAAGTGGAACTGAATTATATTTCTAAAGTTCTAACTCTGAAATTCTATAGCTAAATTAAGTTTTAAATGAGTTCTTTGAATACCTTTAGGAGGCAGTTTAAATGGTTTAAAGGATAGATAGGACTGGAGTCAGAAAGACCTGAGATCAAATTTGACCTCAGATATTTACTAGCTGTGTGATCCTGGATAAAGGATTTTAATTTACTGAAGAAGGAAATGGCAAATTACCACTTATCTTTGCCATGAAAACCCCATGACATGGTATTCTATGGTCCACAGAATCATAAAAACAGGACATTATTAAACAACAAAAACATTAAGTCTTCATGGTACATGGTGGGTGTTTACTTTTGTTTGAATTATTTACTATTGTTTAAACTGAATGCTTATCCCATGTTCATGTTTTGGGAAATACAAACAAGCATAATGGGTACCTTAGAAACCAAAGGTATCTCTAATATTATTTGTAGTCTTAATTGATATACGCTTGTAAAAACAATTACCTCTTATCCTAGATATTCTCTCACCTGTTGATTCTAAAATACTTTCAAATTCTAGAATCTCAAACTGGAATTATCAATATTTACTTTTAACTCAAGCCATAATTAGGACCAAAGAACCTTAATGTTCAAAAAGGAAAACTAGTATTAAAGAGATCAGTGGACCACTCAATTATTTATAGAATGTTAAGAACAGGAAGATATCTTTAGCTGGAAAACAACAGAGTTCAACCATCTCATTTAATAGATGAGAAAATAAGGTCCTGAGATATCAAGTGACTTGCCTATGGTTACAATAATTGTTTAATCAGAGACCTGGTATTCGGCTCCAGGTTTTATGACTCCTACTCTAGTAACTGTTCTTTCCACTGAAAGGTCTTTAGTAATACCAGTTACTATCGCAATAGTCTAAGAAACTTTTGTGCTCTCTGTCCCGATTCTAGTTTCTTCTTCAAGAAAATACTAATCTTATTAATGGCTAATTTTTTTTATAGTTTAAAAAAAATCTTGTGCTATATTAATAAGTTTGGGACAGGATAAATATCTGATCCACAAATAATACACAAATGAAGTGGATTCCCTGCATAAGCAACATAAAAGGTTTCTGATGGACTTTTATTTTCATCCATAATTCAAAATCCAGTGGGTGCTGCTAACATAAAATGACATTTAAGGGTATAGAAGAGTCAGTGTTCAGATAAAAATATTCATATAACTTTCCACATTGAAGTACTAGAGAATTGTAATCACTCTCCTTTAATCTGAGTGGGAATGATAACCCCATTTAAGTTTCATATAACTAAGAATTACTGTTTCTGTGTAGGATACTATTTGATGTTTCTAGATTAGAAAGTTATCCCATTGGCATTAGTATTGCTTATGTATATATGTATGTGTATGGACTGAACTCTGAAAATATTCAGTCTAGGTAGATATTAAAAGTGTTTATATTTTCAGGCCATTAGTGCTACATAATTTTTCTTACTTTATTCAATTGTCCTGGTTACTCACTCCTACATTCTTAATGTTTCAAACAAGAAGGAAGCACTAAAGAGAATGATGGTTAAATTTGTTCCAGGGCAAGATTATATTTATCAAAGCCTCTAATATTCACTAACTAATAATCCCTGAAAGACTAATTTTTTTTTTTTTTACATTTTTTACATTTTTCTTGTCCCTATTCCCTCTTTCTATAAGGCAAACATCAAACTTTCAACACTATGTATGATATGCCAGTTTTCCTCATCTAATTCTAAAGCTAAAATTAAACATGAAAAGAAGCCACAAGAGAATATGAATCTTACACAAAACAAAAAGCTTACTGAGTGCAGCCCACATTTTACAAACTCCAAATATAATTCTATGATTGGGGGTAGAACAGTGGCAGCCAAGCTACCACCTTTTAGGAACCTATCAGGATACAAACATAGGCTGGAGAGGCATTTCCATCTCTATGGCTTCTTCATTTACTGACCTATTAAAAACAGGATATTTGTCAAAAGGAAGCTTAAGGAATCAAGTGGAAAGTAGACTAGACCAAGAAACTGACAATGGCTGTACCCCGAGGTCAACTTTAAGGCCACTCTGTGATTCTAATAAAGATAACACAATGTGGACCCTGCCCTGTTTCTTAGTGCTTTCCTTCCACGACCTAGACACCAAATAGGGCCATGAGGATTGAAAAGGGAACCATAAAACAGTACAGAACTCACCAGAATTTGGCAAAGTGGGGGAAGAGATCAGACATGTGCTATGTAAGCTGTTGTCTTCCAGTTCAAAATTCCTATTTTATGAATATAATCTATAATTTAAAACATCAATTAGATTTCAGAAATGTCTGTAGAAATCAAAGTAAAAAGCCACCAAAACCCTGTTTTTTAAGGCCATATCTACATGCACTTGGTACAACAAGATAAAACAGAAAGATTCAGCAGTTTTGCTATAAATCAAGATTGTTTGGGGAAAATCAAGACATTTGAAAGGATAAATAATGTGACACTGAAATTATTTTGTTTCACTTCACATGTTGCTGTTCAGAAAATAATAATGTTGAAAGGAGAAACAACTTTCACATTTTTTATTGAACAGTTTTATTCTGCCTTAGAATAAAAACCTTGCTTTAATGTTGCAAGGTACACTGCAGGTATGCCATGCTGCTAGTTATTAGGGTACAAAATACCCCACTCATTAACCCAAAAGGCTAGGGAGACGCACCAATTCATACCTTCACAGCATGTATCACTGGTATTATTTACAATTTCTCTTGTTTAAATAAGCCTGGGACGTCTCAGACAGTCTACATAGTTATTGCAACAGTACAGCACTTGTCTTTATGTTCAAAAACCCCAAAAGTTGTTCAGTGTCATGATTTATGGGTCCTCAAAAAGGTTGTGTTGGTAACATGCAAACAAACAGTACTAAACAATATTATCTCAACTATGGCTGCCAAATACTGGACCTTAATAAGGAAACCAAATTACAAAATACTTCCTTTGTAGTGCTATACAAAAGATATAAAATTAAAATTAAGATAAGAATATCAACCACCTTTAAATACTCCCACTTTCTTTCCTACAGTGCAGTTCTCCACTTCTTTATCACTATTGAACATTTTGAGGATAAAGTTAACAAAATCAGCAAATTAGATAAAAACATTTTAATCTTTGGATCCCTTTATTCCTGTGGCCTCCATAAAAACACCTGAATGGCCAGATTTCATTTTTTCCATTATAACTTAAACATATCAAAAAGATTTACTAGTAATTTTTAATTGGCAATGAACTCCATACTGAGTTGCTTGAGGTTCACTGGTCTAAGGACCAGTACTGTAATGTCCTAAGGGCTATCAAAATGCAGCAACTTTCAACACTCAGAATGTTCTTTCAATCCAATGGAATGGGTCTACAAGTATCACAACAAAGACAATTTTAAGAACTGACAGTCTTTTTTTTTTAAGCCCAGGCATATCAGAAATAACTGATGCCTAGAATTTTCTAAAAAAGTTATTATTTATCAGCAAGTAAAGCTAAGTGCATTCTGATCTATGATTATTCATGTCCTTATATCTTGAAGATCTTCTTTATTTGGACAAATCCTGTGATATGCCATAAGCTACAAAATGAAGTTCTTGCAAGTGAAAATGAAGAATTTATCCTCTTTTATATAATGGAAGAACATACCAAATCTTCATTTATATTTCAAATATAAAAATCAAACAAATTTAAAGCCTGAAAAGCTAAGAAAAAAACCAACTATTAACTCTGTTCCTTAGCATATCAACTTTTGCAATAACACAGTATGTTTGCTGACTTAAAAATGTTTATTCTTTAAAAAATTAGTTGCTTTTTATACAGCTATACAAAGTTCTTAATGTTTCTTTGGCAATGGGATATAATGGAATTTTACAACTATATAAAAAAGGTACCTTTGCCTAAGAAACAGTATTTACTGTGTGTACATAGTTGACTGACAAAGAAAATTCTCTACCATCCAGCACCCTAATTAGTTGACGAAATAAGCTACCTCATAAGGGATATTACAGGATTTCCCAAAAAAACTACCTTCTGTGGCTCAAAACACTCACAGTATCACGGCCCCATCTGCAGGTAACTTGCAGTAATTATCAAATACAATTTAGTGATAAGAAAAATCCTCTCAGTGATGAAAAAATACTTATAAGATCCATCGAAGTACTGTTTTAGTTTGTGTTTAACTATACATAAGAAATTACTTATCCTTCTGCTATTCCAAATATATTTAATGCTCAACATTTCTGAAGATGGCCATTTTTTCAAAAAGTAACTGCATTATACCCTTTGAAATTAAGCAGTGAAACCCCAGTGCTGGTGACAAGTATACAGCAAATTCACTTCTTCATTCTTTTCAAGGATGGAAGCTAATTCTCTGGACCATGAAGACCTAGATAGACATTCACCTAGTTCCAAGACTTTCCCGTAGACTATGCAGCAACTTTGTTGTCTTTCTAAAAAGAGGGAAAAAAAAGTTACCTTAAGATTCAAATAATAGTCTTAAGAATAAATTCTTATTATTTCACCTCTTGCAATATATATATATTTTTTTATTTGTAGCTTACATTCATCCCCTCTTCCTAGTGAGTTTAATGGATTTCATTCCAGTATTAGGCATCTTCTACATTTAGCAATTCTTAAATTACTTGGCACAGATAGGAGGACAATCATTTAGTTAAATGAATTTTCCAATTCACTTTAAGTATGAACATTTGGATATTAATTCTGCAGTAGACATGGATATTTCTATCTTATAATGTGGGGACCTGATCCTAAGGAACTCAGATGCAAACAACTGCTGTAGATGAACAGTCAATAATTTATTTTTGGGAAAAAATACAACTTACTAGTTTTGTATTATAAATTATGATAAGGAACATCAATGTACATACGGAAAAACTTCTTAAACATTTTAAGTTGAGGTAGTCAGCTACTAGTGACTATTTCAAACATTCAAAAAGGTTGTGTTGCTAACAAGTAGAATACATTATAGGGCAGGTTGGTTACCAAATTCAGAAGAGGCCAAAAGATAGTGTGTTTGAGATAAATCAGAATAATTTTGTTTTATAGATGAAGACAGTGAGGCCCAATGAATGAAGGAAATTGCTAAAGATCATAGGGCTATGAAACAAATTTAGTCTTTTGATCCCTATTTTAGTAATCTTTTCTCTATACCAACAATTCTCAAACTTTTAAAGATTGTTACAATAATCTGGATATGAAATTGTGAGGGCTTGGACTTGAAAGGTGACAGTGGTAAAATGTAGGGTAACAATAACAATTCAAAAGAAACAAAAGGACTTAGCAATGGAATAGATTTGAAAGGGAAGAGATAAATGAATCCTTGGTATTTAGCTCAGGGGATTGATGGTACTATTATCAGAAATGTACAGTTGGGAAGAAGAGTCAAGTGAAAGGTATTTAAGAGCTTTAAGGGCTATATATTTGCCTTAAAACAATTCTGTAAGGTATTCCAAATACTTCATTTTATAGATGAAGATATTAAGGCTCAGAATGGTTTGGTTATTTTTTGCTAATAGTTACATTTATGATGTCAGAGCTAAAATTCTTTTCAAAGTCTCTCAAATCAAGTTACAGCATTCTTTTGACTTCATGAAATTACTTATTCAGATGACAGATGTGTATCTAATTAGAGATATCCTTAAGTCATCAAAGTAGACAGTAAAGTTGAGGATCATGTAAGAGAGAAAGAGAAGAGAAAATTTCAAAGAAAAGATGGGAAGAGTGTCGAAGAAGTCAACTATGATCAAGACTGGAAAAAGGTCATTGGATTTGACTGAGTATGGATTACAGGGAAGACAATTTGGTAGAGTGATCAGGTAGAAGACAGATTTCAGATCTTAAGACTGCTAAATTTGATTACTATGTTTAATTACAAAACTGGTAAAATTTGGAATGAAAACTACCATACAGTACTCACCCTATATTCAAAATCTGCAAATTCCCTTCCCCCTCGGCCACCTCTGAATCCACCACGAAATCCTCGAGGAGTGGCAAAGCTACCACCTCTTCCACCCCCACGACCTCGGCCACCACGGAAACCAATTCCTCCTCTACCTCGGTAACCTCCCCGGCCACGATTTGGACGGAGGGGAATTCCAAATGTTTCAGCATTTAGTCTTCTTTCCTCTGCCCAAGTTGGTCTTCTTTCTCTATCATAAGAGTAACAGGCCTTCAGATTTGTTATATTAGATTTTCAAAAAAATTCCTCAGCACAAACTGAATCAGTATTTAATTTCTAAATTATTTCAAAAGCAAGTCCTAAAAAAGATAATAAAAACAAGTACCTTGTCCAAGTCACTATAAGTTACTAAGGTATAAAAAAATTCAGTGTACTGCTCTTAAAGACTACAATAAATATTAACCACATGAAAATGTACATAACAATAGTCAAATTATGTAAAAATCACAACAAAAAAGCCCTAGTTTCAGATCATAATTTAAAACTGAGATTTACCAAGGATAACAAAACCAATGGACAGAAAAAGGAGTTTTTTTGGTCCCAATTGAATAGTTCTGATTTGTAGCTATTAATCTTTAAGTATGACTACAATTCCAATTAAAAATTCATGCTGTGTAGTATAAACATAGGTCACATTCCGACAATAAAATTATATTGAAAAACAAAAACATATATAGATATGAAAAATAATTTCACAAAATTATAGTAAAACAGATTTAACAAATATATAGAAAATATTAAAAAATACCTAGCATATATATGCATATGTATGTACGTGTACACACACACACACACACACACACACACACACACACACACACACACGCACCCTCACCTCCAACCCTCCCTTTTTCCCTTGGAATCTTAGAACTAGACCGAACTTCAGAGATAATCTAATTAAAAATTTGTACCTGAACAAAAATGCTTTAACCTCCCTCCCTAGCTTGGCAATTAAATATTTTGAAAAGTTAGTTCTGTTTATTGTTTATGACACACAAATTTTTTTTCTTATGACTAAGTAAACTTCAGGACAAAATCTACTTAAAAGGTTATACCTATTATCATCACAGGAGATGTTATCAAAGAATGACTTAGTTTTGTCATAATAGCAATTGGGTCCAAGGGGATCCTCTTCATCAGCATTTCCTTCACTGTTTTGGGTGTCTACTCCTGAATCACCTTTATCTTCACCATTTACAGGCTTCTCCTGTTTTTCAAGTTTATCTTCTAATAAAAAACAACAAAAAAAAGCATCATAGAAATAAAAATTATTAATTCCTATTAACAGTTAGAACTTAACATTGGATTAAATAACAAGCAAACCATTGTTAACTCACCAGTCATACAAGATGGTTTCTGGGAAAGAAACAAGATTTACCTTTTAATTTAAGTTTATTATGAAATTCTCTGTCAATTTCCTCCTTGTTAAATTGTGCATTAGCACTTTCAAAGTCAAAGTCTTTCTCAAATTTCATTGGGCCATCCCGCCGAATTCCAAATCTTCCCCTGCCACCACGATGACCTCCTCGTCCTCTTCGAGGTGCTGAAGGGCCACCTGGAACTTTGAAAATATAGGATAAATAAGACTGTATTCATTCATTATACATTACTGTATATAAGCATGTTACTCTTTAAGTCTTTATATAACTCAAACCTTTACTGAAGTTTTATTTTGATGCCTTAGTATAGCATGGAAGTTATTGAACATGAGGCTAGGACAAATTCTCACAGGTCCTTCTAAGTTGGGAAAATTCGAGCCTATCAAGAAACTGTACTTCAGTTTTCGGAGGTTAGGTCTAGCTAAGTTCAGAAAAGTATATCACTAAAAAGATAACTTAATAGATAACATAATCTTTGTGCAATTGCATCTCATTCAATCTTCTATTACTAAAATGTAGAGAGCTTTGATCTGCCTTGAAGGAGAGGGTGACCACAATGATGAAATCACAGAAGTTTGGAGGTAATGAAGCTTTGTCAAAGAACATAAGATATAAAGAAATATAATTACATGACTAGACACCTGTAATATCAGAAAAGATAGCACATAAAAATCATTTTATTTATTCAGTTATCTTTAGTGAGTGTGCTGCATATCTTTATATATATATATATATATATATATATACACATACATATATCTTCTAAACAAACTAATTTTGTTAGTTTTAAATGAACTCATAATAAAACTGTAGTAGAAAAAGCATTAAATTTGTTGTTCTAGGTAATAGGTTCACATATTGGTATTAGCAGTTAATAACCATGAGTATAAGAAAGGTTCTTCACAGCTCTTAGTCAATGAAGCCTGTAGGGGTTAGATTAGATCATCTCTAAGGGCCCATCCAGCTCTAATTAATTGTGGTAATAAGATTCAGCTCTGAATAACTTACTTGCTTGTCTCTTGTTTTCATTTCTGATTTGTTCATTTTCTGGTCTGGAAATTTTGTGTGCTTCAGCTATAGAACAAAAAATATGCATATCAACAAACCAACTGTTAACTTGATAAATAACTGATATAGCCTTGGTTTGTGAATAGGAATATGAAAAAAAAAAAAAAAAAAACCCTCACATCATGGTCATGCTCATATTGATCTTCCATTTCCCCCACCCACTTTGAGGGTTAAATTTGACAGACTGAACATTATATAAAGTTCAAGTTTTAAGTTTGCTGAGATCACTCACAAAACAAACCCCTTCAATGAAAAGAGGGCTAATGGAAAAATGTTTGGTCAGTCAATTAAAGGAATAAACATCTAAAGTTCTACCTCGCCTGTGCTCTTGATTCTCTATTGCTTTTTGGCTGGTAGATGGCAAAGGTCTGGCTGATACAGGGCTCCTTCTCCCAACAGGTGCTGGAGCAGGTAAGTGGGCCGAGGCGGTCTGTACTGCTTGTTCCATGGTTGGGCTTTTTCTCAAAGGGTCTAACTGAGGGCTTGAACGACCTAAAATGTAACCAAAAGATAAGAAACTACCCTACCCTTATGGATTTCAAATTAATCAATCCAGACCCTAAAAGAAAAATATTTGCATTCTCAGCTCCACTAATCCAGACCGAAGGGAGATAATCTTTTTATAGAAAAGATTGGGTGGGGCAATTATGTCTTACTCAGACCAAAACTGAAAACTGGCCAGCTACTAAATATTAGTGCATTTTAATTGAGTATAACTTCACATAACATAAAAATCTGACCTGGAAAAATAACTGTTTCATAGTTTTTTAGAATTATTTAAAACTTAAAGGCTTACAAATTGAGGAACAGCATTATCTAATTTTTGGCTAGAATGGAATTCTTATCAGTTAAGCATCACATAACTATAAAATCATAAATTAATAGCTGGAAAAGACCATAAGGTTGACTGGCCCACTCTCTTATTTTTCACATGAAAAAAACTGAGGTTCAGATAGATCTTGCCTAAGTTCATTAAGCAGAATAAATGACAACAAAATTTGAACCTAGACTCTAAATCCAATTCTTCCTACCTGTATTACATTACTGTTACTTATATCATATTCTTACTTATTATAATAAAATAATTTTTATTTATTTTACTTATTTACTCTTACTTATATAATAAAATATAAGTTCTTTAAAAATTGACATAAAACACATTTCACTACAATCCCAAATCAAAATCTTGTGGTCAATACATATTTTTTTTTTTTTTAATTTAATAGCCTTTTATTTACAGATTATATGTATGAGTAACTTTACAGCATTAACAATTGCCAAACCTCTTGTTCCAATTTTTCACCTCTTACCCCTCCTCCCCTCCCCCAGATGGCAGGATGGTCAATACATCTTGAGGCAAACTTTAAAAATGTTTTGACTAAATTTACAATGTTGCAAACATTCTAGTTCTAGTCTGAAAGACTGAACACACAAATGTGGAATCTAGACAAGTAAAACCTAAAACTCTAAAAGGTACATTTTAATTTAAATTGTTAAATTCTTGTAGAAAGCTAACTAAAATCATTGAAATATACCTTTACTACTTCACTATTGTGGTAGAACCATTGTTACAGATGGTATTAATGCTTTCTCTACTTTTTAAGGACTTTCAGTAACTTTATAACATTTTGTAACAAATGCTGTCCCCCTCCAATAAAAGGGATATTGCAATGAAGTATGGAAGTTGAAATGTTATAGTAATAAGAATTAATAACTTTTAAAAGATGTTTTTGGCTTTAAATGAGAACTTATATGCAACTACTAATCAGTTCAACTTCTACTGTGATACCATTTTGAAAAAAAAAAATCAATTTTGTATGGATGATAGTGATTATAACTATTTTAAAGTTTATAAATGAGAACTGTATAAGATGAGTTACATTTTTCTTGCCTTGAGTTAACATAACTTAAATGATTTTTAAAGCAACATTTAAAAATTATATGGTGCCTTTCTCTGAGATTAACATATTTAATTTATAGATTTTTAGTTTTTATTTGAATCTTCAATATTTTCATGAAAACAGGGAATGAGCATATCCTGAATCTAATAAAAATGGGTGAAAATGAGACAAAAAAGTTAAGATACTTTCTGCAGATCATATAGCTTGATAATAGTGGGTAATTATAATATAAAACATTAAGTTCATTACATGATAAATAATATTTAAGTATTAGTTATGTTTTAGAAAATGCTCATCTTTAAAGGATTAGAAAGAACCATTTAAAAGAGATTTGCTCATTTATTTATTTATCTATCTATTTATTGCTGAAACAATTGATTTTAAATGATTTGCCAAGTCACACAACTAGGAAATGTTAAGTGTCCAAGGCCAGATTTGAACTCAGCTTCTCCTGACTTCAGGGTTGGTGTTCTATCCATTGCACCACACTGCCCCCAAGAGAGATTTATTAGTGCCTAAATAAGGTACTTTTCTAGGCACTGTGAGGATATTAGAGAAGAAGCAGTATAATAATAATGGAATTATTATTTATCAATAGATTACAGATTTATGAGGAAATAGGTCCAAAAAACTCAAATGTGGCAAAGTCATATTAATTAATATGTGCTTAAGGTGGTAAACAGAAGTCAGGGTTCACTAGTAATATTTTTTCCTTCAATGAAAAATCTGATACTTAAACTGTAAATGAAGCTTCTTGCGTTATAAAATAATATAGTAAACTCTACAATATGAGGGACCTCATACTTCCATTTCCTTCCACTTTCTGAGTATTATAAAAATTAGAATAAAGATTCCTATTTGTGAAAAATTTTGCAAAATTCAGCAGAACACATTTCAGTCTCTAAACTTTTTATCATGTTATAAAATTTGGGTATTGAAATCCATGCAAAAATTTAATTTTAGAAACAAAATTTTCTATTTCTCAGAGAAAGGCAAAACCATTGTGGATTTAAAAAAAAAAAAAAAAGAAAAGAAAAGAGAAAAAGAAAAAGAAAAAAAAAAAAAAAAACATAGTTATAGTATAAAGAAGAATACCTTGGGATGGCTGTGTTTTTGAAGACCTTGCATCCTGTGTAAAGGCAGACCCGACTGCACTGCTCTGGGATAAGGCAGCACTGGCTGTTGTTTCTGTCCCAAAAGATGTCAGGGAGCTACCAGCTAAAGGAAGGAACAAAGCAAATATCTTTTAAAGGTAATTTAGTAGCATTCTTCCTATTTTTTATAATTGTTCAATTCAGGCTTGTGCATATTTTATGCAAATATTTGGAAAAATCAATGACCATTATTTTCAGAACAATGTATTTTCACTTGTAGCTTTTCTGGTAAAATAACTGAAATTAAATCAGCAAAAGATTGTTTTGCTATGTGTGCGCAAATCTGTTGGGGGTGGAGCATCATGAGGATAGAGAAGAGCCAAAAGAAGGAAGAGATTAAAAAAAAAAAAAAAAAGTAATAGTAAGCCAATGACTAAAGGGAAGGCCACCAGAAAAAGATTATCAAATACTAATACTGGTAGAATTATTCTGATGATAAAGATTTTATATGTGTTTAAAACTAATCTGCGTATTAATTTCTCATTAAATGAATGCTGGCCGTCAGCTGTGATAATGACTAGTAGAAAGTTTTAAGGCCTTGAATACAGGGATCCTGAGATAGGATTTAAAGGGGAGCTCTGGCAAGTCATGTTAATACTCTACTTCTCTGAATTGTTAGAGCACTGATTATATCACTCATTTTGGTGCCAAATGTTATAATGCATTTCATAATTAGTTAATTTTTCCATCTCTTGGCTCATCAACTAGACTTAAACTGCTGAAGGAAAGCAGTGATGCCTGACATTGCCTTTTATGCCACCTTTATCCCACGATGCTATCCATATATAAGATGCTAAGAAATTACTTGTTGAAATGAATAAATACAAGATGTCCATTCATTTCAAGACATCTACATGTTATCTGGCATACCTATTACACTGTCCTATAGGTACAGTGCTAGACCTGTGATTAAAAAGATTTGGATTTGAATCCCACCTCACACCTAGCTATGTGATCCTAGGCAAATCACTTAACCTTTACAGAATCAGGTTATCTCATCTGTAAAACAGGGGCCAAAAACAGTATATACCTTACAAGGCAGTTATTAAAAAAATCAAATGAAAGTATAAAAACCACTTTGCATACTTTAAGCAGATATTAAACTTTTACTTAAACATTATATTGATAGGCAAACATCATCCTTTGAAGGCAGCCTACTGATTTTCTATGAATGATGTCAAAATTTTCTCCCTTTAATTCTTTTCTGATATAGCATAAAAAGTATGTTATAATTAGGAAACATCAGTTTATCTTTTATTACTAGTAACAATAATTTCCCCCTTCTCTAAATTTAATTTGATAGATTAGATTAAATGGATTCAAAGCTTGCAAAATACACATTTGAACTGAAAGTTCCTTATCAGTAAGTCAATTTATACAGGATAATTATCTTAATTGGACCCTGAACAAGGCTCATATAGCTAGTCAGTTTGTAGTCTCTTTTACTTTTAACTAGTAAATCAGCCAGTTCTTATACAACAAGCTATTAATTGTAGATGGGAGAAATACTTCTTAAAGGTTTGTCTGTTTCATTTGTAAAAGGGTCATTTATTCATTTGTTTGCTTACTTGTATAATATGTATAAAGGAGAAATCTTAGTTCCAAATGAAAAAAGACTGTCTAATCCTTAATTGATATTACAGATCTTATACTTAAAAAATTCAAAGTGCAAAAAAAAAAATCTAAAAATGATAAAAAATGATGATAATATTATTTTAAGTATTTATTAAATGCATATCATAAACACAATCCTGTGGCTAAACAAAAAGATAAGAATATGAAAACAGAAACAGTGTGGGATTTCAGTTTGGGACTTGGTTAAAACTGAGGAGACAAATGAATTGCAGTTTCTAGAATGAAGAACTGAAGAGTCTTGGAAAATTCATATGACAACTTAATTTGTCCTTCCCACAGAAATTAAGATTAATATTCAATTCTAAAGATTTATGTAAAACAATGTTATCTTTTTTTCTTGTACAAATAAAAATTCAAAAAAATAATAAGTGGGTTGTACTAATCTAGTATATAGAAAAGTTTAAAATGCAAAGTACAGAATTTTATATCTACAAAGAAACCTAAGACATTGTCTCAGCTAAATTCCCCTTCCCCCCCCTTTTAAGGGGAAAGGAAGCCACGTCATTTACTGATTTGTTTATAGTCACATGGATAGTTATTTACATGTGAAAATTAGAACCCAACTCTTCTGACTAGATCCATTATTCTTTCCATTTCTTTTATTTTATATTATACTGAATACTTATCTTACAATAATTTGAGTTATATTTCTTTCACTATCCATAACCTTTGATTGACCCTACCATAATTTCTGCTAACTCTCATTCCATAACTCGTGTTTTCTTCTTGATTAAATTCTTTCCCTTTCTTCTAAAACCTCAGTAATCTTGCTTCTAAATGCTCTCTACAGTTAGAAAAGATCCTTTAATTCTCAAATCTAATGACTTTTTATCAATCCTTATCTTTCCTGAACTTTTTTCAATTCTATTTATTACTTTTTTAGATACTCTCACCACTGTAGGATTTTGTGACACTGCTCTCTTCTAGTTCTCATGCTTTGTAGGATCTTCATATAGGTTACATCCACTAACCATGGGTGAGTCTTAAGGGATCTATCTCTACACAGATGCTCTCTTTCTCTTTTCTCCTTCCATTCATCCATCCATCTCTTAGTCTCTTTTCTAAACTCTAATCCTGAATGACCAAATGTCTTTTAGATATTTTGAATTGGATGCCCTGTAAATAACTCAAAATAAATATAAGGATTCACTATCTTTTCTCTACAATTCTCCCGTTCTCAATTTCCCTATTACTGTTGAGGGCATCAAGATTCTCCCAGTTGTCTAGATTTAAGTCTTTGGTGTTGAAGTAAAATCTTTACTCACATTGGACTAACTTACACAATTTTTTATCAAATTTTATTTTTTCTATCTTAATATTTCTTGTATATTCCCTTCCCTTCCCTTATACAGGTACCACCCTAGTAACTGCCTTCATTATTTCTTACCTGGATTATTTGAAGTCTTATAAAAGTTTGCTTCAAGTCTTTGCCTAGTGGATACTTGTCTTAGTTGCCAAAGTTATTTTGATGATCTTCTGATCATCTCACTCCAAACACCCCTATACTCAAATTCTGGCAGTTCCTTATTCCCGCCAGGATCAAATATAAAATGCTATTTCTTTACTTTTAAAATCCTTCACAATCAGGCCACTTCCTACCTTTCTAGTCTTGCACTTCACTAGCCTCTCCACACAACCTACATACAACACCAAACACCCCAAGACTTTCATTGGCTGTGGCCTGGAATGGTCTCCCTCTTCACCTTTGCATACTGGTTTTGTTAGCTTACTTCAAGACTCAGTTCAAATCCTACTTTGTGAAGGAGGCTGTTCCTAAGTCCCTTACTACTAATGCTTTCCCTCTAAGACCTAATAGCACCTCTCTCTTTATATTTTGTATTCAGACAGTTATTTGCATATTGTTTCTCCTATTAGAAAATGTAGTCTTTGATAGCACGTACTGTTGTGTTCCCAGTGTTCATTACCACTGTATCTGGCACATATAAAACTCAATCTTGATTTATGTGGGGGGAAAAAAAAGGAAAAAACTTTATATACACACTCATTACTTAAGTGTTGAAAATTCTCTTTAATGCGTTGCCTCAACTTGTACATGTCTATCACTGAGGCCTCAAGAAATGCAGGAGATTCAAAAAATTCTTAGATCTAAGGATCTCCCCTAAGAAGAATAGTTTTTATATTTTTAAAATTTTTTAAAATTTATTTTCAATTCCAAGGATTCAAATCCAAGGTTCTATCCTTAAAAAAAGAAAAAGTGATTTTAGTAGCCTTTCAGGAAAATAATGACAGTCAAATTATTAAGGGTATGGTTGGATATATAGCTTGTGATCGTGACAGGAACAATCAGGGAAATAATAGCTGACCTTTTGAAAATTTTCTTCCTTCCTTTCCTTTTTTCCTCTCCTGTAAAATGGTCCTTTAGCTCAAATAAAATTCCCCAAACTAGGCAATGACAAGTTGGAAATATAATTCTTGTAGTTTAATTTTGAAGATACAAGAATAACCTATAAAACTATCTATATAAAGATAGTTTGATAATGATAAAAGATAATGTTTTTTATTACACTAACTCTACAGATATTTAGCCCTGATTTAACTGGTTCTCTGCCTCATATGAAAAAACTAAGGTCACAAGGGAGCAAAAATTAAAACTAAGTCCAGGCTTTATAACCTGGCCAAGACAATTTGAATAATACACACAATATTTCAATTAGTTTCTACCTGTTTCCCAAAATAATGGTGCTATCCTGAATCCAGAGAAAGCAATGGTTTTTCTCATTATTTAAAAAGTGAGACTTTTAATTGTTCTATGCTCTCAGAATATATGTTACCTAATATTTCATGATGATAAAGCTGCTTTTATACTTGTTCATATATTAAAATTAAGACAGCAAAAAAAAAATAAATTAAAAAATAATAAAAAAAATTAACCTTTCTTTCCTGTCACATTTAAGCATGATAAGATATTTAAACAAGGCAATTTAGGGGAAAAGATTCTCTAAATGTAAGCTACTGTAAAATAGTAAATATTTTGGTAGTTAAGCAAATCTTTACAAGTAGTAGACGAAATGTTTTGCCCTTTATATAAAATTTTACTTAAAATAGCTGAAAGGTCATCCTTTCATCTGATTTGCAAGCTTGGTACCATTTTATTGTCATGGTCTTATTTAAAAAATAGAGTATGATAGTATAATTAAATTATGCTAAGTAAGATTCTTAAAAAAAAAAGTATCAGAAAAGTAGCATTGCTTTGCAATGAGCCCACTGTGGTTTTCAATATTCACATGAAATCAAGAGTTCCAAAATAATATTCATAAGATTTGAAAACTTTATAAGTTAAACTGTTCTGTGTTATCATTCAACAAAAATGTGCTGGATTAAAGTATTAAAGTCACCATACCTTCTTTCTTTACTTGTTTAGTAAAATTCAAATAAATCTGGAATTTGGGCATAAAAATGTAATTGTACTGAATAAGATTTATACAGTTACATAAGAAAATTTAGAAGTTTAGCATCTATGTGATATAACAGGAAAAAAGTTAATGTCAATAAAATTATTAAGTAGGTAAATTAAATAAAATATGTTTTAGAAATCACATACAATGTAGTTAAAATGATTTCATAATCATATCACGAATGTAGGGGAAATTAAACATATTAACATAAAAAAGCACAAGCATGGTTTCTGAATGTGGATTTTAGACAAAAAAAAATCTAATTGTATTTTTTTAATCTTCATAAGAAAGAAAATTAAAAGAAAACAAAAACAAAAAACACACCACATACCAACACCAACAGCACCAAACTGCTGCCCGACTAATGGACTTGGGCTGAACTGACTATATGCTGGCATCCTACCAAAAGGACCATAGGAACCCACTGACTGGAATGAAGAAGTAGATGATCCTAGTGAAGACTGAAGGAAAAAAAAAGTTATTCTTTTATTTCATAATTAGAACTGTTAAAAGGAAAATTTTGTTTTCTGCAATTAAAAAAAATGGCAACTATTAAAATTTTAATAATGCAATGAAAAGGTCAGAATGTCCAGAACACACATTTAATATGAAAATGGCGAACCATTAAGCAATCTTCTCATTTCATTAATGGCACACCTTTACAAAGAAGTTTTGTGCAATAACATCCATTTTTTATGAGTAGCACAACACCTAGTTTATAGGGCAGTGAATTAAGGTAAAGGTATTTGCGTTAGGTACCTTATACAAAATCTCTATAACTTAGAATGGCCTATTTTAGCACACTGGCAGAGAGAAATTTAAAAATTTTATTATACTTAATTAGGCAACAAAGGCCAAGATTTTCAATAATCATAGTGAAAAGAAAAAGGGTTTTCTGAAATAACCTCTTTAGGATCTCACCCCAAAATGTATTTTGCAGATAAATTTGTGTGTTTGAACACTTTTTTACATTTCACAGCAAAAATTCAAGAATTAGTTAACATTTTCACATATTTTATTCAACATTTATAGTATGTCTACTGTTGGTGGACACCCATAAATCCAGGATTAGGATTTTTACATAACAAATTAACGTTTTCTCCTCCAATGAATATAAACTACTTAGGGCCAGGGACCATTTTGCATGTCTTTTTACATGTGCCTGGCACATAACTGAGTATTTAATAAATGTTGCTTGTTTTGTTTTTGAAAGACTGAGTTACATGATATCACTCTGGTTATTTCCTCACTAAATAAGAGTATCCCAAAACTTAGCTATATATTAGTGTGTGTGTGTGTGTGTGTGTGTACGTGTACATAAGACACACAAAAATGTCATATGCAAATAGGTTTTATTGAAGGGAAATGGTAGATAGCGCTAGAAGGAAATCCATTTTCTTTTCTCCATTAAGCAATGGTTTCACCGTAAAGACATCTATTTTGTCAGATTTTCTTTAATTGATATGGTAGTAATCAGCTTATCTCCATAAGAATAAGACTTAAAACTATGGCAATTCTCTTCTTAGTTGAAAGTACCTGAATGGGTAGGGGGGAAAAACCCTAACAATTTATTTTTTTTTAAATTTCTTTTCTTCTTTCCTTTTAGAAAATCTAACCTTATAACTCTATATTATATTTACTTTGGAAAACGTTCAGAAAAGTAACATGGCTTGTTCTAAGTCACAGTGAGTTAAAACAGTTAAAGCTTACACTAGAATCCAGGTCTCCAATGTTTTTCCATCACTTACAGATAAATATTTCTATTATTAAAAAAATGTAAAATGATCAAATTAATGACAAATAAAGAATAGGCAAATGTTAGTTTATAGCACAGAATGGTGAATTTTAAAGAAAAAAAAGTTATGCATTACAGAAATAGATCAAAAAGCTGAAAGTGTTTTTTATACTAAGTGAATATCCTGTTTAAGTAACTGGTTCTGTTGCTATGTTATGTCTGAAATTCAGCAATTTTCTATAAATGTGTAGTAACCTTTAGTTTGCAATCAAATGAAATGTAAATGTAAAATGAAGTCTAATTTAAAACCTGTCATCATTTAGATATAACATATTTGACTTTTGGATTCCTAAAATAAAGGATATGTTTAAAAATCCTTGAGTTGTTAATTTGAGAAAGTTAGTAATTTTAAAACAGATTCCCCCTTATTTATAGTATGATCATATGAAGAGCAAGAAATATATTGTGACTATATTTTTGTTTGCTTAAGTATATTCATGTTTTAAGACATATTATATATTATAACTTTTTGGGACTATTTTCTCCCATTGCCTTATGCAATTTCCCTTAATATCCCTATATTTTAATTTATAGTATGTACTTAAAAATGAAAGTCCATTACCTTTAAAATATTCTGTAATTTTAAAGGTACTAATTATATTACAGTGTGAAAGATTAATTGTTTCACTGTCACAAGTTTTACCTGAACAATAGCTGGGTCCTGAGGCAAAGAGCACTGTGGTTTTGGTGGTTCACAAACAGTGAGGTCTTTAATGTCACTTCCACGGAAGATAATGTATTCAAAAACTTCATCACGAGGTGGTATTGGTCGATCTGTTGGTCTGTCTTCTGTACCAAAGGAACGAACTGTCAGGAGAAGAAAACAAGTATAAGATGTAATTTAGATTACATTTAATCATGAGAATTATATATTGCTGTTCATTTGTTAACTGGGAAATGGAGCAAAGTTAGCAAAGTTCCCAATGCTAGGCCTATTTTTCAAGGTCTATGTCCTTTAGTTAATCAAACATTTAAGTGCTCACCAGAAGTTGTGCAAGATAATGAGGACATAAATACAAAGTATGAAATAATCCCTACTAGCAAAGAACTTACAGAACTCAAGAAGTGGAACAGAATATTTATTATGTTTATGACATGAAATAAAAATTATCATCTTTGGAGAATCATTAACAAGAAAAAATGTGCCTTTCTTAAAAATTTAAAGAGCTTACCAGGAATAGCTGTCTACATAATCGTTCAAAATACAAAATAAGAGATAAAGTTCATAGTGGTTACAGAGCTAACCTTAGAATTAAAAGACTTTGAAAGACATGTCTTGAGTTAATGGCTTTGTGATCATATACAAGTGATTCTCAGCACCCTAGGCAACACAAGGCAGAAGAGTAAATGTCCTGCAAGTACCAAAAGGCATTTCCACTGTGAGAGATCCCTTTATCAATGAAATTATAGGTCTACATCTCACTTCTAAGAAATAAATACCATAGTGAATTAAATGGAGGTGGTTTTATTATAATGCCAAGCATACAGCAGATAGGAATTGTTTTAGTTAGCATTCTGTAAATATATATCAGAGTTATTTCAAGCTGTCACACCTGTAACATACCTCTCAAATCCATCCCCTCCTTTCATTTGTTCTACCACTTTATATATAGTTTGAAGGAAGTAGCCTAGAATAATGAAATAATTAATATTCTCTACATCCTTTTAATTTGCCCTTTACCCCACCAGTTGAGAATAAATGACTTTTCTCCATTAAAGACTTCACACAAAAGTAATTTTTTTACCCCTTTCCAATATACTTTTGGGATTCTATGTTGTTTATTTGCATGTGACCTACATAATTATGGGGCTATAAATTCCATGATATCAAAGATTCTTATTTAAATTTTGAATCCCTCTCCCTATAGCACTGTCCTTCATATAGCAGTTAACAAATTTCTGTTGTATTAAAAATTATTAATAATATTCCTCACAACAACAAAAAATCTACAAAGTATATAATGATTACCAAATTATAAAAATGAGATAAAAATGCAAGGAATCATTGCCTTGGTATGGTTTTCTTGTTAAGAACACATTCAAGACTTGCAAAATAACTACATATCTACATTACCTTAGAATTTAGACTCATTTAGAAAATAAGGATGCCCTAGAACAAAAAGAAAAATGTAAATGATAGTTTGCTATAAATTTTCCCTTTTTCTTGTCACCTAGGATATGTAACTAAGTCTATTATTTGCACTATCCAATGACTTCATCTTATGACTTCAGTTCTGCCGATTCTGGTTTCTACAAAAACTATTACTACGATAAAGCTGATGGCTAAGTGGCTAGAGCTAATGTCTTCCTAAAGTGGTAAAATCAGTTTTAATCTTTAACATTATATTACTCTTCAGATGGCATAGAGAACGGCTCAAACTTTTGACTTTATTTCAGAGAAGAAAAGATTTCCCCAATATAGCTTTTATTTTTAAGCTCATTGGTCAGTCTTATTTTAGGATATTTAGCCAACTTGTTATCTAACTATAATCGTGCATCCAGTAGACATTTTATATTCATTTGTTGAATGAATAAAACAATGATGCTAGTGAGGTGATTCTTGCTTAATTATAACTGAGGCTAGAAGACCTTTGAGTTCCCTTGTAATCCTTAACATCCTAAAAAGAAAATAATTTATTTTTTTAAGAGTACTGATAAAATGCATTTATAGTTGAGAGCTAGCTAGGACAAGGAGAGGAAAATTTTCTTTACGATTTCCTAACACATTCCTAACATGAATTACTATATTTTCAGACTGTCTGTCTTAAAGATTACATTCTATACTAACTTGTTATTGGTGTTTAAAAAAAATCAGCATTTACGTTTTCTACCAAGGTTAATTCCAACCACACTAATTATCCAACAATAAAGTGGGCTAAAAGTTTTGTTTTTCTCAGTCAGTATTTAAATACAAATTTCATTGCTAAGTTAAGAGCTTTAATGAAGAACTTATTCTTCTGAGACTAACAAGAGATCATCAGTAATCACATTCTTTCAATAAATGCTTTCAACATTAGAACACAAAAGTACTGTGAAAAATTCAAAGTTTGAGAGGAAAACAGACAAACTGAAAACTCCAATAAAAATATCTTGTAGACTCTCAAATGAATTACAAATATAAATTGTATATATATAGAATATATATGTGTATACAAATACACCAAAATGAAATTTCACATAAACTGAATATGTATGTGTGTATATGTATACATATATGTGTATGAAGAGAGTGAGAGCGAGAAGCATGGAGGGCACAGGTTGGTGTAGATTCTAACCAAAAAGCCTTTTTTTGCTAAGAATCAAGTGTTTACTACACAAATTTTATAAAACTGAGAAAAAAATTTACTTGAGTCAAATTTAGCAGCCTACAAAGTTAAATTATTTTTATTAGCAGATCTACCCTCCTTTTCAAGAGCTATTTTTAGCAAAAATCCAACTTATATAAGGGCAGTAAAATCTTAATGTGAAATGATCATCTTGTAATAGATAAGTAATTCCCTCCTTAAAATTAAGAACCCTAAGGTTTTATTGCAGGGGAGTAATGTATTTCATTCATATTTTTTCTTATCAGTCTGGGCCAACTGTAAACTCTATATTGAGAATTTTCTTCAAGTAAGAATTTGAAAAATGACATTTCCTGTTTCTTCTTTATTTCAGTTTATTTCCTTTTTTTGGCCTTATGATAATACAAGGAGCATCACAATGGCCGCAGTTGGAAGGGCTCTTTAGAGGTCACCCAAAATAACCTCCTTGTTAATAGAGGAGGAAACGGAGGCCCCCAAAGTTAAATGATTTGTCTAGGGTCACACAAATAATTAGAGCTGGGTTTTGAACCCAGAATTCTGGAATTGACTCCAGAACTACTGTTCATTCCCTTGTACCCCATGGTCTCTAATGTACTACCTTAGTTTCACAGGTTAAAAAAATAAAAGAGGACAACTGAAGAAAATGCAAGCAGCTAATTACTTATTTAACAAAGTTCAGAAGGGGAAAATGCTCTCTCTATATATACATGTCACTATTCCTAATATATAAACTGAGGTTAAAACACAGCTGGCACAAATAATACTAATTCTATGGTCAGCTTTAGCTCTTTCTCCCCCTTAGTTATATTTCTTTTCTCTTCCTATCTCCTTCCCCAATCTCTTTATTCTGCTTGTTATTTTTTTCTGTTGAACTAATGTGGTATTTCACTAAGTAATAAGAAAAAAAAATGAAGTTGATGCCCCAGTCCTATGATATAAACATACGATTAGCTCTTTTTGAAAATGTCTAATGTCCTTAGATGATGATAGACTCATTTCTCAAGTAGGGAAGATGAGGCTGCTGGGTCCATGTCAAATACTGGAAAGGCTGAATTTTCTATTTCATTTTTTTACCCTATTTTTTTTTTTTTTTTACTTCACACGATCTTTCTTCTGATTGTCCTTAGATAATAATACTTTGATACTCTGTAACAGGACTAGAGAAATTCTGGTTTGATGGATCTAATCTTCTTGAAGCTGAGAAAATACCTTCTTTTAACTATTGCTGCTCTGGATGCCTGACTCCAGAGCAGGGAACAGATCTAAGGATTTGAGCAGTAGAAGAGCAGTGACAGTTTTTCAAGGAGTAATAATTAAATACTCAGTGCAAATTTAACTTCAACCAGTACTTCAAATGACTGACTTCCACTACTTATACTTGGTAGCTAATACAATTTATAGAAGTAGTGTGCATATTATTTGTAGGCTAGCTCTGTTATTTTATAGTTAAGGAAATTAAGGCCTGGAAAAAGTAACCAAACAAGGTTGCAGAGATAATGACAGACATGGGATTTCAAATCAGGTCCCTAGATTCCAAGTTCAGTGCTTTATTTCACACCAAGATGTTTGACTGGTTTGTTTTCACTCCCAATAGCTTTTTTGGTCTCTTTTTCACAATGTGAAAGTGAGAAAGGAATCCTCATTTGCATTTCACAGCCCAAGCATATCTTCCCCAAATTATCTGATTAGTAAAAAACAAAATAATGTGAACAAGAGGTTTGGCAATTAATGCTGTAAAGTTACCCATGCATATAACCTGTAAATAAAAGGCTATTAAATTAAAAAAAAAAAAAAAAGAAAGAAAAGAAAAGAAATAAGTCTTGGCATCACTGAATGCTGGTTGGTAGGAGAAAAAAGTTCTATTTTGTTGTTGCATTTTAAGCAGACCAACATTGCTTGCCTTACTATGACATGCCCTCCAAGTCCAAAGGGTAAGGTTTGCTTGCTTGTCTGGAAACCTCAAGTAATCTACTTAAAGTGTTTAATCCTCTTTCTTGCGAAATGCCCTCATTCAGGACTTATTTGACCTGAGTTTACTTGACCTGTTATTCAATGATGAGTTTGGAATTCCAGGAGTATTTCTTGAAGTACTAGGGATCCATTGATGGAAATTTTTGGGGCTATTGGAATAAATATCCAGAGAAAAAAACGCCCAGATTTCTAAGAGAATTATCTATGAAACAGGGACCCCTATAGAAATTTTGGAGTACCCTATATAGAAAATTACCCAGTATTTTTCCACCCATATAATACGGCAAAAAGGGAAAAAATGCCAATTTTTCTTTAGCAGATTCAGAAATTCTAGTTGTTTTTCCAATGATGTCTAATTTTTCATGACTCCATTTGGGATTTTTTTGGTATAAATACTAGTGGTTTGGGGAAGCTACATGGCACAGTGGATGGAGCACTGGTCCTAAAATTAGGGAGACCTGAGTTCAAATCTGACTTCAGACCCTTAACATACTATCTGTGTGACCCTAGAGGCAAGTCATTTAACTTCAATTGCCTTCCCAAAAAACAAACAAACAATAGTGGTCTGCCATTTCCTTTTCTAACTCATTTTGACATTTAGAAAATTTTGTCCAGACCCCAGGTAACTGGAATGAGTTACTCAGGACAACTGGTCCTTCTTTGGGAAAGACACTAACTTTGGTATTATTTAGGAACTCGACTTTTCTTCTGAGGTGAGAAGCTTAATTTTCTTTTCTTTTATAGGTACTCTATAATCGAACCCATTATATAAGTTGAGAGATAGGAGGATGAGAATGAGGGATCCGTGGAAAAAGAGAGGATGAAGCTCACCAAGCCCATGAAATCCAGAATCACTTTGTAGATATCAAGACAAATTGGATTGCTTTGTCACCTAAAGCAAAAGTAAAGAGGTGACTTCTAGTAAACTCCAGATCCTAAATTTCTTTTCGGGAGAGAGCCAGATAATCTGGGAGGCTCTATAAATACCAGGTCTTTCTTTGAGCTGGGAATCTGATTTTCTTTTTTGTATTGCATTTGAGTTGGAGAATGCCATTTCAAATACTAAGAAAGGCCTTATTTAGTATTAAACAAACAATTATCTTTGGCAAATTTTGTAAAATGTTCTTTATTTGTTAGATCTACATAATTTTATATTTGGGGAAAACATGTTTTTACCTGTATATGGGAACTGTATTTGATTGTATCACATTAATATTTTTGAGACTTCCTGTATGACACTGGAAATTCTGTGACCCCAGAGGGCTGTTCTGGATTGGAGACATAGTCAATGTATTCAAAACACTCCTGACTGTCTCTTCTCTCACAGTACCCAGGAAGAAAAGATAAGTTAGATCAAAAACCCTAGTACACTAGTACCTTTTGATCCGCCCAAGTTTTGACTACACTGCCACTCAAGGGCTTTTCTTCACAACATTATTAACAGACTGGATGTCTATATGCATGCTCCATATTTCTCCCAAGTATATTGAACATCATGATGGCTCTCCATAAACAGGTTGCCAGGGTCTCTTCTATGTAATGGATTACATCAGCCAAACTTGTTGATACCTGTTCACCAGCCACCTATTCTCCCTCATTCTAAAAAATTATCATCCTTAGTAAATTGTCTAGGAGTGTTTTGAATACACTGACTATGTCTCCAATCCAAATATGCTGAGTTTCAACCTCACTCTCACTGGAATTGGTTGAAAGAGGAAAGAAAATATAGGTACGTATACACACACACACACACACTCTCATTTGAGTACAGAAATTTTTCTTACCCATCAGAGAAATAAATGGAGAAAGGGACAAGAGAAAGGGGGTGGGGTATGATAAAAAGGAAGGCCAATTAAAGATGGCAGCGGTCAGAAGCAAAACAGAACTTTGAGAACAGACATTGTAAAAAGAAAGAGAAGGCTAAAATGAAGAAAATAGGATCAAGGGAAATACATAGTAATCAAAACTGTGAATGTTAGTGGATGAGTTCACCCACAAAACAGAACTGAATAATAAAACGGATTAGCAAATAGAAACCAACAATGTTATGTACAAGACACACACTTAAAACAGAAAGAAACACAGTTTAAATAAGGGGCTAAATATAGAAGAATCTATTATGCTTCAGCTGAAGTAAGAAAAGCAGGGCTAGCAATCATGATCTCAAACAAAAGCAAAAGTAAAAATAGATCTAATTAAAATAAACCTGGAAACTACATTTTACTAAAATGTACCACAGACAAGATCAAAAAAAATTTACAGCAAGTTTCTCTGATAAAGCCCTCATTTCTCAAATATACAGGGAACCAAGTTAAATTCATAAAAATAAGGGCTATTCCTAAAGTGACAGTCAAAGGATATGAATAACTCAAAGCTATGTATAGTTATAAGGAAAAAAAATGCTTTGATCACTATGGACTATGGATTCGAGAAATGCAAATTAAAACAACTCTAAGTTATCACCTCACATTTATCAGAAATCACAAATGTTGGAGGGGATATAGGGAAATAGATACATTAATGAATCATATATGCAGTTGTGAACTGAGTCTAACTGTTTTTTGGAAAATTTGGAGCCACGCCCCAAACGTTATAAAACTATGAATATTCTTTAACACTGCAATACCATTACTAGTCCAAAGAGATCAAAAAGGGAAAGGACACGTAAGAAAATATTTATAGCAGCTCTTTTTGTAATGGCAAAGAATTGGAGAGGATGACCATCAACGGCTGAACAAGTTGTAGTATACAAGTAATGGAATACTGTTGTGCTAAAAGAAATGAGCAGAATGGTTTCAGAAAAATCTGCAAAGACCTATATGACTTGATGCAAGGTGAAGTGAGCAGAACCAGATCAATGTACACAGTAAATGCAATCTTATGATGATGAGCACTTGTAAGAGACTTAGCTATAATGATCAATACAATGATGTAAGGCAATTCCAAAGGACTCAAGGTGAAAATGCCATCTACTTCCAGGAATAGAACGAATAAACTCTGAGTACAAAATGAAACATAATTTTCTCACTTTTTATTGCTTTTTTGTGACATAGCTAATATGGAAATATGTTTTGGATGATTTCATACACAAAACTGTTATCATATGCTTGCTTTCTCAGTGCCTGGGGGAAGGGTTTAAGGAAGGGAGAGAATTTGGAACTTAAAAAAAAAAAAGCCAAAAATAAACAAAACATATTTTAAAGACAAAGAGGAAAAAAGCTGCAAGAGCAGGGCAGAAACTTACCCCTCCATTTACAATCCTTCTTACCTCATTGATAGGGGATCAGCTTAAATTAAGATAATGCTGGGCTCAACAAATCTGTTTTGGCTCTAGAGGGTCAGATGAATTTACAAATAAGTGAAGTTAAATGGTGTCTTCAAGTGTTTTTTTAAAATGGTATCTCTCTACTTTGTATATAGCTAAATGAGAAGAGAGAGAATAGTTTTCAGTAAAACCAAACTTTGAAAAAAAGACCAGACCCTTTTCCTTAAATAGAAAAGATTTGATATTTTTACAAAGAGGAATCTGACAGGGATTAGCAGATGTCTCCCTTTGCCATTTTTTGCTCAGGCTATATAAGCAAGTTAGATGAGAACACTGATATAATCTAATAGATAAGAATGATGGAGTCAGAAAGACAGGGATTCAAATCCCCATCCCATCAAATCCCAGAATTGATTATTACTAGCTTTGTAACCATAGATAAATGATCATTTCTGAGACCTCGTTTTTCTCATAGTGTAAAATGGGGATTAAAAATTCCCACAGCACCTATCTCATTGGATGTTGTAAGGCTCAAATAAGATAATGTAAAATTTAAAACACTACATAAATGTCTATAGTTACAATTAACATGCCAAATAGCTTCCTCTGACACCTTTGACAAAGTCTCTCCTTCTGAGTGCCCCAAGTCTGTAGAAAAAATGATTTATTACTGTTTTACCGAACATTCTTCCTTCATATTTCCAAGTTTTGAGATCCTCTTCTCTCCAATTCTTGGAGGGGGAGAGGGGAGAGAAGGAGGAAGAGAAGAAATGAAGATGGGGATGATGTTATTTAAGTGTATGCATTTAAGTAAGCAATTGGGGTTAAGTGGCTTGCCTAGGGTCAACACAACTAAAAAGTGTCAGAGGCTAAATTTGAATTCAAGATCCTCCTGACTCCAGGAATCAGTGCTCTATACACTGTGAGATTTAGTTGTTTCTCTTTTGTATCTTCTTTCCTTCCCCCTCAACCTAACAATGCATTGTACATGGTCATTAATTTTTCTTCAATGGATGAATAAAATAGCAGAAAGGGAGATAAGAAGATAATTTTCATCCTTTGATTAATATCACCCATTAAACAGAACCCCTAAGCTCTATGTAATTCTTAATAAAAACTCAAACATCTCTGTAATAACTTTCTTTTTTTTGCTCTTTTTATTATTATAACTTTTTATTTACAAATTATATGTATGGGTAATTTTTTTTATAATGAAGTTTTTATTTGTTGAAAATTTGATACACAAATGCATATGTATGGGTAATTTTACAGCATTGACAATTGCCAAACCATTTGTTCCAATTTTTCCCCTCCTTCCCTCCACCCCCTCCCCCAGATAGCAGGTTGACCAATCAACACATGTTAAATATGTTAAAGTATAAATTAAATACAATATAAGTGTACATGTCCAAACAGTTATTTTGCTGTTCTGTAATAACTTTCAAACATAATTTTTAAAAGTTTTTCTCCTTGCATGTGTCTCCAACAGCTCTGTTCTCTCCCCCTTGTTGCCTTGTTTCTTTCCTCTATTTCAACTGACTACATACATGAAGAAATAAACGTATTTTACAGCATTTGTTAAATAACTTTAGGATTGGTCTTAACTTAAAAAGCAGATGAGATGAATGCTTTATACTTAATTAAAAAATACTTTTTACTACTTTTGATCCTTGCTTGCTTGATCTTCCCATCTCATAGGTTTGTGGACTTTGATAGGAAAAAAATGCTTACCCTGCTGTGAAAATCCTTTGGAATATCCTGAAAATGAGAATGAGAATTTGCCAAACTTATTCATTTTATGCCTCATTCAGAGAATGTAAAGTTATAAAGTAATTTATGGGTGATCTAGTCCTTTACTCAATGCTGTAATTATCTATAACATCCCCGACAGCTAATATTCCAGGGTCTGTTTGAATACCCTATGCAATCTTGGGACACATTTTTAAATTAGAAATGCTTCT
Organism: Sarcophilus harrisii; assembly: GCF_902635505.1. NCBI lineage: Eukaryota > Metazoa > Chordata > Mammalia > Dasyuromorphia > Dasyuridae > Sarcophilus > Sarcophilus harrisii. The sequence continues at coordinate 454,134,588 of NC_045427.1, forward strand.
TTGAAAGCCAAACTATGTATAACAGTACTTTTTGTAGGCAACAACTTGAAAAAAAGTAGATGTCAATCAAATGGAAAAAGGAAAAACAAATTGAGATATATGAATGTTATTCAATAAGCATTTATTAAACACTATGTACCAAATACTGTGCTATGTGAGCACTAAAGATAGAAGGGAAGACAACATATTTCTTGCCATCAAAGAGCTTACATTTTAACGGAGAAACATGCAGTAACTATGTACATACGAATGTACATATGTACATTCAGACTAAATAGCAGGTATTTTTTGAAGCCATTAGTAGGGAATAGCATTCTGGGAATGTAGACTCCTAATGAAAAGTCAGAGCTGGTAAATGAGTTAAGTATGTAAGGAACAATAAAAAGGCTAACATCACTGGATCAAAGAGTATGTAAAGTAGACTAAAAATAAGAATACAGGAAAAGTAGGAAGGGGACCAACTGTGAAGTGCTTTAAAAGTCAAACAGGATTTCATATTTAATCCTGGAAGCAACAGGGATTCACAGGACTTGAATGAATAGGGAGTAACAAGGTCAGACTTATGCATTTGAGGTGCTTTGGCAGCTGGATGGAGGAGAAATTGGGGTTGGGAGAGACTTGAGGAAGAGAGACCAATCAGGAGGTGTAAAAGATCAGGCAAAAGGTTATGAAGACCTGTATGTAGCTGTGTAAAAAGGGAAGGGAATGGATGTGGAAAACACTGTGGAGATAGAATGGGCAGGATATGGCAGACATACTGAGAAGATAAGTGACAGACTGGAAATTATGGATAGAGGGTAAAATCTCTTCAAGAATTAAAAATGGAAAAAAAAAAGGCTGCATGTGGTATTTTCATTGCCAAGGAGAAGGAGGCCATCTCTTAATGAGACAAAAGTAAAGGAAGAGATAATGGGGAAAAAATTCTGAATGTTACGATTAGATGATGAGCTCTTGGTACAATAGCCTCAATTTATTTGATGAAAGGTGAGGAAAGGCTCTTGAGTAAGAGGAAGAAACAAAGAAATGTTATATGAGATGACAAGAGATGAAGAGGTTTGGAACAGCTATTGAGGTTGAATGGGAGAGTCAATCAATTAGGGAGGTGTTAAAAAAAAAAAAAAAAAAAAAGCCTTGTTGCAGTAATGGCCCAGATGATATTATGTGATAAATTTGTAATAGACACTATTAGCCTGATTTTGTGACTTTTTCCAGTATGGTTCTGAATCACATGAATAAAAGAAAAGAAGAAAGATAGTGGGAGAAATCCAAAGTTGGGGGTGAGGCAGTAGGCAAGGCATAACTGGTGATAGGACAAGTGGGCAAGGAACTCGGATATAGAACTGAACTGATTTACCAAGAAATGATGGGAGAAATGAATGTAGCTAGTGGAATGATGTGAAGCTTGGAAAAGAAGATGAAAAGGAGAAAAAATAGATGAGTTGTAGGCCAGATAAAATTTGTGACTAAACAAAATATGGAGTTAATAGATATGGAACCTACACTGGCAGGCAATGACAAGATCTGGGGTATGAACTTCTCTAGCTGCAGATAAGGTAATGTGGAGGAGCAGATCTTGAAAACTGACTTGACTGAGGAACTTGGAAGTAAGTCTGAATACTTGAGGGAGCTTGAATAGAAAGCCCTTTGTCTGAGGGCAGGGTTAGGGTAGAGAAAGATTATGAGTCAAGTACTGAACACACTGAGAAAGGAAAGAGAATATCCTGGTAGATATTAGTTACTAGATTCTTGATTAGGTGAAAATATAGCTTAAATGAATTTTAAAAGAGAAGAAATTCCTAAGTGAAGATGGCAGAAGAAATATAAAGAAATATTAATGTTTTGTAAGAAATGATGAATAGGATAACTTCAAAGATTGGGAAGACTTAGATAAAACTGAGGCAAAGTTAAGTACATAAACCAAGAACACATTTTACACAATGACAACAACAATGTAAATGAAAAGAGAAACCATCACAACAAAATTCCCAAGGAAGATACATGAGAGTATATTTTACTCTCTTCTTTACAGGTATATTACACATTATATGATGTTAGACTTTTTCAATGTGTTGATTATGTCTGATGAACTGTTTTTCTTTCTTTTACTCTTTGATTTCTGTCTGTGTGGGGATGACAGAGAACTGTCACACTGGGATATGGAGGTGACATACAAAAGATTAAATTTATTTGAAAAATTAACCTTACAATGATGTGCTAATATGTTTTGATATTAATGTCAAAGTACCTATATATATAAACCCACACACCCTCGCACCAAGAAAAAGCTGAAAATCCCTCACATTGAGATCTATCTTTATAACCAATGACAGGGACAGGGAGAAGATTCTTCTTAATTATCTTTACCATACAGTAAGGCAGAGATCCCCACCTATCAGTTTGAAGTACAAGGGTTCTTAGTAAAACTTGAAGATTTTCCTGGTAGGTTGCCTGCTCTATTATGTTTCCCTTCCTCCACCTACCTCTAATCTCTGGTGAGTCAGGAGTCCCAAGAGGTAGGGAAAGGGCAAATGCAGTAAAATGCAGCTAATGGAAACAGCAATAGAATCCTCTCCACTAGTAAGTTCAGGGATTCAACTGTGATAATTTTTCTCTTCCCTAAAGAGTCCAAGGTTTTCAGAAAATGAAAACTCCAAAGTAGACTTTTTAAAAAGGTTAACTTTTTCCTTCAAAAAGTAAAATTACCAAGGCTAACAAATTCTGAGATTCTTTCCCTGATCAATACTTATAAGGAAATATGTTTAGAAGAATTGCCAATGTTTAATCTTTATCAGATTGCTGTTTTGAGGAGAGGGATAAAAATTTGGAAAACAGGGTTTTATGAAGGTGAATGGCTGAAAACCATCTCTGCATGTATTTGGAAAAATAAAATACCATTAAAAAAAATAAAGACAACTGTGGTCAAAAATATTAATAGAAGAAGTTTCAATTGTTAATATTCAAAGCAGGTAAAGTGAATAAGATTTGGACAAATTTTTAAAAGATAAATTACTAAAAAATGGTGCACAATGATTTTGTTTTCCAATCTCTTCTAAAGGGATTTTATTATATTCTTCTTTTTTAAAAAAGATTCATTATGGAAGTTTGACTGCTATTAGTCATTAATCAATTGCTATTAAGTAAATATTAAATAATATCTTTTTGGTTTTTTAAAATAAAGAGCTACCAAGTAAATTGTTCTGTTCAATGTTCCATACTCACGCATCATAATTCCAATTTCTGGTTAAATGTAAATATCATTATTAAAGAAGGAAAAGGCATCTGTATGTGCAAAAATGTTTGTGGCAGCCCTTTTTGTAGTGGCTAGAAACTGGAAATTGAATGGATGCTCATCAATTAAAGAATGGCTGAGTAAATTGTGGTATATGAATGTTATGGAATATTATAGTTCTGTAAGAAGGGTCAATTATTATAAGGGTCAATGTTGAAAAATTACCCATGGATGTTTTGTCAATAAAAAGCTATTTTTAAAAAAAAGCAAATAATCTGCTTCTCTTCATATTTTTTAATATTATAAACTTCTTTATTAAGATAACACCCATTTTTTATTTATCCTAGAATGTGGCATCATTTTATTACTTTGTGTTTGGTTTTGATTTTAAAATTATGTTTCATATGCTTTTCCCCCCTATCAAAAATGAGTTAGGTGCTGATGAATGTATACAACTTGTTTTCCATGTTGCATTTTCATTTCCTTTCCCAATAAATGTTGATAAGGCAGTAGTAGAAAGAAAGGAAGAAAAAAAAAAGCACTTATAATGCTCCAGGCACTGTATTAAATGCTTTATAAATATTAATTCAATTTGACCTTCACAACAATCAGAGAGATATATGCTATTATTAGCACCTCCATTTGATTCCGTGGCAGAGGTTAAGTGACTTGCCCAGAGTCACAAACTTAGCAAGTGTGTGAAACCACATTTAAACTCAGATCTTTCTGATTACAGGTCCAGTACTCTATTCATTGGGCTGCATAGCTGCCTCAAGGAAAATCCAATTAGACACCAATTCCTCTTTTTCTCTTTCTTTCTTCCTATCTCCAATCTCTCTCTCTGTCTCTCTCTTAACCTTTCAAATTTGATAAATTTTAGAAATATTTTATGCTCTTATATTTTGCTACACTTTTATAGCTACCATTTCAAGTCACACACATGCTCAAATAATGCAGAGCAAACACATTGTCCTCAACAACCTCCCTGCCATTTGAGGCCCTGACACTGAATGCTTCCTTTAAGCACCAGAAAATTAAACTCATTGATGTAAATCGATGATTACTTTCATCAGGCATCAAGCCGGGAACACTGGTTATTACTACTTCTTTCTAGCAATAGATTAGTATAGCTTGTTTGTTTTTAAAGTATAAAATAAATTCAAATCAGAGTTACTGAGTCTTTCAAAGTTGTTTTTCTTTAAAACACTGGAGTTATTCTCTTGGAATAAACAGATGGATCCTTTTCTTAATTTTTCTATTGTCTTGGGGTATAAGTTGCTGGTTGAAATACTATGAAGAGCTGAGTAGCCTTTGAAACAATGTTCTAAAATGCTCTCCAAAACCACTGAACTAATTCATAGCTCTATCAAAAGTATATCAGTGAACCTGTCCTCCCATAACCTCTGCAATAATGGTCAGTTTCTTTTGTTAGCTTTGCTGATCTGATGTACAACAAGTGGAACCTCAGCACTGATATAATTTGCATTTCACTCATTATCATTATTATTTTGAAGGATTTTTTTAAGAAATGGTTTTTCATGGCTTGGACTTTTTCCTTTAAGAACTGCCTCTCAGACTTGTAAAGACTTACATGAACTGGTGCTGAGTGAAATGAGCAGAACCAGGAGATCATTATATATTTCAACAACAATACTGTATAAGGATGTATTCTGATGGAAGTGGATATCTTCGACAAAGAGAAGATCTAATTCAGTTCCAATTGATCAGTAATGGACAGGATCAGCTACGCCTACAGAAGGAACACTGGGAAATGAGTGTAAACTGTTTGCATTTTTGTTTTTCTTCCCAGGTTATTTTTACCTTCTGAATCCAATTCTTCCTGTTCAATAAGAGAACTATTCGGTTTTGCACACATATATTGTATCTAGGATATACTATAACTTATTTAACATATATAAGACTGCTTGCCATTTAGGGGAGGGGTGGAGGGAGGGAAAGGAAAAATCAGAACAGAAGTGAGTGCAAGGGATAATGTTGTAAAAAATTACTCATGCATATGTACTGTCAATAAAAAGTTATTAAAAAAAAAAAGAACTGTCTCTCAGATCCTTTGATCATTTATGTATTGAGGAATGTTTTTGTGTTACACACACACACACACACACACAAACACACACAGCAGTTCAAATAAAAAACAAGAGTCTACAGTTCTTGGATATTCATTATTTGGATATTAATTCTGTATCAGAAAAACTTACTCCAAAGATTTTTTTTTCAAATATTCTATATTACTATTGATTAATGAAAATTAAGACAACTCTTAATTAGTATTGTCTTAACACTTCCCCCTTCTCAGATGGTCAAAGATGATAATAAATGTTAGAGGGGATATGGGAAAACTGGGACACTAATGCATTGATGGTGGAGTTGTGAACTGATCCAGTCATTTTGGAGAGCAATTTGGATGCCCAAAGGACTATCAAACTGTACCTTCCCTTTGATCCATCAGTCTCGCTACTGGGTCTGTAGCTCAAAGAGATAATTTTAAAAAAGAGAGAAAAGGACCCACACGTGCAAAAGTATTTGTAGCAGCTGTTTTTGCAGAGGCAACAAACTGGACATTGAGTGGATGCTCATCAGTTGGGGAATGGCTGAATAAGTTATAGTATATTAAGGTAATAAAACATTGTTGTTCTATAAGAAATGATGAGCTGGCTGATTTCAGAAAACTCTGGAAAGACCTTGAATTCAATGCTAAGTGAAGTGAGCAGAACCAAGAGAACAATGTATACAGTAACAACAAGATTAGGTGATGATCAACTGTGATGAATTTAACTATTTTCAACAATGCAGTGATTCAAGGCAATTCCAACAGACCTGGAATGGAAAATATTAATCACACCCAGAGAAAGAAAGATGGAGACTGAATGTAGATTGAAACAGTACATTCACTTTTTAAAAAACCTTTCACTTTTTAAAAAACCTTTCTCATGATTTCTTTTCCCTTTTGGTCTGATTTTTCTTACACAACATGACATATGGAAATATGTTTAAAAGGACTGCACATATTTAACCTATATCAGATTGCTTGCTGTCTTGGAGAGGAGGGAAGTAAGGAAAGGAGGGAGAAAACTTAGGATCAAAGTTTTTAAAAAACAAATGTTGAAAACTATATATGTATTTGGAAAAATAAAATACTGAGGGAAAAAATTTCCCCCCTCCTAAACTGTTTCCCTTTTAATTTTAACTACACTTGTACTGAAGCTTTTCAATCATATGTAATCAAAATTGTTCATCTCATCTCCCACAATTCTCTCATCTTTTATTTATTCAAGAATTCCTCTCCTAGCTTGTGAAAATTATTTCCTTTCTCATCCCTCCAATTTGTGACTTTATAAGGTCATGTATCTATTTAGATCCTATTGTGGTATATGTGAAGTACTAATCTAAATCTGATTTCTTTCTCATTATTTTCCAGTTTTTACAGAACAGTGACTCCTTATCCAAAAGCCTGAGTTTGGGTAATCACATTTACTTCTGCATGCTGTTTCACATCTGGGCAGCTAGGTGGCACAGCTGGGCCTGAAGACACCTTCCTGAGTTCAAAACATGCCTCAGACATTTGCTAGCTATGTGACTCTGGGCAAGTCACTTAATCCTGCTTGCCTCAATTTCCTTATCTGCACAATTATCTGGAGAAGAAAATAGCAAACCACTCCAGCACCTTTGCCAATAAAACTTCAAATGGGGTCACAAAGAGCAGGAAATGATTGAACAAAAGCTGTTCCACAGATCAACTTTTCTGTTTTTTAAACCAGTACCAAATTGTTTTTATGATCACTCATTCTTCCTTCAAGTTCAGGAAGCTTATTTTCCTTCTTTATTATTCTAAGTGTTTCCTATCCTCCCAAATCCTCCTCAGTTCTCTATGAATTCTCATGTATTTTTATAAAATCTTTGTGTTCAATTCTTCTTTATCCATTTCACTTAAGACTAAAGCTTATTTAATGACTGCTCCTCTCACCTCTTCATCTATTTTGTTCTCTAACACATTTTTGCTCCTAAATAGGTCTATTCTAATTCCCAGGGATTCTACTACTCAGGCAAGGTTTTCCACCTTTTATTCTAGGATATTTTTTCTAGAACAGGGATGCCTCCCCCATACTTCATAGACTTGTGAATAGATTTTAAGGAGTCTGCACATTTGGCGGAGGAAGGGGTATGAATCCACATCCTTATTTTTAGTTACCTCTCACTGAAAGTTGATATTTCCTTTAGTTATGAATACAAGCAATAAAATATTCTGAGAAGGGATTTATAGGCTTCACTAGATGCAAAAGATTCCATGCAATAAAAATGGTAAAGAATTTTGTGCTCTAGAACTCATACTATTTAAAATTTCTTGCTTTTCTTTGAGATTTTTCCAACCAAACTTTTAAGTTTAATTTAGTTTTCTCTTGAGGTTGCTTGACTTAAAATTATTTTCTTATGGCTTTTCCTCATGAGCCATACTACATATCTGTAGTATTTGGTGTCCTCTTCTATTTATTCATACTTCCAGACTCAATTCCTGATTTGGTATTCTGGGATGCAGTTAAGTGTTCTCTCTCTCTCTCCCCCCCCCCCCCCCCACTTTTTAAAACTCTTTCTTGAATAGGGAAGTAAGATCCTAACTATTTAGTCTTAACTTTAGTTTTCTGACTTCTTGCTACTGGCTTTACATTCCACACACTATTACATTCTAGGTTTAGAATCCAGGCTATCTCTGGATGAGGCAGTGCCAGTCTTCCATCTTTCCTGGAACATTATTTCAATTTTTTAATCTGTCCATCTGAGTTTATGCCATCTGTCTTAGCTGGATCTCTCCTGCAGTGCTAATTCTTTTAGCTTTTCGTTTGTTTGTTTTTGGTGGGAAGAAACCTTTGGCAGGAGGTGCTCACAAACGTTTTGTCTTTATACTTCCTGATCAGATGCTTCCTATATAGCATTACTGAAGTATACTGTTGAAGAACAATTCTTTGCATCTTTTTATGCTGCCATCTTAAATGCAACTCAATTTAATTAAATTTAAAATTTACCTGCTATATGCAAGGCTCTTCTAAACTATTAGTTTTCCCCCACCCCAAATTGTACCATAATCACTTTGTACATGTTTATGGGTATACAACTTGTTTTTCGGATACAATATAATTCCTTGAGGGAAGATACTATTTTATTTTTGTCTTTGGATCTTCATCATCTACTATACTGTCTGGCACATAAAACTAGTTAATGGTTAGCTGACATTAATTCAATCCCCTCACATTTTACAAATGAGTATCTAAGCCCCAGGAAAATTAAGTGACTTGTCCAAGATCATTTAAGTAGCATGTAGCAGAGCTGGGATTTGAACCTGGATCTTTAATTTCAAATCCAGTACTCTTTTAACTATAGCATGTTTCCATTTTGTAATGAGTAATGTGAAATAAAATTGGAAAAGTAGGTTTGTATCAGATTGTGGAAGGCCTTAAATAGCATATTCTTGTATTTTATCAAGGAGGCAAAAGAAATCACTAAAGATTTTTGAACAAGAGTATGACGCATTTAGACCTGTGTACTAGGAAGACTGTTTTGACAGCCGTGTGAAAAACAGTAATTAGTTGGGAAATTCTTCTACAAAGAAGGATAGATCAGATGAGATGTTGTAGAGGGAAGAAAACTCAATAAGGCAAACTGACTAGATGTGGAAGACTGATGGAAAGGAAGAGTAAAACAAACTCCAAAGTTTCTAGCCTAAAAGATGGATGATGGTACTATCAACAGCAACAGTTAAGTTGGGAGGATGACAATAGGTTTAAGAAGGAAGATGAGTTCAATTTTGGACGTGTTGAGTTCATGACACCATGGGATATTTAGGTAGAGATGTCCAGTTGGAGGCACAACTCTAGGAGAGATGATGGGCAAGATATAAATTTGGGATGCAATTATCTACAGAGGTGCTAACTGGATTCATGGGAACAGGGAACACCAAGGAAGATGTGCATATAGAGATAAGAAAACAGGACTAAGATCAAAACTTGAAGGTGGTACTAAAGGGAAAGAAAGAAGAAAATGAACTACACTAGAAAGAGTGGCTAAGAAAAGAGACTAGAGCAGGTAGTGGCATGGACTCAAAGAGAAAGGAATATCCAGTAGAGGGGAACAGTCAACAGTATCAAATGAAACAAAATTACTTAAAAACTAAGATAAATCCAGAAATTCAGTAATTAAGAGGCCACTTTTTTTTTTCTACACATAAGGAAATTCTTATGTTTGATGTCGAATACAAAACAAACAAAAAAAAAAAATTGGTGACCTCAGAGAGACCAATTTCAGTAAAACAGTAAAATTATAAAATATTTCAAGGGATGAAAAGAAATGGAGAAAGCAAGCAGAAACAAAACTTATATCACAGATTTAGATTAAAAGCTGGAAGTGATTTTAAAAGTCACTATGCCCAACACCATGATTTTACAGATAAGTAAACTGAGGCCTAGAGAGGAATGTGTTTTGCCCACGGACAGAAATCGCTAGTAAGTAACTCAGGTGGAATTAAAACAGTCCATCCAGAAGTTAAATGCAGCCCTCTATCCACTACACCCATGTTACCATGAGGAGATGGAAGGGTCAGAGGAATGTTGATACATGCTGTGACAAAGAATACTACTTACTTGATTAAAATATTTCAAACCTGAAAAAAACATGTAAACATCCCATTTCAAAAACTTCTAGTTACATTTTAAATTTGTAACCATTCTTTAAAACTCAACTCAAATGCCACCTCTTCTATGAAACATTTTATGATCCCATAGCCTGATAATCACTTTACCTTCAAACCTCAAAGAAAGCTTTGTTTTGTAACTCTCTAGTGAATTTTTCCATGTAATTGCGTGGAGCTATATGTGTTTGAAATTTATTCCTCTATTAAACTGAGGATTTTTTCAGTAGAGATTGCATCTTTATATTTTGCATTTTACCACAGTGCTCTTGCACAAGATATGCAATAAATGTTTGTTGTTTTATATTGTATATATACCTCAGAAAGGCCCTTTGCTAAGAGAATAAATTTGCTTAAAAGTGCATGTTTTGTTTTGTTTTGTTTGGGGGGGAAGGGGAGACAGTAAATATGTTCATTCCAGAGTGAGACAAACTATCTTTAGAAAGTAAGTAAAATAACCATCTGTTAAACTTCTCTTTCTTACTCTTGGTTCTAAATTAAAGATTATCCTAATGGAATGAAGAACACTTTTTAGAAGCTCTGATTCAAAGATTTTTATGGATAAAATTAAACAGTAAGAAAGCTCCTATGGTATCCTAGATCCTGGTAGACTACTAAAATACAGAAGATGCTACAGTCAGGAGTCTGTACTAGTGTTCTACAGTCATTTCAACTCCAAGATGTTGGCTTCCAAGTCAGTTACCAAGTCAGTTAGCAAGAATAGAAGGTCATCTTAATGTATTAAGCTACCTAAAAGCAGCTGGTGCCAAAATAACAGCAATGCTATAGGAGGTTTGAATCTAAATCTTCCTAACTCTGAGGTCAACTATCTCTATACAAATTTTGCCTTGTTTTATTTAGAAGATTTTTAACATAACGATTTTAGAATTGTAGAAACAAAACAGTGTCAGAGTACTGCTAAAGTTCAAGGTTAATGCCAAAGATATTTTCTCTTACTATGTTTCAGAGTGGATGAATCTGCTCTCATGAAATTCTAGTCTGATTTTTTGGGATGATGGAGATTAAGAAGCTTATTAACAAGAGCTGAAATTTATATGCTGCTTTAAGGCTTGTATCTAACTTTACATACAATATTTAATTTAGCATTCACAACGAACATTTTAAAAAGGCACTACAAACAAGAAACTCAAGCTGAAAAACTTATTTTTTTTTCATGAACACCAAGCTAATAATAAGTGTTGGACGCAGGTTATGAACCCAAGATTATCTTGACCCCAGAGTCAGGATTTTCCACTATGCTAGCCTGACTTACTGGACCATGATGTCTCTCAATAAAACATTAGAAAGATAAAAGGGCTAATGGCAAATGTCATTGAGTCAAGTAACCATACAAAGTGTTGTCTTAAAAGGAATTTTAAGTTGTTTTTCTGGAAGTGTTTTTTATGACCTCTGATACATGCCAATAGTCAATTAAGCAAATCATATAATAAGCACACAAAGATTAAGTGATTTCCTAAGAGTAAGACACCTGCTAAAGAACAAACTTCCTTTTCCACTAGAAGTGCTACATTCCAATTTCCCTTAATTTTCATTATTTTCCTTGAAATTTTGATCCTTTAGAACAAAAATGGAGAGGAGAGGAGCTGTGAATTGGCTAAACCTTTCTGGAAAGAAACATCAAACTATGCTAACAAAGGTCATAAATTGTCCATATTTTTTGATTCAATGATCCCACTGCTAAGTGGGATATATAAAAGTGAAGTTCAAAAAACCCAGAAAAGAAGATACATAAGGACAATGTTAATGGAAAAAACAAAACCAAAAAAGAATGCTGTGTAATTATAAAAGCCAACTTTGGCACAGGAAGGAGGATTCAAGAATACATCTTCCCATTCTACTTGGAGAGATTATGGGAAGAGATGTCAATGTTTAACAACTGGCTCTCCAGGAAAAAGAAAGTGTATAGGAAACACTTTAAAGTCTTCTCCTTTGCCTTAAGTCCAGATAATCAACAAAACAAGTCAAACCAATTTCCAAGGGATAAATACTCACGATGAAAATTTAACAATCAATCAGGTTGCAACGAGGAATTGACTTCAAAATACCATGAGGAAGGAATACTGCATAGGTTAGTGTAATTGCTCTGTAGTTTTACGGAATTTACTTTTTTTTCTTTGTTATAAAGCAAGGCTCTTTAAAAGATTTAAACAGCTGGGTTCTAATTACAAGCCTGATGCTAATGAACTATGTGACCTTAGGCAAAAAGCTTTCTCTTTGAGAGCTTCCACACCTGTAAAATGAAGACACAGGTAAATTAAATGATCTTTAAGGGTCTCTTTCAGTTCTAAAATTCCATCATTATCAATGATAAGGGAGGGAGGACAGTGCTTAAACAATCTGACAGCTGACATCAATGTTTAAACCATCACAAATGTCTTGATTTTGAAAACTAATAATTTTTTTTTTGGGGGGGGGAGTAAATAGGATTTTATTTTTTCCAATTACATGTAAAGATAGTTTTCAACATTCATTTTTATAAGATAGTGAGTTCCAATTTTTTTTTGTCTCCTCTCTCATTTTCCTGCTCCCAAGAAGACAGCAAGCAATTTAATATAGCTTATACGTGTGCAATCATGTAAACATATTTCTACCCTAGCCATGTAATACAAGAAGAAATAGAATAAAAAAACAAAGCCACAAAAAAAACTAAAAAAATTTAAAATGTGAAAATAACATATCCTTTAATCTATATTTAGGCTCCAGAATTCTTTCTCTGGATGTAGATAACATTTCCATCAGAAGTCTTTTGGAATTGTCTTAGATCATTGTGCTGTCTAAATCGATCATAGTTGAGCATCATACAATGTTGCTGTTACTATGTACAATGTTCTCCTGGTTCTACTTACTTCACTCAACATCAGTTCATGTAAGTCTGTCCAGGTTTTTTTTTTTTTTTTTTTTGCCTTCATCATTTCTTAGAGCACAGTCAGGAAGACCTGCATTCAAATTTGGCTTCGACACCTAATTATCTCTGACCATAGACAAGTCACTTTATCTCTGTTGGCCTCATTTTCTCATCTGTAAAATGGGGAAAGGAAATAGCACCTCTCTCTCAAAATTGATGTGAGAATAAAATTAGAGTGCATTTTAAAGTACTTCTCAAACTATAAAATACTACATAAATGACGACTATAATTATTATTACCCCTATATTACAGATAAGAAAACTGTGGCAGACAGAGGTTAAGAGTCTTGCTCACAGCTAATAAGTTTGAGTCTGGACTTCAAGTAAGGTCTTCCGGAGTCCAGATCAATTAAGACCTTTATCTACTGTGAAAGTTACCTGGCTCTCTCTTATTTTTCCATGAAATGGCAACCTAAGTGTTTTACCAGAGTAAGAATGAATCATACTGACTTTACCCATATAAACACTTCAAACTAATAGTCTGTGTTTTAGACTAGGAGAAACTTAAAAGTTATTTTAATTGAATGGGTGGTCTAATCTCTAAACTTCACTTATGTGCAACCTTCCCCTTATCCCTATTACAATGCTTACAAGAAATATATTCCCCAGTGGTAGTATTCTATGATTGGAAGGATTTAGTAATTATAACTGTCCCATGTGTGCTCAGTCGTTTCATACTAAATCACAGCTGGAAGATATGGTCTTTAAAGTACTTTTTTGGTACTAAAATTATATGCTATTATTGATGAAGGGAAGGAAGTCACTATTTAAAAAACTTTTCAGGTAATATCAGTGTATTTGTTTAAACTCTTTCACAAATGCCTTAATTTGAGGGATTGATAACTTCTAAGAATAAGAAATAATAAAACAATGAAACATTTTGTGTCAAAACATTGTCTTGTCACTTTATCTTGAATTTTCTAGACAAAATAGTAAGAGTTTAATCTTCAAAACTGAACTTACATAATCCAAATCATAAGGAAGTTATAAACTCTCTGAACCTTATTTCCTCACTTTTCAAAATGATGATAATAGTAAGCTTTATGAACCATAAAAGTGCCGTGTAAATGTGAATTATAACAATTAACATATACTTTTAAAAAATGAGACATTTCATTTGAGCCTCAGAACAATTCTATGTGTAGTGTAGATATTATAGTATTACTCCAGTTTTACAGATGAGGAAACCAAGGCACAGGGAGATCAAGTGACTTGCCTATCCATGGTCATGCTGTTAGTAAAGATCACAGGTATGCAGTAGCTGGTAATATGAAATTTGAGCAGAGATTGGAGCTATTAGAGATCTAAGTCTAACGGCTGCTTTCAAAGTCAAGAAATAATGAAGATATTCTCTCAGAAACTCAGTTTCACTTGATATGAGAATTACAATACTTCTAATACCAAACTTATTGTTTTGAGGATTGAATATTATCTTTGTAAACCTTAAAATTTGTATAAATGAACATAAACTCCATATGACAGTCCCAGGAATATTACTATGATTACCAGTTTTACTACTTCTATACTACATGCCTTGTCCCTGCTGCCCCTCAATTAAAATCCTCCTCCTGGTGAAGAAGACCATGCCAATTCTAGTAGGTTCCGCTAGGGTAGATGCCAGACTTCAAAAATCAAAACACTGCAAGATTGTCTAAGGACCAGCTTGATTAAGTTTGGAGAGGTCAATACCATTGAGCAAGCTGGCTATTATGTAAAATTTTTTCAATACCAGTAATTCATAAAGAGGTTATAATATTCATTAATGGAATACTCATATTCATAATCATGTATCCTGGATAAAATCACAAATCCTTGCATGCTATCAACTAGTCATAAAAACTGTGAACATAAAAAAGCCTTTGAAAGTAGTATGTTAAATTTAGTATATAGTTTTTTTTTAAACAAGTTGATATGCAATAGACATACAGTTTCACATATAATTTTATTATTTTCTATTTTGTATATTGGGATGTGTTTGTTCTGGTATTTCTTAAATTCAGAAAAACAAATATTTTTTAAAAAGGCATTTAAATTTTAAGTTTAATTAAAAAAAAACCAATATGTCTGCCTCTCCTTTTACATTATTAAAACACTATAATTTATATTACCTGATAACATCTAAATCAAATGAAAACTACCTACCTGACTACAAAAGTTTTTTGGGTTGTCATTGAGATATTACATAACTTTTTATGAGAATTTTAAGCAGACAAAGCTATTATGTGAAACCTAGTCATAGTCTTTATATATGGACAACAAAGTATCATTTACTTGGTGTTTATCTGATGGTGGGTATTCTGAATAGAAAATGTCAAAGAAGTTCTTGGATGTTGCACAGTGAAAGGGAATGGATATTCAAAAAGGCCATGTATGCTAGGGGAGCACAAGCACTTAACCTAGAAAAGCTTCAAATACTGATTTGAGATGGCTTTATTTGTGTCATCTGAGAGAAAGGAGATGTCAGTCACCAGAAAATTGGCTACCTAACAGAAGATGTCTGCCTAGCAACACCTCCCACCACCTCCTAAGGCACTGAGAGATTGTGGTACAGGGCAATAAAAGAAGTATCCAAACCACTGAAATCATGGAACTTGGAAATGTTAAAAAGATAAATCATATTTAGGTAGCACTTTAAAAGCTTACAAAATGCTTCTCTTGATATTAAAGTATAAAAGACTTGATGCAAATCTGCCAGATAAAATGTTCCTATTCTAAAAGCCTGGAAATCTCTTGAGGGGAAAAAAAAAATCTCTTCCTCTGCTACAGACGTGTGATTGATTACACATTAGATGTAAGATTAACTCAGTAAATACCAATCCAGGAGTAAAAAATAGAGAGGACAATATTTACTGATCTTAAAAGTACCATGAGAAATAAAACATGTTTTAAAGAAATTCCCAAATATAAATTTTAAACAAAAATTTAATTAGATGACCTAAAATTAAATAGCAACACCCTTTATAATACAAATACTGAAACAGCTTAAAATACATTTGAAGTAATAACAAGATAAGATTGTTAACTTGTTATGAAGGGTCATACCTCCATGTTTGATACAATGATTAGCAGTCACCACTTACAGAATCAAGGACTAAAGAAGCTAGCCTCATAATACGTATTACTCTTCTTCCTTTATTTTCAGGTAAGGGCAAATTGGACTCCTCTTTTTTTCACACATACTCATATTTTTCAACTGAAGGCCTTTGAGTACATTAACAAGAATGCACTCCATCACCTCTTACCTTACAGAACCCCTCAATTCTTCAAGATGCAGAGACCACTTCTTTCTTTCTTTCTTTTTTGGCTATTTTATTCCCATCACTAAACACAGGACCTAGCATTTGGAAAATATCTTAACAAATGCTTGTTGACTTGATTGACTGAATGCCAGCACAGTACAGTAACAAATCTGATTTAAAGTCTTAAAAAACTACACTGTACTGTATATTTTGATATTTTAAAATTATTCTGAGTATCTAAAAATGATTTATTTTGCTAACGTTCTCTTACACGACTATTTAAAAAAAACTCCACAATTTCCTTATCCATATTCAGATATACAAAGATGTGACATGGAAAGAGGATTATATTTGTTCTCTGGAGGGCAAAGTTATGTGCAATGTGTGGAAGTTGCAAAGAAGCTGACTTAAGATTGATTTCAGGAAAAATTCCCTAGCATCTGGTGCTAAAAACAGGGTAGAATAGGCTGACCTCAGAGATGATAGGTTTCCCTTCTCTGGAGTGTTCAAGCAAATGCTGAAAAATCTGTTATCTGGTATGGTGGAGAAGAGATTTATGTTCTGTTAGTAGTTGAACTACATGACCTTATGTCCCTTCCAACTGTGAAATTCTCTGGAATTCTGTGAAATAGGTGGAATTTCCAAATGTCAAATGATCAAACCAGCATACTTTAAAATTTATTAAAACTGGAACATGCCAAAAAAAAAAAAAAAAAAAAACCATTAGATTTAAAATATGAAGATCTCTATTGGGATTTTTTTGCTAACTAGAATTGGATTTCAATGACTCCATGAAATAGTTGCAACAAGTTAATTATTTTTTGCAAAGCTGATAAAACTGATTTCTTTTCA
The DNA here is from genome assembly GCF_902635505.1 of Sarcophilus harrisii. Taxonomy (NCBI): domain Eukaryota; kingdom Metazoa; phylum Chordata; class Mammalia; order Dasyuromorphia; family Dasyuridae; genus Sarcophilus; species Sarcophilus harrisii. The sequence goes on from NC_045427.1 coordinate 454,151,531, forward strand.
TAAAGGCAAAACCCTCTGACACACATTAAGAAATCATTTTCTTAATCATTTACTTGAGAAAAAAATGTAGTTATACATGTAAAATGAATGAATTTCTATTATAAAATTTTTATGCAGAACCATAAGTACAATTACAACATAATTCTAAACTGTTAAGATACAAAGAAAAATTTATATGTGGGTAGGAATCTAAGCACATAAAGTTTCTAACAAAGCAACAAAAAATGTATCTTTACTTTAGACAGCACAGAACCTTATCTTAGGTTGTTTAGAACTCAATTGAAGAATGATTGCTGATTCAGGGAAAAATGTGAGTTGTGATAATGTAATTTTGGCATAATGCAAAAAAGTCAGGTTCAAGCTTTAACCAAATACATTCTTATAGATCATTTTTTGGTGGGAACTGAGAAAGGAAAAAGGTGAAGGAAGTTGCTGATAATGAAGACTGGGAAATTTCCTTTTTTTTTAATCCCTCAAGGCCTATTAATGTGAACACAGTATTTTTTCAAAAGGTGCTATATAAATCAGAGTAATATTCTAATTTGAAATTATTTTTCAGTTGATGTTTCTCAATTATGTATGTGATAACTTTTTTGTAATTACCAAAAAAGTGTAGAACAGTAAAATATGGAAACTGCATAAATATAAAGGATTCAAAACACTGAAAGTAAAAACAAAGTAAATTTGTATAAGGTCAGAAGTCTTTCCAAAGAAGCAATAAATACACCATATGTGAACCAGAAGGATTCCTAGCAAGCATTCTGCTGTCTAATCAGAAACTGCATTCAATAGTAGTTAATTATTATTTTCCTGAGGACCTTTTTGAAAAAGATAATTGTTTTAATAACACAATGGTTTCACCTAGAAAAGGACAGTTTTATGATACATTTCTATTTCTTGTGTTACTTTTGCTCTCGGAAGGAATTTATTTGCTTTTTAAAGAGTGACTTTAAAACACGAACAACTTAACTAAGAATAAAAGTACAAGACTACTAAAACTAACTAAATGAATCAACAGCAAAACTTTTGCCACCCTATGAATCTGTTTATAACACACAGTAGGAATCAAACTGTGTTCCTTATACAGTGATATATAGTGTGTCTCTTACTGTAACAGACAAGTTCTGAAATATACTTCTTTCAACAGTGACTGGGAAGGTATTCTGAAAAGGGACTAACTTAGCTAATACTAATATTTTTACTCTTTGATCAGTGTGAAATAGAATGTATTAACTAAGAGGGTTTTTCTGAACTTCAAAACTTTATTCAGCTTCTACAACTCTAAAGGCATGTTCAATTAAAAGTTAACTACACCAAGTAAATTTATTTTAAAAGTAACTTTTATCTTTCCTCACTCAATTAATGCCCTTTTCCTCCAGGACTTGAGACAGAATGTTAGGGGAAAAAAATTGGATCACTACCTGCTTCATCATGCTATTCTTTTTAATTTACAATTTTGTCATGAGAGTCTATAAGCCAAAAGACCTGAATAGATTTATTCTCTTCACTTCTTTCTTCCAGTCTAAGGAGCAAAAACATGTGAAAGGAAACAAAAACCAGACATCCTGTGGCAATGCTGAACGCTACCAGTAGGACAAGTCTCATATACGTCCCAGCTCAGAACTTCCCCCTTTTTAATCACAAGGCACCACAAAGATCCACATTATTACCACACTGTCTATTCAGGTCTGCTTTTTCAACATTTATCTTAGACTCAACTCTCAACTCTTTCCACGACACAGAAATGGATTTAGAGAGCTAGGTGAACTCCAGTCTTGTTCAGAGTAGTAGTACATACACACCCTAAATAGGTCACTGCATAAGCTTTTGAAACTATTCTGGTCTAGCAGGTAAATATTACTTTTCAAACTGTGTTATTTACAGCCGTTTTTGATCCTTTAACCTACAAATTACATTAAATCTTGGCACACTTCCTATTTTCTTAAAATTACATGACGTTAAAATATTTCTCACTGGCAATACAAAATACACTTCTAACGAGATCGACACAAGAAATTAGCGATAATATTAAAGTTATAAAAAAAAGAGATTAAATTTATTGTAAAGGAAAAAAAATTAAAAACATCCCCACTTTTTGTTTTGTGAATTCTGGGGACAATATCGCAGTATTTTTTAACCTGTTTGGGGCTTCGGAGATCATCTTTGACTGTTTTTTGGTGACTCTTACAGCGAGTTCCTCTAAGCCCTACCCCCACGCTGACCCCCTGTAATTTCACTGTTTCAACGAGTGGCTTTTGTGCCTAGGCCTCGCCGGGATCGGGGGAGGGGAGGGAGCTCAAAGGCAACTCTTGCGCCCTCCGATTTCGCGGACTCGAACCTGCGCGTGTAAACCCCGAGTCAGCGTCACATTGTGTGGGTGAGGCCGCCGGTGAGAAGGCCCCTGCAAAATCAATTACCCCCCCCCCCCCCCCCAGAAGGCCGGGCGGCAGCGCGGCCGGAGAAGTAAGGCAGGCCGGTTTCCCGGCTCCCGGCCTCGAGGTCTGGGCCAAGACGCTGAGGGAGCAGGCCGAAGCGCCGAGTCCTCCCGCCCTCTCACCTCCCTGCGGGAATGCAGATCCCGGCCCACCCGCTGCCCGTAGTCCCCAGCCGTACCTTTGGCGAGGGCCACAGTGGAGTTCTCCGTGTCGATGGTGTATAGGATGCCCTCGTAGCGGATCTCCGCCTTGGAGATAAGGCTGATCTTGCTGCCGATGTAGGGGGTCCCTCCACTCATGGCGCCGCCCCGGCCCCCGCCGCCCCCGGAGCCCGGGCAGGATCCTTAGAGAGGTCGATCCGCTGCCGCCGCTGCTGCCGCCGCTCCTCTACCACCCCCAACTCCGTCCCACTACAAATTGGCCCTCCTGGCCTCGGCCCCGGCCCGCTCCGCCGACTACTGCAGCCGCCTCTCTCCCAACATGGCCGCCCTTCGCTCCGCTTCGCTCGCCCCGCTCCGCTCGCTCGCTCCTTCCCCCACCCCCCTTCAACCAGCCAAATAGCCTTCCCTTCCCCCTCCCACAAGCCGCGGCGGCGGCAGCGGCGGCGGCGGCGACAGCGGCGGTAACCGAGGGGAATGCCGGGAGGAAGCAATCCCGTTCCGTCTCGCGAGATCTCTTCAGGTCGAACTTTTCTGCGTGGGGTCGTGGCGGCCAGTTCGTGAAAGAGAAGATGTCCCGCCTCGGCTTCCTGACTTCGCCGCGAGGAGCTCTAGCGCGTGTTAGCTCCGGGCCCCGGAAATGAGTTACGGTAAACGAAGCCCCTGGGGCCCGCACCGTGCTGCTTCTCCTTCGTAGCGCTGGCAGTCTGCGAACCTAGAGAGCACATTTCCGGGGATGCCAGATTGGCCGAAGCCTCTGAGCGCAGACCCCTGCTTGTGCTCCTCGGTGGCCCCTTTCTGAGAGCACAGAAGCAAGCCATTCTTGACTATTTGTTTCATGTCCCTTCACGAGGGAAAACTGGACATTTTACAGCATGTGCTCCAGCCTGTCTTTCTTAGCTTGTTATGTTTGTTATCTTCCATCCCGCTCCTCACGCCCCAGCCTCGTACGCTCTCATTTCCCTTTCTTTGCACTGCAAAATAGCCGGAATATACTTTTCCCTAACCTGAGTCTCTTAGAAACGCTTTGCTTTCAAAAGGCTCGAATGGAGCCTTCCACAAGAAGCTTTGCCTGTCTCTCCTATCTCTAAGTGCCTACCTACAAAACAGTCACCGTGTATTTTGTTACATACCTAGACGTGTACATGTTGTGCTCTTCCCTCCTCCCCACCCCCAATAGAATGTAACCTTGTGTTCAAGCGCCCTGATTGGTAGAATTCAGAACTGAAAGGCACCTTCCATTTTAGGAATAAGGAAACTAACAGGTTTGAGAGAGCAAATAATTTGCCTGTGCTCACGCAAACATTTTAATTTTGGTGTTTATTAAGTGCCTGCTAAGTGCATTCATTCTATTAGGGGGTTGAGGAAACACCAAAAAAAGAGACTGCCAGTCAGACATCACTCTCCAGAAACTTCCTCTTAGGGAGAAAAAGCTTGTAATATTTATACATACACATAAGTATGTCCATGAGGCACAGGGATCAGGAGGATTCTCCATAGGTGATAAAACCAGTTTGAAGCTTGCAGAAAGCTAAAGATTGTAAGAAATTGAGATGAGAGAATGTACTATAAAACATGGACGTGGGAGAGAGAGTCATTAAAAGGCACAGAGTTTGGGAAACAGAAAATTGATCAATTTGCCAGAAACATAAAGATTTGAAGGGGGAGAGGTATGAAATAAATCCAGAAAGGTAGTCTGGAACCAAATTATTCAGGGCTTAAAATGTCAAGCTCACAGTTTGTGTTTTATCTTTAGCATTAGGAAGCTTGAGAATATACTTGAACACAACAGTGATATAATCAGATCTGAGTTTTAAGAAAATTATTTTGGCAGCTGTGTGGATGATTGATTCAATCTCTCACTTGTTTTCTTTAGTCTTGTTTTAGTTTCCCTAAGTCTCTTTTTATGAGACATTACATATAATCTAGTATCCCCTGTGAGATTTACAAAGGATTTTTTATCCTAAACTATTGTAGTATGCTGTCATCTTTCTCCAGTTGGCAAATAGATCAAATGTTGATCTTCTCTTTATGTCAAATAACCTATGCTTATTTGTGATTTCATTGGTAGACTGGTAGAACTTAAGAGTGAGGAAACTAGTGATGCAGATCAGCATCTCCTCTACTTCTTGCCCAGAGAGCTGCGCAGTGTGTATTCTAAGCAGGATTTGAGCTCCTGACTCTGAGGCCAGCATTCTATCCACTAGCCCTTAGCAATAGATTTAAATTAGTTAAACTTGTTTTGAAAAGTGTTAGCAGTGCAGATTTCCTCTGGTTCATTTCCCATTTTTTTTTGTGCGAATAACTAAATATATCAGAGTCTCATTGTTTAGTTGCATTTTCTCTAGTTTTTATTTCTCCTAATGGAATGTCTTTGTATAAAACTCATGAACCATTTTAGCACGAACCTTTTCCTGATTCCCTAATATACTGATGTTTCCTCCCCTAAATTATCTTCCTATTTTATGTTATATAGATGTCTATATATATAGATGTATAGTTATAGATGTCAATATATAGATGTCTGTATATATATATTTTTTTGCTGACTCTAAACTCTTGGAAATAGTTCTAAACTCCAAACTCGGTTTAGAGTTGTCATCTCATACTCATGTATAAAATGGAATTGTCCTGTATCTACCCATCTTCAAAATTTCCCTATTTCTCTTGCCACATATTAGGTCCTGAATAAGTTCATATTGATTGATTGATTTGATTTGATAGAGCAAAATTAAAACTTTCTCTTTTAACAGTGTTTTATATCCATATGTCAAATTCAAGATTTTTTGACATTAGAATCTTGTTTGAGAATTTTCATTGCAAATATTAAGTATAAAACAGAATGACAATTCCTTGTCCAAGGTGTTCATAATGGCAAGAGATCCGAAGTGAAAATGGATTCCCCAGAAAGGGTGATGTACTCCAAATATCCAGTTTTAGTTGACATCTTGCTGATTGCATTAGTTATAAAACACTGCAACACCTCTTAAATGACACCCGTTTTTAAAAATGGACAAATCTATCTAGGTAAGAATACCTAAGTGGATATGAATGATTTCTTCTTAGATATGAATGTTCATTTGAATGGAGAATCTATAGAACTTGTCTGTCAATATACATATAAATCTGGAGCAGACACTATAAATGGAAAATTAGCTCATGAATTGAGCAAGAGCAGAAAATTGGGTTTGTGTAGGATATTTTGCAGTGCTGTTATAATCCAGCTTCTTCCTTAAATAAAGATGTAGATTATAAAAAGCATATTCTTCTGGTGCTCATTATACTTTTTTAAGTTATTAGGACACTAATCTCCATAGATTTTTAAGTTGAGGATCACCCAAAGGACAATGATAAGGTATATGGTGAGTATGAGCAGGTTATGAAGGAGAAGCCATTTAAAGATGATATCAGAGAAATGTATGATTCAAAAAAGAAGATAAACTGTAAGTTTAAATCATGAACTAGTATGCCCCATTAATAGTCTCTTTTTTTTTTTTTTGGCTGAGGTTAATTGGGGTTAAGTGACTTGGTCAGGGTCACACAGCTAGGAAGTGTTAAGTGTCTGAAACCAGATTTGAACTCAGGCTCTTGACTTCAGGGCTAGTGCTCTATCCACTGTACCACCTACTTTCATCCCCTTGGTATTCTCAACTATGTATATCCATATATATCCTCCTAAGAGAACAGAAGAAAGGCTCCCAGGATAGTGGGTAGACTCTGTGGTAAATTTATGAGAAGGCAAGAGAATAAGAGTCCTCCAGGGTGGGCAGGACAAGTTAGTTTGCAATGGGCATTATTGGAAGCAACAACCCCTTGAATGAGATCACACAACTATTGGAATTGAATTGTAGTTGTGTGGATAGGAAGAGAAAGTATTAAATAATCCTGGCCAGAAACAGTGAAGTGAGGGCCTGATTTAGATGTTGGTCATGTAAGTGAAAAATAGTGGAGAGATGTGGAGTCATCATGATTGGGCAATTGATTGATGGAGGTAGAAGTAGGGAGTTGGAGGTGTCATGCTGAGAACAGGATTGACTAGAAAGATGGTGATTCTATTATTAACAGAAGTGGGAAAATTTTGAGGGTGGGCAGATATAGAAAGTAATAAGTTCCATATTAGACAATTGAGTTTGGGATTTCCAGCATGGCTATGGAATCCAGGAGAGAAATTAGGATCAGATAGCTACATTTGGAGACCATTAGCAGAGAGATGATGATTGAACTTATGAAAACTAATGAGATCACTAAAAGAGAGGGTAAAGACAGCGAGAACAGTAATATTAAAGAGAATACCACTTCAAATTTGTCAGACTTTGCTAAACATTAATGACTTGACTGATTCTTCTTGTGCAGCAAAATAAATATGGATATATATACATATATTGTATTTAACATATACTTTAACATATTTAACATGTATTGGTGTACCTGCCATCTTGGGGAGGGAGTAAGGGGAACGAGGGGAAAAATTGGAACAAAAGGTTTTGCAATTGTCAATGCTGAAAAATTACCAATACATTTATTTTGTAAATAAAAAGCTATTTAAAAAAAACCAAACAAACCATTAATGACTGATCTTGCTCTATGTGATAAAACACACTTCATTTTTCTACTGATAGGTGGGGGACAATAAATGTGGAATATTATATTGAATTGGTTTGAGGGGTTTTTGGCTTTTTATGTTACAAGAAAGTCTTTTTTTTTTTTTTAAACATTTTATTTTCAAAACATATGCATGTTTTCCAACATTGACCCTTGCAAAACCTTGTGTTCCAAATTTCCACCCCCTTCCCCCGACATCCTCCCTTGGATGAAAAGTAATCCAATATATGTTAAACATGGTAAAAATATATGTTAAATCCAATATATGTATGCATATTTATGTAATTATCTTGCTGAACAAGAAAAATCAGATCAAAAAATTTTAAAAAGAGAAAGAAAACAAAATGCAAACAACAAAAGTGAACATGCTATATAGTGATCCACTCAGTTCCCACAGTCCTCTTTCTGGATGTAGATGGCTCTCTTCATCATAAGATCATTGGAACTGGCCTCAATCCTCTCATTGTTGAAAAGAGCCACGTCCATCAGAATTGATCATCATATAATCTTGTTGCCCTGTACAGTGGTCTCCTGGTTCTGCTCATTTCACTTAGCATCAGTTCCTGTAAGTCTCTCCAAAGCTGTCTGTTCATATCATTTGACCATTTACCAATTGGAGAATGGCTTGAAACAAGAACATCTTTTAGAGAGATATATTTGGAAATGGCTGTATTGCAAAAACAGCAGAGAGAAATAAAAGTTTGTTAAAAAAGAGAATGGTGTAAAAAACAGAGGATTCAGGAGAGAACCTTAGGGGATGCTCACAGTAAAAAGGGTAGGATATAGATGTAGGCAGTAACTAGAAGGGTCAGAATTTGAACCTATTTCCTGATATTCCTATATTCTTTGCTCTTTATATTATACCAACCTCTTTGACTGTAAAGTGTTCTGAAGTACATTCTTCATTTTTGCATGGGAGACAGCATATTGTCCTTGTTTTATATATGGGGAAACTGAGTCCCATATAAGAGAAGAGATTTTCTTACCCAATATGGAAAATTAAGTATATTTGGAGGCACAAAACTTGGGTTTGCCTCTAGGCTCTGTTATTCTCTTTGTAACAAGGGACAAGTTTCTTAACATCTTTGCATTCCAATTTTCTCCTTTATAAAATTATGACTGAATTTTTGTTCATAGTTTCATAGGATTATATGTAATCTGGAAGGTCCCTTGCAGTTTTAAATTCTATGAGCCTACTAAGATTTTGATTTGGAATTCAAACTCAGATTTTCTAGCTGAATTCGTTATTTTCACTATACCATTTTATTAGATTAGCTGGAAATAGAATTTAGTAAGCAGTAATGTGATGATTATTAACTTTTTTCCCCACAGAAATTCAACTGTATAATTCCTCTTTGCCTTCAGTAAACATCTACACTTTCCTGAGAGATTTAATACCTGACTTAGTTGTTTTATTTATGCCAGAAGAATGGCAAGAAACTGTCTTCCTTAGGATTTTGTTTGTGTCCTTTTGAAATTGTTTACTTGATAACATTTTTCTTTTTTCATTTTAAAAAAATTGTTAATAGCTTTTTATTTTCAAAATATGAGCAAAGATGGTTTTCAGCACTCACTCTAGCAAAATCTTGTGTTCCAAAATTTTCTCCCATCATTCTCCCATCTGTCTCTCCTAAAGAGCAAATAATCAAATAGGGGTTAAACAGGTGTAATTCTTCTAAACATATTTCAACAGATAAAATTTTTCTAGATAAAGACATATGTAGAGAGCAACAAGTTTTTAGTGTAACTATTTTTGTTTATATTTGTTGATATTTATAGTATATTTAGCCTCTCTTTAAACTAGCCTTCACATAATTGCCAAAGTAATATGGCTAAATCCCAGATCTAACTATGCCACATCTCTTCTAAAATATCAGCGTGGGGCAGCTAGGTGGTGCATTGGATAGAGCACCAGCCCTGAAGTCAATAGTACCTGAATTCAAATCAGGTGTCAGACACTTAACACTTCCTAGCTGTGTAACCCTGGGCAAGTCAGTTAACCCCAAATGCCTCAGAAAAAAAAAAAAAAAAAAAATATATATATATATATATATATATATATAATAATCAATGCCTCCTAATTTTTGTTTTTAGGATAAATGACAACTGGCATTTATGTAGTATTTTAAGTTACAGTTTCTCATTTAATCTGCATAACAATCCCTGAGATAGGTATTACAAGTATTATTATACCCATTTTACAAATGAAGAAGTTAATGATTAGTGAGATTGTGACTTTCCCCCAATGTCAGAAGCAGGATTTAAATCCAGGTCTCTCCTATTTTAAGTTTGGAACTTTATTCCCTATTCTACAAATAAAAACTTGTCAAGTTGACATATAAAGCCCCTTTGCAATTTTTCCATTACAGATAAAAACATTTTCCTGTGGAATTCATTATCTTTCTCTTCTCTCCAAATCCTGTGCTTATACGAGAGGACTTTTACATCTACTTAATACTCCCTCCAAATCCTTAACCTCCAAATTCCTAAACGTTCTTAAATTCAGTATGAATTATACACTAGATTTGCCCATTATCCTATTTAAAAACTTTAACATTCTCCTATAAAAACATATATCATTCCATTTTTCCCTGTTCTTCACTTCTTGTCAGCCTTAATTCTTTTTTTTTTTTTAATAACTTTTTATTGACAGAACCTATGCCAGGATAATTTTTTTTTTTTTTAATTTAATAGCCTTTTATTTACAGGATATATACATGGGTAACTTTACAGCATTAACAATTGCCAAACCTCTTGTTCCAATTTTTCACCTCTTACCCCCCCACCCCCTCCCCTAAATGGCAGGATGACCAGTAGATGTTAAATATATTAAAATATAACTTAGATACATAATAAGTATACATGACCAAAACATTATTTTGCTGTACAAAAAGAATCAGACTCTGAATTATTGTACAATTAGCTTGTGAAGGAAATCAAAAATGCAGGTGTGCATAAATATAGGGATTGGGAATTCAATGTAATGGTTTTTAGTCATCTCCCAGAGTTCTTTTTCTGGGCATAGCTAGTTCAGTTCATTACTGCTCCATTAGAAATGATTTGGTTGATCTCGTTGCTGAGGATGGCCTGATCCATCAGAACTGGTCATCATCTAGTATTGTTGTTGAAGTATATAATGATCTCCTGGTCCTGCTCATTTCACTCAGCATCAGTTCGTGTAAGTCTCTCCAGGCCTTTCTGAAATCATCCTGTTGGTCATTTCTTACAGAACAGTAATATTCCATAATATTCATATACCACAATTTATTCAGCCATTCTCCAACTGATGGACATCCATTCAGTTTCCAGTTTCTAGCCACTACAAAAAGGGCTGCCACAAACATTCGTGCACATACAGGTCCCTTTCCCTTCTTTATAATCTCTTTGGGATATAATCCCAGTAGTAACACTGCTGGATCAAAGGGTATGCACAGTTTGATAACTTTTTGAGCATAGTTCCAAACTACTCTCCAAAATGGTTGGATTCGTTCACAACTCCACCAACAATGCATCAATGTCCCAGTTTTCCCGCATCCCCTCCAACAATCATCATTATTTTTTCCTGTCATCTTAGCCAATCTGACAGGTGTGTAGTGGTATCTTAGAGTTGTCTTAATTTGCATTTCTCTGATTAATAATGACTTGGAGCATCTTTTCATATGACTAGAAATAGTTTCAATTTCTTCATCTGAGAATTGTCTGTTCATATCCTTTGACCATTTTTCAATTGGAGAATGGCTTGATTTTTTATAAATTAGAGTTAATTCTCTATATATTTTGGAAATGAGGCCTTTATCAGAACCTTTGACTGTAAAAATATTTTCCCAGTTTATTGCTTCCCTTCTAATCTTGTCTGCATTAGTTTTGTTTGTACAAAAACTTTTCAGTTTGGTATAATCGAAATTTTCTATTTTGTGATCAGTAATGATCTCTAGTTCTGCTTTGGTCATAAAGACCTTCCCCTTCCACAGGTCTGAGAGGTAAACTATCCTATGTTCCTCTAATTTATTAATAATTTCATTCTTTATGCCTAGGTCATGAACCCATTTTGACCTTATCTTGGTGTACGGCGTTAAGTATGGATCAATGCCTAGTTTCTGCCATATTAGTTTCCAATTTTCCCAGCAATTTTTATCAAACAGTAAGTTCTTATCCCAAAAGCTGGGATCTTTGGGTTTGTCAAAGACTAGGTTGCTATATTTGTTGACTGTTTTATCCCTTGAACCTAATCTATTCCACTGATCAACTAATCTATTCCTTAGCCAATACCAAATAGTTTTGGTAACTGCTGCTCTATAATATAATTTTAGATCTGGTACAGCTAAGCCACCATCATTTGATTTTTTTTTCATTAATTCCCTTGAAATTCTTGACCTTTTGTTTTTCCATATGAACTTTGTTGTTATTTTTTAGGTCATTAAAATAGTTTTTTGGGAGTCTGATTGGTATAGCGCTAAATAAATAGATTAGTTTAGGTAATATTGTCATCTTTATTATATTTGCTCGCCCTATCCAAGAGCATTTAATATTTTTCCAATTGGTTAGATCAGACTTAATTTGTGTGAAAAGTGGTCTGTAATTTTGCTCATAAAGTTTCTGAATTTCCCTTGGCAGATAGATTCCTAAATATTTTATATTATCAGTAGTTACTTTAAATGGAATTTCTCTTTCTAACTCTGACTGTTGGATTTTGTTAGTGATATATAAGAATGCTGATGACTTATGTGGGTTTATTTTATAACCAGCAACTTTGCTAAAGTTGTCAGGATAATTTTTTACAACATTATCCCTTGCACTCACTTCTGTTCTGATTTTTTCCCCTCCCTTCCTCCACCCCCTCCCCCAGATGGCAAGCAGTCCTATCTATACATGTTAAATAGGTTACAGTATATCCTAGATACAATATATGTGTGCAGAACCGAACAGGTCCCTTGTTGCACAAGGAGAATTGGATTCAGAAGGTATAAATAATCCAAGCAGAAAAACAAAAATGTAAGCAGTTTACATTCATATTCCAGTGTTCTTTCTTTGGGTGTAGCTGCTTCTGTCCATCCTTGATCAATTGAAACTGAGTTAGATCTCTTTGTCTAAGAAATCCACTTCCATTAGGATACATCCTCATACAGTATTGTTGTTGAGATATATAATGATCTCCTGGTTCTGCTCATTTCACTCAGCATCAGTAAAGTCTCCCCAATCCTCTCTGTATTCATCCTGCTGGTCATTTCTTACAGAACAATAATATTCCATAACATTCATATACCACAATTTACTCAACCATTCTCCAATTGATGGGCATCCATTCATTTTCCAGCTTCTAGCCACTACAAACAGGGCTGCCTTTCCCTTCTTTAGTATCTCTTTGGGGTATAAGCCCAGGATATGCACAGTTTGATAACTTTTTGGGCATAATTCCAAATTGCTCTCCAGAATGGCTGGATGTGTTCACAATTCCACCAACAATGTATCAGTGTCCCTGTTCCCCCCCCCCCCCCCCCCCCCCCGCATCCCCTCCAACATGCCGCATTATCTTTCCCTATTATTCTAGCTAATCTGTCAGCCTTAATTCTTATTGAAATTTCCAGTCCCTCTACCCTTCAGTATTTTCTCAAGCTCTGTTACCCTCCCTTTGACTTCATCTTCTAGACAGAACTCAAAGGAAATTATTCTATACACAACTTGGTCCCAAATTTTTTGGCAGTCCAGCTCCACTGAATATTGACAGTGTGAATAAATATCTCAAGCCAGGCAGAAGATATGCTTTGTAATCTCCATTTATTAATCTGAGTGCCAGTGTTTATATGCCTTTTAGGCTAGTGTTACAAAATTACTAGCTACCTTCAGATGACATCATATACCTTCCAGGGTTAATTAATGCACAATCCATACTTCTTCATTTCAGTATCCACCTTAACTATCAATACCAAAGTAGTTATCAACACAGAATTGTAAATAGCATAGTGGTGATGCTTATCTATGCCAACAGAATAGTTGTGATTTTATCAATACCAACATACTTATCAAAACAGAGTAGTAAATAGAAGAAATTATCATGCTAATGTATTTATCTCAAGTATGTCTAATTCATTATTAAGGGTAAATAGTATAGTTAAAATGCCTTGTTCCTGTTGTATGCATTCTCCATCAAGAATATCCTAAATTTATAACTCAGTCTTTACATTTCATTATTAGGGAGATGGTGAGCCAATAGTTTGAATGGCTAGCCCTAACAGTGAACAAGTCTCAAGTAATACCTGGACTGGATTCTTGCTGTTCATGGACTTATTCAAGACTGGCCATACAAACTGTCTTTCTACTCTTATTAAACATTATTCTCCCTCCCATAATTAGGCTTATTCTTCTCCCTTAATCATGACATCCCCATCTCTGCCTTTGCTCTGGCTTTTCCACATGCATAGAGTAGACATCTCCTCAGCCTCATTTAGTCCCTCACTTCCTTTAAAAATATACATTGTAAACTGAAGCTTTTGTTGATTTTCCTTACAGTTAGTGTGCTCCCTCTGACCTTAGGTTGTTATTTTGTAACAAAGTGTTATATTTGATTATACTTTGTATGTATTTATATTTTAAAACTTTATGTTGTATGTATTTTTATATGTACTTGACTTCATTATATTGTAAATTACTTAAGAGTAGGAATTATTTGGTTCTTGTACTCACGTTCCTGGTGTCTAACCACAATACTTGATTGATTTTTCTTCTTTATATCCTGTCTTCCTACTACATAGGTTTTCTAGCTGCGTTGTAGACTTGGTATTATAGCTCTAAACCTTGTGTATTTTCTCTTTTTTTGATGTTTCAGTATTTTTATTTTCCTCAGTTATTTGTAAAATAATTATTATTAATAATATATAAATTATATTAATATATAACATATAATAAAAATGTATAATAAGATAAATAAAATTATTATTTATATTAAAAAAATCTTGTTTTTAAGATTTTGAATTCCAGATTCTCTCCATTCCTCTCCACATCCCTCCTTGAGAAGGCCCATATGAAGTTGTACAAAACATTTCCATGAAAGACATGTTGCAAAAGAAAACATGTATTTTCCCCTGCCCTCCCCACTCCCCCTCAAATAAAAATCCTTGAGAAGGAGAGAAAGTTTTAAAATATGCTTAAATCTGTTTTTAGACACAATTAATTCTATCTGCATATGAATAACATTTTTCATCATAAGTCCTTTAGAATATTTTGGATCATTGTATTGCTGAGAATAGCAAAATCATTCACAGCTGATCATCCTACAACTTTGCTATTACTATGTACACAGTACATTTCAATTTGCTTAAACTCATGGAAGACTTTCCAGGTTATTATGAGATCATTCAGCTTGTTGTTTCTTTATAGAACAATAATATTAATAATCACATAACACAATTTATTAATTCATTCCCTGACTAATGGGCATACCATCAGTTCCCAATACCACCAGAAAATAGCTGCCATAAATATTTTTATACACATATAAAGTCTTTTCCTTTTCTTTTAAAAATCTCTTTTGCAATTCATGCCTAGTGGTGTTGTTAGGTCAAAGAATATGCATGATTTTATAGCCACTTAGGCAATGATAATTTCTTTTTGATCATTTATCAAGTGAGGAACAGTCTTGTTTATTTTTTTAAAATAAATACGATTCAGGTTCCTATTCATTTGAAAAATAAGACCTTTATTCACTTCATTTTTAAGGCATTCCTCTGCTCTTTGGCTTTTGTATTTCCTTTTGCATCAGTCTCAATTCTTTTCTCAACTCTTCTTTTGTGTCTTTTACTTGATTTTCAAAATCCCTTTTGAGATCTTCCAGGCCTGAACCCAATTCTTATTTTTTCTTGGACGTATTAGATGTAAGAACTTTGACTTTGTTTCCGCCTTAAGAATGTGTACTTTTATCTTGTCACTATAGTAGCTTTTTCTGGTCAGAATCTTTTTCTGATTGCTCATTTTCCCAGCTTTTAATTTTTGTTAAAAGTCAGGCTCTGTGGCCAGAGTGGAATGCGTAATGTCCCAAACTTCAGGAGTTTTATGCAACTATTTTTAGAAATCCTTATAGAAACCTATTGTGAGCCAGCACTGCTATCCAGATCTGAGTACAGGCAAAGCAAAAGAGTGTGCCGCAATGCCAGCAAAAAAGCCCCCGAAATCTTCCTCTGTCTAGATGTTCTGTTACCCCTTACCCATGTGTTAAAATCTCCAGAGCCACAACTGTTGCTGCCACAATTGTTAACAGTCTCTGTTGATTCAGTGGCTCCCAAAGCCTGATCTTGTGCTGGGCCTTCCTTCATACTCTAGTATGCTAAACCTTTCCTGCTGAGTTGTCCTTGACTTTTGTGGACTAAGAAGACTGAAGATGTTGCTACTGCTGCCAAGTTAGAGGTCTTGTGGCCTGTTTCTGGTTTCTTTGGGCCTTGGCTGTGCTGCAACAGAGCCTTCTTGCCAATCTTCCATACTACCTTTGGCTGGAAAATTGTCCCACTGTTTTTTTGTGGGTTCTGAAGCTCTAAAATTTGGTCTGAGCCAAATACCTTATTTAAAGGTATTTGGAGAAGTTTGGAAGCAAGTCCCTATCTTCACTCTGTCATCTTGGCTCTTCCTCCCACCAGTTCTATCCTGTGTATTTTCATGAGCTGTGCTCTTTGCCTAAGATGGACTGCCTGTACTTCCATTTCTTTGAACCCTTAGCAACTTGTAAGGCATATTATACATGTTGTACATACATAGATAGTGCTTGACAATATCAGTAGAATGGCAAAAAACTACTTCATTCCAGGGACTCTTGTTTAATCTTTGTATACAACAAGCTTGAATCTAGTAGTGTCGGTGCTCTCTGTTTGCTAAGTTGAACAGAATTGCAGCTGAGCAGTGTAGTGTTCATTGAATTATAAATCTTTAAAGAAAAAAAATAAAATAAGTAAAGTAAGTATTTTGCCTCTCTTCTCTCAATGCAAAACTCTTCCTCCAGAAAACAGCAGTGTTTTCCCACAGATTTCCTGTAATAAATACTAGCAAGCTATCTCTTTAGAAGTTCTTATAATATCTTTGAATACTGAAAACCATCTCTCAGCTATTTTGTACCATATGTAATTGTTGCATTAAGAATCACTGATGGCACAATGGGGATGAAACACTTTTCCCTTCTTCTACATTGGCCTCTTAGGTATGTGATCCAGACAGAATTCAATCATATGAGAGCATGGTCTCAATGAGAAGGTAAGAAGATATTCTTACCGAAGCAGGAATTTTCAACTTCCAATCAGTTCTACCCAGACTTTTGGACTCGGGATTTCTGGACCTCTTTATATCTTCTCAAGATAGATTGTCCAGTCAATCATGAGGGACTAAACAATTATCAACTGCTTACATATATTCTCTCAGAACCCTATCAGGAGCCATAGAAGCTGAATAATTAGACAGGAGGCATTTATTGTGTCTTGTCCTTAAAAGAAGGATGGAAAAGCAGAAGGAGAGATATACATTAAGGAAAAAGGGAGGGGAAGGTTGGGAAAATTATCTCATTATTGAAGTTTCCAAGTACAAGGCTATATGAGGAAGAAGGGTTGGGGGGGAATTGCTGATACTTGAATTTCACTCATCTGAACTGATTAAAAGAAGGAGAAATGCATATAGCTGGGTATGGAAATATATTTAACTCAACAGGAAAATAGGAAAGAGAAAGGCAAACAAAAGAAGTAGATTAAGGGAAGCATTTTTTTTTACTTAAAGTTATACAAAAGTATAGCTTTTTATAGTGTCAAAGAATCAGAAACTGCAGGGCTGCCTATCAATTAGGGGATGATTGAACAAATTAATGGGTACATAAATGTAATGGAATATTGTTATGTTGTAAGAAATGAAAAAGGAATGAATTCAGAGATACCTGGGAAGACATATGAACTGATGCAAAGAATGATAAGTAATGCCCAATCATGATTCAAGGGGACTAATGATAAACATAATGTTTATCATTAATAGGTGAAAAATTGAGAATGCAAAATAAGTTTGTTTGGGGGGGGGGGGGGGAATGCTGTATTTTTTGAAAGGAAAGGTTGGTTTTAGATATGGCCAGTATGGATATTTGTTTGGCTTGACTATGCATTTTTAACAGTGGTTTTATTTTTTCCTTTCTCTTGCAATTAACAGGAGAAGAAATGATAGTAGATTTTTACTGATTACAAAAATATAACTGATTGATGTCATCTACTTGTGAAAAAAACATACACAGTGGAAAAGTCAGGAAGGATCTCAAGCATAAGATTGCATTTCTGAGTTTCATTATTTTTTAACTGTCAAATGAGAGTGATTGCCATAGAGCTAGAGTGGGGAAAATATACCATCTTCCAACCTCTCATAGGAAGTCTAAGTTTTTTGATGCTATCTTGAAAGTTGAAGGAGGAGTCCAAGCAGAAAACAGCCTCTGCTGTTAAGGAGCTCAGTTTAATGGGAAAGACATTATAAAAATAACAATATGGAGTGAGAGTGTGTGTGTGTGTGTGTGTGTGTGTGCGTGTATGTATACACGCACACACACACACACATGTAAGCTATATACAAGAGAAATTGCAGATAATCAATAGAGATAAGGCATTAGTTTTAAAGCCTTCTCCAGACTGGAGAGACTTGAGCCAGGTAGATTAATTAGGAGAATCTTGAAATAGTCAAAATGAGAGGGAATGAGAGCCTTGAATTGGAGTGAGTGGCTTTGTGAGTGGAAAGAAGGGAACTAATAGATGTAGAGAGAGTGGACAGTACTTAGTAACTAAATTGATTGAAAATAAGGAATGAAAGAGAGTGAAGAGTAAAGAATGACTTCAAAATTACAAACTCAGATTATTTGGAGGATGATGGTCTCTTCACCAAAAATAGAGACGTCTGGAACAGGTTCAGTTTTGAACATGTTGATTTTGAGGTGCCCAAAGGACATGAAGTTTGAAATATCTAGTAAGGGGTGAGGGATATAGGACTGGAACTCAGGAGAAAGATTAGGACTGAATATGTAGATATGACGAATTAGTCTAGAGATAACTAAACCCAGGAAATTTATGTGCTTACCAAATGAGAGTATAGAAAAGAAAGAGATCAGGGTTCAAGATAGCACTTTATGACATACCCATATTGGGAGGGGAGTGTGATATGGTTAATGATTTAGTAAAGGAGAATGAAAAGAAACATTTAAATAAGTAGGAAAACCAAGAGAGATCATTGTTACAAAATTTTTATTTCACTGGTGATCTAGTCAACTCCCATAGTTTCATAAAGGATCATTTCCATGGAGGAAAGGATATGGCATGTTGCATATAGGTGAAGAAGAAAGAAGATTGAGAAAAAGTCATTGAATTTGGTAAGTAAGAGATCATTGGTAACTGCAGAAAATAGTTTCATTTGAGTGATGAACTTGGAAGTCAGATTTCAAAGGATCAGTAAAAAAAATTTTCGTTCTGAGAATACAAAAGAAGGCAAAAGACAATCTGCTCTAAAGAGGCTCACAATTATAATGGGTGTATGTGGAATGAGCTGAGATTAAGTGAAAACAATGAATAATATATTTTTTCCCCAAAAGACTTGACAGGGAAGAGAGCTATAGGATGACAGCCTCAGAAAATGGTGTAGCTTAGTTAGGGATGGGGGTTTAAAGATGAGGGAGACTTAGACATAATTGTAGGTAGAAAGGAAGGACCTATAGTTAATAATCAGTTGAAGATTAGAGGGGTTGATTGTGAAACCAACAATTCTAGAAAGTAAACAATAAACTCATAAGCAATTTTAAGACATATACATACACATATACTTGTAGATATAGATATAGATATAGACATATATAAAATTAAGGCATTTAGGTAGTATAGTGGATACAATGTTGGGCCTAAAATCAGGAAGACTCCTCATCCTGAATTCAAATCTGGCTGCAGATACTAGCAGTGTGACCCTGGACAAGTCATTTAACTCTTATCAGTTTCCCTATTAGTAAAATAATCTGGAGAAGGAAGTGGCAACCACTCCAGTATCTTTGACAAGAAAATCCTTAATAAAATGATTAAACAAAACTAAGATTTTCAAAACAATTTCCTCAGAACAACCTTCTAGTGTAGATAGTACAATATTATTCCCATTTGATAGGTAAAGAAATGAAAGCCTCAATAATCTAATTGCATGGGTAATATCAGAAATGGGTTCAGACTCAAGTCTGTTGACTCTTAGGTCCAATAGTAAATGTCTAAGGTGTATAGACATAAGAGCTATAAGATTCAGTGGAAGATCAGAATACTTCCAGCTGCGTAGTTATGGAAGGCTTCATCTAGAAGGTTGATTTTGGAACTAGATTTTGACTTAAAGATAGGATTGGAATGGTGAATACTAGAGGATAATTAAGATAGCGAGGAGCATTATGAATAAAGGTCTAGTGACAGGAAAGAGGAGCAAGACATGTCTGGGCAAGAATGTGTAAGCCAGTTGTGCAGAAGAATATTGAGAAAGAAAACAAGAAAAGCAGGTCAGGCCTTGGTTGTGTAGTTAGATAGGTTAAAAAGTTTGGACTTTATGCTTTAGGCAATAGGGAGCCATTGAATATATTGACATAATCAAAGGAAGATTAATTTGGCAGCTATTTTCAGAATGAAGTAGGTGGGAGGAGGATGAAGAGGAGACAAATGACTAGTTAGGAGAGATCTCTAATCTGTTGTGTTAAGGGGCAGGCCTGAATTAGGATCCTGAAAGTGAAGGGAATGGAGAAGAGTAGATTAATGTGAGAGCTTTAGAAGAATTCAACAAACTTTAAATACCTACAATGAACTAAGAATGCACTATGCACTGAGGATTTGAAAACAACGTATCCCCTACTCTCAAGAAGTTCATATTTTATTGGCATTTGCATGTAAGTAAAAATTATATACAAAATATAAACAAAGTAATTTTGGCTAGGGAGGAACAGGTTTACTTTGAAGATCATTTTGTTATCAAAAGAATGGGGTTTCTGAAGGTGCCTTGGAAGGGTAGGGTAGAGTAGGATGAGAATAGAAAAAATGGGTCTGCTAGGAGAAGCAATCAAGACGTGATGGCTGGGGAGATGAGCTTTGGATAAGGCAGGCTATAATTCAGAATCATAGGGATTAGGGGTAAAGCCATAGGGACTATAGATTGTCATGCCCCTTAGATAGTAATGAAAATGTTAATTTGGCTATCAATATCAAAACAAAAGGAGAAAGGGTTGGGAAATTTATGAGGGTTGCAGGGTATGGATCTTAGATATTTATGAGCTGTGTGACTTTGGGAAAGCCATTAAGTTTTCTGGGCCTCAGTTTTTTGAGAGGGTTGAACCTAATGATTTTTTTTTTAATTAAAACTTTTTATTTATAAGATATAGGTATGCATGGGTAATTTTTCAGCATTGACAATTGCAAAACCTTTTGTTCCAATTTTTCCCCTCTTTCCCCCCACCTCCTCCCCCAGATAGCAGGTTGACCAATACATGTTAAATATGTTAAAGTATAAGTTAAATACAATATATGTATACATATCCATACAGTGATTTTGCTGTACAAAAAGAATCGGACTTTGAAATAATGTACAATTAACCTGTGAAGGAAATAAAAAATGCAGGCGGACAAAAATAGAGGGATTGGGAATTCTATGTAGTGGTTCATAGTCATCTCCTAGAGTTCTTTCGCTGGATGTAGCTGGTTCAATTCAATACTGCTCTATTGGAGAACCCAATGATTTTTAAGGTCCCTTCCAATTCTAATTCTGTGATGCTATTGTAAGTTAAATGAGTAAGGGGTGGGTGCTAGAATTGATTCAATTCTCTTATTTCTAGTCACTCTTTTCTCAAAGTTAGTAGAAATGAAAACATTAATTTAATTCAATATATTAAATTCTCTTATAAGAGAAAAGGTAAAGGGGTTTTACTAGTTAGAGAAAAGCAAATCAGAGGAATGTTACATCTCTTCTTTGGAAACCAATAAGTATGTTTATTGAACATCTGCTATTTGCCAGGCACTATTTTAGAGTAAAACACAATATATAAATCTAAGAAATGTAAGAAGTCTGAAAGCTATATTCAGAGATAATATTTCTTTGTGCTATGTTCAAATACAAGTAACATTAAAGTGTCAACTGAATTGCTAAAAAAAATGTTGACTAAAAAAGGAGACAAGATAGTGAAATCAAAATCTTTGGAGGAAGGAGGTTTAGGCAAGATGGTGGATGAAAAGCAGGGACTCACCTGAACTCTTCCCAATTCCCCTCCAAACAACTTTAAAATAATGTCTTAAAATAAATTCTGGAACATCAGACTTTATTAGCCCAAGGCACCTTAAAAGATTGGCAGGAAAGATTTATCACATTTGGGTGAGAGTGGAACACAGATCCCCCAGGGCAAGATAGCAGAAGGCCTTAGGGGCAACTGAATTATTAGCAGTGCTTTTGAAACTCTTAAGTGCACAGACAATAAGGGGGTTGGACAACTGATCAGAAAGAGATTATAGGGGTCCCTTTGCTGGCACTGGGGACAGGACTCTGTTGCATTGCTTGAATACAGATTCAAGTTACATTCCCAGGGTGAGGAGAAACACTAGCACCATACCAGAGCTTGCAGACAAAGAGAAACAAGGACCCTGATCACAGTTCCAGAGTGGAAAAGAGTGCTTGTGGTCACTCACAGACCAGAGCACAGGCCAGGTCTCTCCTTAGATCATACCATTTTAGAAGAACCAAAAACTTAAAGGTTTCTAGAACTAGTTCTGAAAAAAACCTAAAACCTAAAGTTTGGAACAGTGCCACCTTTAACCCAGGACTTGAGCCCAACTTTAGTATCTAATTAAAAGTCAAGAAATAAATTAGAAAAAGAAGCAAACAACAACAAAAACACAACCATAGAGAATTACAATGGTGACAGGGAAGAGCAAAATACCAACTCAGAAGATAAGGATTTTTAAAAATCAAATAAGAGGGGCAGCTAGGTGATGCAGTGGATAGAGCGCCAGACCTGAAGTCAGGAGGACCTGAGTTCAAATTTGGTCTTAGAGATTTAATACTTCCTGTGTGACCCTGGGAAAATCACTTAACCCCAATTGTCTCAGAAAAAAAAAAGGAAATAAAGTTGGGAAATGTAATGAAGTAAAAGAAAACTGTGGGAAAAGAATCAACAGCTTGGTAAAGGAGACACAGAAAAATACTGGAGAAAACAACACCTTAAAAAACAGAATTGGCTAAATGGCAAGAGGCACAAAAATCCACTAAAGAGAACTCCTTAAAAGGTATAATTGGGGGGCAGCTAGGTGGGACGATGAATAGAGGACAAGCCCTGAAGTCAGGAGGACATGAGTTCCTGAGTTCAAATGTGATCTCAGACACTTAATACTTCCTAGCTATGTGACCCTGGGCAAGCCACTTAACCCCAATTGCCTCAGGAAAAAAAAAAGAGAGAAAAGAAAAGGTATAATTGGACGAATGGAAAAGGAGGTACAAAAACTTAAAAATTAGAATTGGACAAGTGAAAACTTGAAACATCAAGAAATAATAAAAACAAAAATCAAAAGAATGAAAAAATAGAAGAAAATGTGAAATATTTCATTGTAAAGCCAACCTGGAAAATAGATTAAGAAGAGATAATTTAAGAACTATTGCACTACCTAAAAGCTATGATCAAAAAAAGAGCTTACTTATTATTTTTCAAGAAGTTATCAAGGGAAACTGCCCTTATATTTTGGAAGGAGAAAATAAAATAGAAATTGAAAAGAATTGCAAGGATCATTCTGAAAATCATTCCAAAAGAGATCCTGAAATGAAAACTCCTAAGAATTTTATATTCAAATTCCAGAGCTCCAGGTCAAAGAGAAACTATTATAAGCAGCCAGAAAGAAACAGTTCAAATATTATGAAGCCACATTAAGGATAACATAAGATGTAGCATCTACATAAAAAGATTGGAAAGGGAGGGATGTTTACAATGTAAACTATGAAAGCTTCAACTATAGCAAGATTTTTGGTTCGTAGTATGTATAGATTTAGTTCAATTCAACGAATATTAAATGTCTACTGAGTGGAAGACTGTTGTAGGTGATGGTGAAAGACAAGTGCATGAATGAGGTCTGCGAGTTACATTGAGTATATCATAAGCATTCTTTTTAATGGTAAAGAGCAACATTAACTTTTTGCTTTGTGTTTACTAAGCATCACATGAGACATCATAGTGAGTGTAAGTAGAACTGTTGCCAAGCTGTATTGCTGATGACTTTTACCAAATTAGAGATGGTTCAAGCTGCACAAAAAATATTCTAAAAAATAAAGACAATAAACAAGACAAAAGTTTTATGCAACTCCCCCCACCTTAATTTTAATTTCTTTCTTTCCTTCCCCTCCTCTTTTCCCCTCCTTCCTTTCCTCCATCTTGTTCTTGCTTTCTCTTCCTTCCTTCCTTCATATAAATTCATACATATATATATCCACATGTGGAGCAGAGTCTACAATATTTTTGATGCATATTTCTTGGTGAAGAAAGCCTGTTCCATTCTGATTTGGGTTGTAAAGACTCAGTATGTGACTCATCTTTGTATTTGCCTGAGAAACATGCTACATGTCACAGAAAGCATTCCTCTTTCCTATCTTGGACAAACAATTGATGCTGTTTGGGGTTTGAAACAATTAATAGAAAACTTTACCTATTATATTAAGATAAAATGGATTAAATTAAGGGGAAAAATAAAGGACTGTTATTAATAAACTAGTATTTGTGAAAATAAAGTTTTAATGAGAGGAAAAATAAAAAGAAATATTAATTGACATGCTTGAGAGAAGAACACAAAACACTGTTTACATTGATAACTTTCTGATGCCTTTTCCACAAAAAAGGAATGGCAAGAGGATCTTATCTTTGTTTCTTTCATTTTTACACTGAAGTATTTCAGTCAAGCTAAGATCAGGCAAATAATTTTCTCCTGGACATTTATAATTATCTCCATTTTATTTGTGCTGCAAAAAAATGTTTCAGAAAGATAGTTTCAGAAGAATAATATTAAATGAAATCATGCAGTTCTCAAATCCTTTAGAAAAAAAAAAACACTCCTAGTCACTTTACACAAAAAATATGTGAGACTTGAGAGCCATTAAAAGGGATATACTTGTAAAAATATCAATATATTTACCTTGCACTTAAAAATCTGACCACCTGTAGGTGCCAGAAGTTTATGATTTCATGTATAATCCTCTCCTGTTCTTGATATATTGAAATATTCATGTTAAGTTGATGAGAAGTTTTTACATACATTTAAACTTTATATTTGATAGTTTGAGTATACATAGCATATTTTAAAACTTTCTATTTCATGTGGCTCTTTTTTTGGAGATAAATAAGAAAAATAAGGATGATTTTTGTCATATTTCTGCCAGCTGAAAGATTTTTTTTTCTTCATTTGAAATGACAGCTACAAAGTGATGTTATATATTTATGAGAAAGACAAGTTTCATATGCTGAGAATTTGAAGAAAATGTTTACTATTCAACTTTTCACTCAGATTGTTTTAATATTTGTTAGTAATGCTGATATTTTTAGTCTCTTATTATACTTTTCTGCCCTTTTATCCTATTCTTTCTTTTTTTTTTTTTTTTTCTTTTTGCTGAGGCAATTGAGATTAAGTGATTTGCCCAGGCTCACACAGTTAAGACCAAGTGCCTGAGGTCAAATTTGAACCCAGCCCCTCCTAACTTTAGGCCTGGTGCTCTATCTACTGCACCATCTGGCTGCCCCATTATCCTATTCTTTCAATTGTTGATGAAACTTTCTCTCTCCTAATTTCTTTCTTTCATCTTTTTTTCTTCTGTTTTGTATATTCATTCTTTCCCCCTTTCTCTTCCATAGCCCTTCCTCCCCCTTCTTGCTTATTTATGCCTTAAATACTTTCACACATTGCTCTATTTTATTGGTGGTAAACTCCTAATTACCACTGTATTTCATTGAACCTGTTGCCTAATTTCTTCTTCTTCTTCTTTTCTTCTTTTCTTCTTTTCTTCTTCTTCTTCTTCTTCTTCTTCTTCTTCTTCTTCTTCTTCTTCTTCTTCTTCTTTCTTCTTCTTCTTCTTTCTTCTTCTTCTTCTTCCTCTTCTTCTTCCTCTTCTTCTTCTTCTTCTTCTTCCTTCTTCTTCTTCCTCTTCTTCTTCCTCTTCTTCTTCCTCCTCTTCTTCCTCTTCTTCTTCCTCCTCTTCCTCCTCTTCCTCTTCTTCTTCCTCCTCTTCCTCCTCTTCCTCTCCTCCTCCTCCTCCTCTCCTTCTTCTTCCTCTTCTTCTTCTTCTTCTTCTTCTTCTTCCTCTTCCTCTTCTTCTTCTTCTTCTTCTTCCTCTTCCTCTTCTTCTTCTTCCTCTTCTTCTCCCTCTTCTTCTTCCTCTTCTTCTTCTTCCTCTTCTTCTTCCTCTCCTCCTCCTCCTTCTCCTCCTCCTTCTTCTTCTGTTTTCTCTTCAGTTCTTTCACTTTTATTATTATTAATATTATAACGTTTTATTCTTTTTATTGACAGAACATATGCATGGGTAATTTTTTTACAACATTATCCCTTACACTCACTTCTGTTCCGATTTTTCCCTTCCCTCCCTCCACCCCTTCCCCTAGATGGCACGCAATTTTATACATGTTAAATATGTTATAGTATATCCTTGATACAATATATGTGTGCAGAACCGAACAGTTCTCTTGTTGCATAGGAAGAATTGGATTCAGAAGGTAAAAATAACCTGGGAAAAAAAACAAAAAATGCAAACAGTTCACACTCATTTCCCAGTGTTCCTTCTCTGGGTGTAGCTGATTCTGTCCATCATTGATCAATTGGAAATGAATTAGATCTTCTCTTTGTCGAAGATTCCATCAGAATACATCCTCATACAGTATTGTTTTTGAAGTATATAATGATTGAGATAGCTTCTTAATGGGAGATGACTCCCTCTCTCATTGGCTGTGTGTGTGACTCACAGACCCTTTTTAAGTCCATGGTAAGCAGCAGGTTGCTATCTTTATCTTGAGGGAGCTGAGCCAAGTAGATAGCCAAGAGAGGTAAGGAGCTTGATAGTGAACATGTGGGTCTCCAGACCACATGTTCACTTGGGAGTTAACAAGTCAGGGCAATATGTGAGCAAGTATAATAAAGATTTTAAGTTTGCACATGGCTGTTCTTGAGCGCGCTATCTGTTATTAAACTACGATTCAAGAAATCATAGCCAGAGATCTCTGAAGGCCTCAGAAGAGGCAACCCAGGTAGAATTAGTTGATACTGCAAAGGTCAGTGGCCAGAAATACCCTGACACCCTGGGAATTAGGAGAGACTGGCAATGTGAAATATCGGGTAATTCTAGGGCTTTCACAGATGAAGTGACTGCCCAGGGTTAAGTAATAAAATGATATTTACATCATACAAAACAAATTTCCAAAAAAGTAAGAAAAAGAAAGAGAAGAAAATATACTTCAATCAAACCATTAGTTCCTTGTCTGGAGGTAGATATTATGCTTTATTATGTGCCCTTTGATATTTTGGCCATTGTGTTATCGAGGTTACTGTATTTTTTTTCTCTTTTCTGAGTTTTATTTTAAATTTATGGAATAGAACAAGTATGTCCAAAACAGCATCATAAAAAAGATGATTGCATATGAAACGGTACATCTGCTATGTGCAATTTACTATTCCTTTCAAATATACAACAAAATTATGTGGATTTCTTTTCTTCCTCCTTCTCTGACTTAAATATGACTAGACACTATTAGGTGTATATGTATACATATATATATATGTATGTAAAATTATTCTTTACATACTTCTATTAGTTCTTTTTCTGGATGCAGATAATTTTTTTTCATATGTGCTTTGTAGTTAATTTTCACATCATAAATAAAGTCAAAATAACTTATTTACACAGTCATTTTTAAAACAGCATTGCTGTTATGGTTTACAGTGTTCACTTGGTTCTGTTCATTTTGCTCTTTATTATTTTGTGGAAATCTTTTCATATTTTTCTAAAAATCACCAAACTCAGAGGATTCTGGGAAGATGGTAGAGTAGGTTAAATTTTAGGCTCTCCTGATTTTCTCTACAAATAGAACAAATTTGCACCTTAGGATGAACATAGACTTGTAAAGAATCAAGAAGATTTAGGGTAGAACAAGAGTCCTCATGATATAACCCCAAAAGATCTGAAAAAAACAAAACAAAATACACAAGCTGTGTGAAGTGCAAATATCTCTCGGCTAGCTCCACAGAAACACCAAGTGGGGCTAGCTGGATATGGAGTCTCAGCAGGAACCACAGAAACTTTCATCTTCCAGACTGCTTGCGCATTCTGGATCTGAATATGGGAAGACTGAAGCTCAGCTGATTAGGAATGCCAGGCCAGGCTGTGCTTCAGAGACTCAGCCCTAGGTGAGAAGGAACCAGCACCTGATGAATACAAAGGCAGGCGATAAGAGGCAGAAATGCTGCACTTGCTGGAGGATGGAGCTTTTGGTTTGTGGTTCTTGATCAGTGCAGAGAGCTGAAGTGAAGCCAGAGACACCATCCCTCTCCCCTTCTTCCCCATTAGAGATGTTTATGCAGATGTTTATACCTCTTATAAAAACAACAACAACAACAAAAAACAACCCAGCAAAGAAGAACCCTATCATAGAAACATACTCTGTGAACAGAAGCAAAGATTGGGAATCATCTTCAGAAGACACTGAAGTAAAAAATGTTTCTACCCCAAAGAGTAACATGAAATGGCTCCCTGCCCAGAGAGAATTTATAGAGGAATTCAAAAAAGAATTTAGAAGTCAAATGAGAGATATAGAGGAAAAACTAAAAAAATAAATAAAAACCATCCAAGAAAAACAAGAAAATTATGATAAAAAGTTAGCCAATTAGAAAAGGAAGTACAGAGTCTCAAAAATGAAAATAATTGAAAATTAAAATTGGGCAAAGGAAAGCCAGTGAAGTTATGAGAGACTGAAGAAATAACAAAACAAATTCTAAAGAATGAAAAAATAGAACAGAATATGAAACACAAGAAAAATTCATATTACATGGCAACATCAATATTATACAATAATCAAATCTGATGAATGTGACTCTTTCCAAAAATGAGATGACTGATACCAGTTTCAATGGTCTTGTGATGAAGAGAGCTATCTATACCTAGAGACAGGACTGTGGGAATTGAATGTGGATTACAAGATAACATTCTTACTCTTTTTGTTGTTCACTTGCATTTTGTTTTCTTATTCATTTACTTTCCCTTTTGATCTGATTTTTCTTGTGCAGCAAAAGAATTGTATAAATATGTTTACACTTATTGGATTTAATATATTTTAACATATATAATTGCTTTGAATTGCTTACCATCGAGGGGAGAGGGTGGGAAGAAGGAGGGGAAAATCTGAAACACAAGACTATGCAAGGATCAGTGCTGAAAAATTATCCATGCATATGTTTTGAAAATAAAAAGCTTTAAAAAAAGAAAAGAAAAAAAATTACAAACCTAGAAAACATATCAAGAAGACAAAATATAACAATAATTGGACTGCCTGAAAGTTGTGACCAAAAAGAGGACTTTGACACAATAATGCAAGAAATAATCCAAGAAAATTGTCTTGGAGTGATAGAACACGAGAGGAAAATAGAAACAGAAAAAGGAACTCATTGAGATCTTTTGTGGAAAACACATAGGAACATTATTGCCAAATTTTGAAACTACCAGATCAAAGAGAACGTTTTGCAAGAAACAAGAAAAAAACAATTCAAATACACTGAAGCTACAATTAGAATTGTACAGGACCTAGCAGCAGCCATAATAAATGATCACAAATCCTGGAATACAATTGTCTACAGACAATCAAAAGAATTAGACCTGTAGCCAAAAATATCATATCCAGCAAAATTATTCATACTACTAAATGAGAAAAATGGATATTCAATGAATTTGAGAATTTTCAAGGCTTTCTCTCAAGACTATTGTAATCTTATAGCTAGTATCTTATTTAAGATTTTCCATCCATATTTATTAATTAAATTGGTCTATAATTTCCTTTTTCTGATTTTACTCTTCCTGGTTTAAGTATCAGTATGATATATTTTTTCATAAAAGGAATTTAGTAGGATCCCTTTTTATTTATTCAAAATAATTTATTTAATATTGGATTTAATTTACTTTAAAATGTTCAATACTCATAATTTTCAAAATTGTTTATTTTTATAATATTATATAATAATAAATAAATAAATAAAATAAATTCAGTTCAAACAAGTTTTCCTCAGGCTTTTCTGAAACCATCCATTTCATCCTTTGTAACACAACACTATTCTATCATCTTTATAAATCTACAAAAATTAAAACATGTAACTTTCAGAGCTGGTCTGCTTGTCAGTGATTCCTTCTTATCCTTTGATTGTAGAAAACTAAACCTACTATATTTTATCATGACATAATATGGAGAAAGAAACTGGTATAAGTTGATCATTTAAAAAGTTAAGAATTATGACTCCTTCATTTCCATTAGCTTTCCTAGTGTTGCTCTGCCTGATTCAGATAGAATCATAAGATCTTAACATGGTTAATTCAACCATACCTGAACATGTATGAACATACCTGATAATTATAATCTAGAAGAGCTCTAGCTTAGTGGAGGGCAGGGCAGCTCATTTCATTTTTAGATATCTCTAGTTAGGAAGATTTTCCTTACATTATGGCTAAACCAACCTCCCTTCAACTTCCTCTTATTGCTGCCTTATGGAGCTAAGCAGAATGCAGGTTTAATCCTCCTTTTAAACTGCAGTACTTTAAATATTTGAAGATAGCCATTTCCCCTCTGACCCAAAGTCTTTTCTTCTCCAAGCTACATATCCCCAATTCTTTTAACTTGTCATCATATGACATAATCTTGAGATTCCTCATCATCTTGGGTCACTTTCTTCTGAAAGTTGTTTTCTAGGTTCTCAATATCCTTCCTTAAAATGTGGTATCATAGATCAAAATCAAATATTTCATATATGGATTCCCTATAGTCTCTTTCAGCTCTAAATCTGTGATCATATCACTATTACTTCATAACTTTTAGACACTGTCTCTTCTGATGTAGCTTACAGACACAAAGTTTTGTTTTGTTTGTTTTTTTGGCTATCCTGTGACATTGTTAACATGAATTATGTTTAAGGCCCATTAAAACTCCTAAATTGACATTGTCATTAAGCAACTCTTTTTTTGTGTGTGTATCTGGTCATTGAACAAGTCTTATCATATTGTCCATATCTCTACATTTTTGTCTGTAAGAGAATGGGAACTTTGTCAAATGCTTTGCTAAAATCTAGGTAAACTATTACATTTCTCTGATTTATCAGAATGAGGTTATTCTGAGATGAACTTATTTAAAAAGACTATAAAATCACAATGCATTGTTTTAAAAAAATTTTTATTCTATAGAGCCATACTAATTATTTAAAATCCAGGACAAGGTGTATCAAAAGTTTAGAAGGGGCTTCAGAGATCTAGTTTAATCCACTTTTGATCCTAAGACTTGACTCCTTCTGAAATTCTAGAACTGGTTATTAAGTGGATGATTTAAATGGATGAACTAGAAAAATAAGCAGGTATCATACAGAACTAATATAGCTTTATGAAGTTCCTCATCTTTGGAAGCCCTTAAGTGAAGATTGGACAAGGGATTCAAAGTCAATTTTACTGAACCATAAGTTGCATCATCTCACTATTTAAAAAAAAATCAGGACATTTGCCCTTATTAATATTAATAGGTACTTAATGTATGTTGAATGAATTTTAGTTTTCTACACAGAAAATTAGGGGTAGATCTAAGAACAAAGGAAAATACTTTCTGATTTGCCCTGGCTAGTTGCTTAGCCCACATCTGTAATCTAGAACTTCAAAATGTCTTCATCATAAAAGGTCCTACTACATTTACTCAATGAGCATAACTCATTTTAGTTAAGCATTGACAGAAAATTGGCTGCTTTGTCAAAGGATTCTTTTCCTAATTCCTTTTCTTGTTTTATATAATCATCTCCAAAAATGGAGCTTTCCTACTTTTATGATTAATAGTAATGGATCATTTTTATCTAAGAAAAGGTGTCAATGCCATTGGGAAGGAGCAAGAGACTATTTGTAACCATGGGAGTAATATCATAATGAATCATCCTAAAAGCAAGGTCAGTTAATAATCAACATATATCTTCCATCATTACCAACTCTATCCCCTCTAGTCCAAAAAAAGCTGCAGGTTAAACATTATTGGGTGATCTCTTTCAGAAATTCTATCCAGAGGCCTAAAAGAAAACTCAAACACTTGATGGCCATTAGAACTTTTGATTGATTATGCAGTACTTCAATTTAGACTAGAAAATAATTTTTTGTTGTGTATATATATATATATATATATATATATATATACACCCTAGGCTGAGAAAGAAAATTGTAAGATTTTGCAAGATGACTAGAAATCTCAGCAAATTAACTATAGTGATACTAATTAACTATTTAAAATCCAAGACAAGTTGAGTTAGCATCATAAAATCCCAGAGTTATAAAGGGACCACAGAGGTCATCTAGTCTAATCCTTACCTCATACAGAAGCTTCTCCTACAACACATCCTGCAAGAAGTCATTTAATCTGAAGGGCCTCCAGAAAGGGACTTAGTATTTCCCAAGGCAGTCCATTCTAGTTTAGATATCATTAGTAGTTAAGAAGTTCTTCCTCATATCAAATTAAAACCTGCTATTCTTTAACTTCCAAAAATCAAACCTATATCTGTCCTTCAGGAATAAATCAAAACCAGTCTAATGTTTCCTCCACATAATAGTTTTTCAAGGAATTGAAGTCAGCTCTTAAGTTCTTTTCTGTCTTTTCTCCATCTTAAAACATTCTCATTTCCTTCAACCAGTACACTTATAATATGATTTTAGGTATCTTCACCATCTGATCATTGTCTTACACACTTTTAGCCATTTGTCAATATCCTCCCAAAAATGTGATTCACAAAACACAGTGCTTCAGATATAGTGTGACCAAGATAGTAGCACTAATCACCCTAATCACTCCGAACACTAGGTTTCTGTTAGCCTAAGAAGGCATTGGTTTTGTTTTGTTTGGGGTTTTTGGGTTGTCATATCAGTTTTTATTTGAATTGAGCATGTAGTCCTTTAAAATCTTTATTCTTCCTATATCCTTTGATTCCATAATGCCATTATTTGATCTATTTCCAAAGATAGTTGAAGGAAAGAAGAACCTCTACTCTTTAAAATATTTATAGCAGTTCTCTTTGTGTTGGCAAAGAATTGAAAATTTCAAGGATGACCATTAATTGGGGAGTAACTGAACAAGTTGTGTTATATAATTATATAATTATGATGGAATTAAATACTGTGTTATAAGAAATGATGAGCTCAGAAATCTTAGAAACATATGGAAAGACATGAAACAATGAGGAGCAAAATGAACAGAACCAAGAAAACACTATATACAATAACAACAATCTTAAGAACAACTTTAAGGAGTATGTTTTGTCTATTATAAATACCCAAATTAACTATAAAGGATATATAAAGACATTATCTACATCCAGATAAAGAAATGATAAATAGAAGTATGTATAGAATAGTTTTACATAATACAAACATACATATACATGCATGCATATATATTCATGCATACATACATACATATATACACTATCTATTTGTATGTAATGGCAATCATCTCTGAAAAGAGGTAGGGAGACAAGAAAAA
The DNA here is from genome assembly GCF_902635505.1 of Sarcophilus harrisii. NCBI lineage: Eukaryota > Metazoa > Chordata > Mammalia > Dasyuromorphia > Dasyuridae > Sarcophilus > Sarcophilus harrisii. The sequence goes on from NC_045427.1 coordinate 454,184,482, forward strand.
ATATTAACATGATAATTTTTCTTTATATTTAAAAGGAATAGCAAGTTGTACATAATCGATTTGCAATTTCATGTTTGATTATTTTTTCTTGAGCTGTTATGAAAATACTTGTTTTGTTTCATAAATTAAATTAAATAAAAAGTAAAATAAAGTAAACATAATCTCTACTCCTTTTCTCATGAACTATTTTTATAGTCTGCTTATATTTTATCTCTCCTACTAGAATTGCTAGAATTACTTCTTTGGTTGTTTCCATGTGTCATATAATTATTGTAAAAATTCTCTCACCAGCAGACATAGGATATATTGCAATAACCCTGGGCTCTGAAAATAAGCTTCTGAATATGACTGTGGCTCTTGGGGGGCCTTATAGGTCTTCTAAGGATGTTTTCATGAGTCTTAAGTACCTTGGATCAGTTACCAATTACCAAGCACAGAGTTTAGGGTCAGGAATTAGGATTATAATTCCTTTTGGTTGTCCTGTAATGTAATTATATATTATTTATAATTATGCATATGTATATGACAGTATATTGTACCTATTTATCTTATACAATACATAGGTATAATATTTTAACATTAATGTGAACATTAAATTGTAATCATCAAGGAAAGATTAAATAAAATTATATTTAGCATACTGTTTTTGTAAATCAGGGAACTGTCCAGCATATTTTAATAAAGATTTTCACCAATGATTAAAAAAATAAAGTTTTATATCATACATATATATATTTAATATATTACATGTATGTGTATAACAAGAAATGTTATTAAAATAAATAGCTGAATATTTAATAAGATAGTCTTATGTTTCTCTTTCCCTTCTCAGTGAAACTACCAGAAAAAACTGTTTATATTCCTTGCCTTCATTTCCTTTTATCTTACTTCTTAAGCTCTGCATCTCACTGTATTCAGATCCATTTTCACTTGTCTTGATCTGTATCTTGTCACTGGATCCAGATGGCTCAGGAGAAGAAAGTGAAGCTAGTGACTGAACAGCCCACCCTCACTTAAATCCAATTAAGATGAGAAGGATGTTCTCAGAAAAATCTATAAAGTCTTCTACGAACCCCCCCCCCCAAAGTGAAATGTACAACTTACAAAGTAATAGCAATGTTGTGAGATGGTGGGTTGTGAATGACTGCTATTTTCAGCTATACAGTGATCCATGACTACTCTAAAGAAATTTATCATGAAAAATGCTATCCATACCTAAAGAAAGAACTGATTGTGTCTGAATACAGATTGAAGCATATTCTTTAAAAAAATTTTATTTTTCTTGAAGGTTTTGTTTTTTTTCAGGAAGAGGAGGGAGATCTGTGTTTCCTTTCACAACATTACTTTTATGGAAATGTTTTGCCTAATTTCACATGTGCCTTTTTAAAGGTGGGGAGGAAATGAGAGCATCTGGAATTTTGTTTTAAAAACAAATGCAAAAAATTGTTTTATATGTAATTGTCAAAATAAAAATATTAAATATAAATATAAAAGAAAGTTTAAAAAATAAATTCCATTAACTTGAAAATCATGACATAACTTCCTGAAGTCATGGTCGTCTTTCAGAATGAAGGACAAACAACAATAATTTCTTGCAAATTGGCTTTTCAATGAAACCACTCTCTTCAAATTACCGGTGATCTCTTAATTGGCAAATCCAACAGTTTTTTCTTAATTCTCTTCTTGAATTCTTTGTAATATCTGACACTCTTAATCACTCTCTTCTGAGTACTCTCTTCTTTATGGATTTTCATGACATTGCTCCTTCCTGATTCTCCTGCCAATCAGATTGTTCCTTTTGTCTTCTTTGCTAGATCATAAACCACATAACATCCCCTAATTTTGGGTGTATAACAAGGCTTACTCCCAGTCCCAGATTCTTATGTTTTCTTTCTTGATGATATCATAGCTGCCATTGATTCAATTATTATCTCTCTGATGATAGACTGAAGACTTTTGATAACTTGATGGGAGACTTATCCCATGGAACTCAAATGTGAATAGTTTTTTAGATCAGATATGTTTACTATAATTAGAGGGAATAAGAGGAGGGAAGGAAGAAAAAAAGGGCACCAATTTAAATCTGCTGCTTAGAAATAAGAGCTCTAGTCTCTCTACTGAGCTCTAACATCATATTGCTCACTAACTTGTGAACAGTTGTCCTGTTTCAACCAGATGTCCTGTAGGCATCTTAAACTTAATAGATCCAAAATAGGACTCATTTTCTCACCACCCTGAGCCTGGAGAATTCATTCTTCTTCCTAATTTCTTTATTTCTATCAAGGGGTACATATTCTTACAGTCACTCAAGTTAGCAACTTTGGAGTTATTTTTGATTGTTCACCATCTCATCTATTATATCCAATCAGTTGCCAGGTCTTAATAATTCTACACTACTTTTGCATCTTTCCTTTGTACACAAATATTACATGAGTTTGGACCCTTGTAATTTCTCAACTATATGATTGCAGTAGCTTTTTAAGTCATCTCTCTGATGCCAGTCTCTGTCTTTTTTTATATTATTATTGAAGCTTTTTATTTTCAAAACATATGCAAAATATTGCAAAACCTGTTGTTCCAGTTTTCTTCCCCTTCTCCCCACCCTCTCCCCTAGATGTTAAGTAATCCAATATATGTTAAACATGGTAAAATTATATGTAAAATCAATACACGCATACATATTTATACAATTATCTTGCTGCACAAGAAAAATCAGATCAAAAAGGAAAAAATGGGAAAGAAAATAAAATTCAAGTAAACAACAACAAAAGAAGCAAAAATGCTATATTGTAATCCTACACTCTGTTCCCACAGTCCTCTCTAGATGGCTCTCATTATCACAAGATTATTGGAATTGTCCTGAATAATCTAATTGTTGAGAAGAGCCACATACATCAGAATTGATCATCATATAATCTTGCTGTTGCTATGTACGATAATCTCCTGGTTCTGCTCATTTCACTTAGCATGAGTTCATGTAAGTCTCTCCAGGCTTCTCTGAAATCATCCTGCTGGTTGTTTCTTATAGAACAATAATATAACATTCATATATCATAAGTTATTCAGCCATTCTCCAACTGATGGGCCATCCATTCAGTTTCTAGTTTCTTGCCACTACAAAAAGGGCTGCCACAAACATTTTTGCACATGTGGGTCCTTTTCCCTCCTTTAAGATCAGCCTCTGTCTTTTATAATCCATTCTGCTTATAGCCATTAGTGATAACTCTTTTTTAAAAAGTCAGATTATGTCATTCCCTTACTGAAAAATCTCTAGTGATTCCCTTTTGCCTGTAAGATAAAATACAAATTCTACTATTTAGTATTTAAAGTCCTTTACAACCTGGCTTCATCCCACTTTTCTAGACATCACATGTTACAGCCCTTCATATATCTTAAGTCTAGAAAATTGTCCTTCCTCTTTCTCACATACAACAGTCTACTAACCTCCATTCTATTTTCCATTCATGGAATATATTCTCTCTACTTTTTAGAACTTTTAAGAGCCTTTTTAAATGCTATCATCTAAATGAGACCTTTCCTCATCCTCCAACAAGCTATTGCTTTCCTCCCTCATTCCCAAGATTACCTTGTATTTAATTTGTACTTTTGTATTTATATGTATGTATGCCTCTATGTGTGTGTACACACATATATAGATAGTTTTGTCCTCAGTAGAATATATACTCTTTAAATGTAGGGATTATTTAATTTTTGTCCCAGTATCCCCATAGCCTAGAACTTTAAGTATCTGAATAGTAAGCACCTAATAAATAAAACTTTTGATGTACAATCCATGGCTATGGGGAATAATGAAGGTGCCAGTCAAGAAAACTTTCCAGCTAGACTTTGGCCACATGTCTAGGCCAAAAAGAAAAACAAACAAAAAGGATTTTGAGATTGAATGCATCAATTTGATACCTGAGGGTTACTTGTCCTGTATTTAATCTTGAACCTTATCTCTCATACTTTATTATTGGTTTTAATCCTATTTCTGCTTCATATTTTGTCTCCCATCTCTGCTTCTTTCAAATGAATTATTTGTAAAGTACTTAGCATAGGGCCTGGCACATAGTAGGCACTTAATTAATGTTTGTTCCCACCACCTCCTTCTTGCTCCATGACTCATTTGTTCAATTCTTGACACTGAATTCTTCCCACACTGATTCTTAACTCTGCCTCCAGTGAACTTAATGATTAATTTTTTCTTCCCAGCACTTCTCAAACTAGGAAGAATTCAAACTGCACCATGAACACATTCATTTGTAGATGTCATGACCATGACCCCCATCATGGCTCAGGAAGTCTTGCTTCATTCCTAGCAAAATCATTACCCCTAGATGGGAGTTGGGAAGGGACCTGCCAGCTATGGTTTCCAGCAGTAACTGTTAAAGCTACAAGCCCAAGGATACTTTAGAAATTGGGCCAAGTTTTGGGCAGGGAACTAGTCTTCAATGAAGCGAATGCCTGGCTAGATGCCCAGCTAGACATCTTTGTGGGGAGTTTGAATGTTAAATGCTTAATACTCAAGGCTTTTTTGGCTGAGCTAGGAATCTTCATCCATGGCAGTTTTTCCTCAGAGAGCCCAGATAGCTTTCCTGATCTTTTGACTAAAACTTCAGGTTGTCCACTGAGACATGCCTTGACCTCTGACTACACCTTTTTTTAAGTTTTTTATTTTCAAAATATATGCATATTTTTCAACATTTACTCTTGCAAAACCTTGTGTTCCAATTTTTTTTTATATACTTCTCTAATACACTTTGAGGGCTTCCTGTGTGCAGCAATTCCAAGAAGTTTTTGGAGATTCACCTTGTTTGGAATCTGCAAACCAAGAAATTTATCAGCTTCATCAGTATGTACTCTGATGTAGGATATGACAGCCACATCCAAAGGATTGAGTGACCAATCTATGAAAGGCTTAACAGACCTTATAAACTAGCTTGATTGAAATTTTCAATCAAAAATTTAAAATTGAAAAAGAATGGAAACTTTCTTGCTTGAAGCTGCCCAGGCTTATATTTTTCATTTAAACAACTAAATATAGGTGAAGGCTTAAAAACTGGTAGAAAATGAGGGCATAAAAGTTATTCATTTATTTTTGAACATTATTCTGTATTTATGCCATTATTGGTTCAAAAAGTTATTAAAACAAAATGTATACAAGAAATTATTAATACTATTGGAAATAACTGGTCAAAGTATACAGGTAAAATGGAACTCACAGTGAGTAGTGATGTTGAGAAAAGACTAGAAAGATAAAAAGACAACTCATGTTCATGTAAAAGTTTTTTTTTTAATTCAACAATATTTTATTTTTCCAATCTCATGTAAAGAAAACACTCATTTTTGTAAGATTTTAAATTCTAATTTTTTTTCTGCCTCCTTTCCTTCTTTTCCCTTCCTCAAGACAGCAAGCAATCTGATATAGACTATACAACCATTTTAAACATTTTGCTATTATTCATGTTGTGAATAAAAACCAGCTCAAAAAGGAAAAACAATAAAAAGAAACAGCAAACAAATAAAAAAAATGTGAAAATATTATGCTTTGATTCACATTCAGTCTTCATAGTTCTTTCTCTGGATGTAGATGGCATTTTCCATCCCAGTGTATTGGAATTGTCTTGTATCAATGTACTGCCAAGAAGAGCTATAATTGATCATTGTCATAATTTATCATCACATAATCTTGCTAAAACAGTTTATTTCTAAGAGGTATATTTACTTTTGAACATGAATTTTCAGGTTAGCAACATGTAATGTGGGATCTTATCATGTGAAAAATATAAGAATAACAAGAACTTTAAATTTTTTGAAAACTGGTTCACCGAGGCCACTGTATCAAGTACTTAAGTATGCTTCAGGCAAAGAGAGAGAAGTTTATCAAGACTATTTAACAAAAAATCAACTATTTACAATGGGTGAGCTCAGTGATACTCAAAGCATCCAGTATTCCTGATGAAATGATTATTTATGCAATGGCAAAGTAGAGTATTAGTATTATGCAGAGAAAACAGCTGAATTGAATAGAAGCAAAGAATCTAATCCCACTTTGTCTATTTTTCTACTTTAGTATCTTACTATTTTAAATATATATATCAGCAAGAAGAATTTCTCCATGCCTAGAAGAGAAACAATATAATGGTAATTAATTTCCCTTGAATTCTTCACGATTTATTCTTTAGTGTTCTACTCTTTTGTTATAGCAATTTGCCCACAGTAGAGGCTGACCTTTCCAATAATATGTTAACATTTTCATAGAGCTTTAAGATATGCAAAGTACTCCATGCTATTTCATTTGAACTGCATAAAATTCTGTTAAGTACATATGACAGGTATTATCTGTTTTACAGATGAGGAAATAAAATAGCGGCAATAAATCTCCCTTAATTTCTTCACAGTTTATCCTGTAGCATCCTATAGAAAACAGCAGTTTGCCCATAGTAGGGACAAATCCATCCCAATACTTTTCAGTAATATTAATAACTGACATTTCAACATTTTAACATTTGCAAAGTTCTTTACGTATATTATTTCATTTGAAATAACAATTCTGTAATGAAGACATTACAGGAATCTTCATTTTACAAAAGAGGAAACTGAGAGATTATAAACTTGCCCATATGCCCATAGGATATGCACTTTGAACATAGATTTGAACCCAGATTTTCTTGCCTCCAAATTTAGTACTCATTCCACTACTACATGCTGTCTTTTCTTCCAAAATGTGAAGTATTTGAGAGTAAACTAAGTTAACATGCAAATATGGGTTGCCAGTTCTGTAATTTAGTGGGAAATTTTCTGTTTCAACATGGCAGTCACCCACTGCTTCTTCATTTCCCCATCTGTCCCCCCAATATGGGATAATGACTGAGATATGTTAAAACAGAGCTAGATGACTCTAATGGCTCACAATGTTGTTATTGCCCTTCACATATCCAGGGTAATCATCATTATTATATTGATGTGTCCAGCCTACGGCTTAATGGGAAGACTCCAGAATGATGCAATGCAAATGGCAATAGCTTTCTACTTTTTCAAGAATGTCAAACAAGAGAGATGAATTTAAGAATTACATTTTCTATTGCCATGCCTTTGTTTGAACTTTGATTTAACTGACACTTTATAGAGTTGTCTGGGATCCTGAGAGGTCAAATGACTTGCCCCTATGACAGAGCTAGTATATATTAGTGATGACATCTGAACTCAGATTTTCTTGTCTCCAAGGTCTGATCTCTAACAGTGGTTAGAGATCTACACTACATAATAAAACTTTTGTATTACCACCTTACTTTAAAAAATCTAAATCACCATATAATCTATCTTATAACTTGGTTTTTTTTTATTGCTTTTCAAACAATGACTAAAGAATGATTTTTGAGCATGCAATTATGAATTATGTACTTTCATTTTATCTGAAAATTAAGATATTCAAGGAAGGCACACATTTTCTCATTTTAATATTATAAAATGTGCAGTTTCACTTAATTCTAAAACAACTGCATTGGGGCAGCTAGTTGGTGCAGTGGATAGAGAGCACTGGCCCTTTAGGATCTGAGTTCAAATCCAGCCTCAGATATGCACTAGCTTTGTGACTGGGCAAATCACTTCACCCTAAGTTGTCTCCAAAAAGACAAAAAAAAACTTAATTGCATGTTTCAGTTTCTAAGAACCTGAACTTAAGAGAAGAGAGGTAGGGAAGATAGAACTCAAGATTGTAACTAAGTGCACATGGGGGTGAAGGATCTTGAAGAGTGGAGAGAGGACAGAAGTTGTGAATCTCAGAAGTTAAGAGTGGGAAGATAGTGAAGAGAATTGACTTTTTTGGGGGGAAATATAATAAGCTTTGTTTTGGACAAGCTGTTGTCTACGGGACGTAGACTTCGAAATGTCCAGGAGTCAGGTGGGGATAGCCCCCTGCAGCTCACGATGGACGTCAGGGCTGCTGGATGTAGCGATTCACCTGTACACACGTAAGTTTGCACAAGCGAAGTTCTCTGCTGGGAGCAAAGAGGGCGCTGCACATTATATGAGTGTCTCCCTCCACGCAGAAGGGCCGACCCTGGGGTGCTGACAGTGACCGCCTGGGGTCCAACTCTTCCCTCGGCTCTTCTGCCCCGGGAGCCTCTCACATCTTCCAGCTTTGGCCTTAGAAGGGTGCGGTCCGCAGGCTGAGGTTCGGGAAAGATGACGATCAAAATTTTGCTTCCCTTGGTCCACAGTTAGAAGCTGACTGCGCCAGGGAAAGGAAGGACCGGGAGGGGAAGATAACCTCTAGACAGAGAAGGGAGCTAGAGATGAGATGTTTCCGTTACGTCAGAGCAGGGCGGAGCCCCAACAGAGGGCGAGGGAGTCTACTGTCGTCCCGGGTTCTGGGTTTGCTGCGTGCGCCCCGAATCTCCCTCGCTATGAATCAAACTTGGGTCTGTCTCGGGGCAGCTCAGAGGTCGGGTTCCCGGAACCAGTTGCAGGAGATCCTCTTCTCCGATGTGGATGAGAAAGCAGCGATCTGGTGGGCTACTTGGCGTCCCTGCTGGCTGGGCCTGCAGCCCCGCGGCCTTCATGTTTTCTCCAGTGGGGGACAGTCCTGCCCCAGCCACTGGATCCCCTCAGGTCACGGCGGGCTTCAGCTGCGACCCGAGTGCCTGCAGTGGCAGGGTCCCTGTCTCCTCGGCCCCTGGGCCCGCGCTCAACCACCCAGCAGCTCCAGTGGGCAGTTCCCATAGTGGTTAAGTACAGCAACCATCCGACCCTCTCCACAACCCCCAGATCCACGCCACTCCGCCACCACTTGGCGCCACCATGTTCGACAGCCCCCAGCCCCCTCAGCATTCCCTAGAACCCCCTGTACGCTCCGGTCCCAAGACCGGCAGGGTCCCCCATCTCTGAACCCTTTTCGTGCCCCAGATACAGTCCCCGGGCCTAGCGGTTCCCTTGGGCAAGCAGGCCCCAATTCCTTCGGGATGCGAAGTCCCCCTAATCCTGTCACAAATCCCGAGGGAGCAATTGCTCAGAGCCTAGTGCCCCCCAGCTGTTGGTTAGGCCTTCTCTGCCAACCACAATGCAACTGCCTCCGGGTTTCACTATACCACCTGGTAAGTGAGAAGTCCTTCCTTCTAACCTTGCTTCGGTTTGCTAACAAATTTCCTGAACAAACCTCCAGAACAAACCTCCGAAGGACCCCAGAGGGAGGGCATCCAGCCCAATCCTGTCATTTTACAGAGGTAGAAATTGAGATTCAGGGAGGTTTTGCCCAGTGTTTCTCAGATAGTAATAAACAGCTGGAATTCGAACTCGGGTGCAACATTATGAGTCTCTGCTCCTGACAAGGAGGATCCTGCTCTGGTCAAGCATCTTCTAATTGAGCCCTGGACTAATATTCTTCTTGATGATAAAGAAATTGACCTTAATTGGTTTGGAGTGCTGGGGAGTTGAATTCTCAAAATAACAGAAGAACATAGGGGGAAATCACCTACAGTAGTTGAGAAACAGTTAAATTTATGTAATTTTTCAAGATGCGTTGGAGTGAGGAGGATACTAAGCTATCTCAGATGGTTTTGTCAGAGTATGCTGAAAAATACTTTCGAGTTCATTCAGTTCAACTCTTTCATTCCATAGGTAACTGAGGATTTACCTAATATCACACAGTTCAATAGTGGTTCTTAGTGCTGGGGCTAGAGATCTCAAGTCTAAGGTTCTTTGTATAATGCCAATTTTGGTGGAGAGAATTGTTGATATATTTAAACAGCAGATTGAGTTGCTTTTCATTAAGAATTTTAAAGTTACGTACAGTAATGGTTATAGTTTGGTTTTTCATAGTAGCATATTGGAAGGGTTCAATTCTTGTCAAAGGTAAACATCTTCCGTTAATCACTCAGTTCTTTTGGTGCTATTTAATACTTTTATTACTAGAAACTACATTTAATATGTATGGATGATTTATGTTTCCTGGTGACAAATCTGCAGCATTTTGCTTTTATCAATGAAAAAGACATTTTCTTTTAAATGTATTCATTCCTCTCATTTGTGAAAGGTTTTCTACATTGTATACCTTTTTTTTTTTTATTTTATTTTTTTGCAGTTTAAACTTTTTAATACACTTCTGCAGGAGTAAATTCCATCAGTTTACCCACACAGATCACAAGTATCAGGAGCCCACAATTATACCTTGTAATCCCATCCTAACCCCACCTTCTCCTTCACAGAGTTTCTCTTGGAAAATACAACAGTCTTCTGCCACTTATTAAATGTGTTACTTTGGACAAGTCACTTTGCTTTGGGCCTCAGTTTCTTCATCTGTGAAATGATAGTCATCAAGATCCTCTCTAAATTGTCATCTATGAAAATTATAAAGGATAGATTCACATTGTATTTGAGAAATTTGTTACTAAAAAAAGGTTCACTTGTATATTACTAAATTTACTCAAATAATTGTGCCAGTCACTGCCTTTTCTACTAATTATTTTTCATCTCAACTGCTTTTCTAGGGGAACCACTAAATGTAGGTTATCTATGTGATAACTTCATATGTGAGCAGTAAGTTCATGTTAAATTAAATAAAGAATATAGTTAGCATTTTTTTTAAATGGTCATCTAATTTATTTTAAGGCAATTAAGGCCTCCATTAATGAGGCTCTCTGGAGGCAGTCCATTTCACTTTTAATTAATTCTAAGTGTTAATAGTATTGAATCAGAGGTTCTCCCTCATAACTTTTATTTAATTTTGCCCCTCCCCCCAAACAAGCAAAATAAATATAAAGTTCTTTCTGGTAGTCCTTCAGATATTGGATAAAGTTATATCATGCCTTTGTCATCTTACCTAAATACCTCCTGATTAAACTGATATTCATCAGTTTATGAATTCTTCCTAAAAATGTGTTACTGTAGATATATTCAGACCTGGGCAGAAACAGTGGGACTTTAACTATCCTGGTTAAAGTAGGAACCAGCACATACATGGTAAGTGCAGAAGTGTGAGGCAGGAGATTTTGCTGGCTGCAGGCACTTGCAGGAGGGTAGAGTTTGGTTTGGAGTACAAAGTCAGAGGGGAGCACTGAAATGAAGCTAGAGGCACAACTCCTCCCTCCCATAGATTAGAGAGGCTTACACTAATGGTGCTCATTAAAAAATAAAATGAGCAGGCAAAGTAGAAAAAACTAACCATAGAAACAGGGAAGACCAGGGTTCCTCTTCAGAGAAGAATTAAGAAAAAAAATTGTAAAAAGCCTCTTCTACCCTGAAGAGTAATGTTAGTGGCTACCTGACAAGAAGAGATCAGTGCTTGGTGGCAAAAATCTTTTCTTTTTTGTTTTTGTTTTTTATAGAATTGTGTGCTTGATGTTGTTAGAAATACACTCCACGCTGAAAATCAGACATAAGGAAAATTCATTAAAGAAAAATTTAAAGGAATCATCTTAAAAATGTATCTATCCAGAAGCGGCTTGCTCCTCTTCAGGAAGAGGGAGCCCTGACTCCAAAAACAAGAGAAGCTGTATCCTTGTTAACTTGGTGTAGCCCCTCCCTTCGGAGACCGAATTGATCTGTTCCCTTCAGAATTACATTTTTTATATGCCCACTCTATGTTTCCTCCTAAATATGTATAAACATGTTCCCCCTTCCTCTTCATACCTCTTCCTTCTTCTATGTTCAAAAATGGCAGAAGACTCCTGGGGTGGGTTGTTTAATGTTTGTTTAATCTATTAAGCAGAAGCAATATGATTTGGTCAAGTCAAGTCTTGACCCCAACTAGGTTGTATTGGACCAGCTATTATTATGTTAGTTTGACTAAACGGGTAAGTGAATGAAAAACTGATTGATGGGAACCAGGTTATGGAGAAGACATAAGAATTTTGTATTTTTTGTCATTGAGGGAACTGGGAACTGTTGCATATATTTCAGTAGGGAGGATAACATGGTCACATCTTTATTTTTATTTTTTTTTCAAGGTGATTAAGTTTTTTTTTGTTTGTTTGGTTTTTTTTTTTTTTGTTTTATTTAATAGCCTTTTATTTACAGGATATATGCATGGGTAACTTTACAGCATTAACAATTGCCAAACCTCTTGTTCCAATTTTTCACCTCTTACCCCCCCACCCCCTCCCCTAGATGGCAGGATGACCAGTAGATGTTAAATATATTAAAATATAAATTAGATACACAATAAGTATACATGACCAAAACGTTATTTTGCTGTACAAAAAGAATCAGACTCTGAAATATTGTACAATTAGCTTGTGAAGGAAATCAAAAATGCAGGTGGGTCACATCTTTATTATAGGACTATCAATTTGGCAGCAATGTAGAGAAGGATTTGAAAGAGAAAAAGGGGTCAGTGAGGCCAGTTAGGAAGCTTTTATAATAGCAAAAAGTTAGTGATAAGGGACTGAATAAGTGTAGAGATTGTGCAAATGGTCAGAGGAGAAAGATGCAAAGATGTTGAACAATAAGATTTGATAGCTGACTGGACATAGGGAATAAGGGAAAGGGAAGTGTCAAAGATGATTGCAAATTTTTGAACCTGGGAGACTGAAAAAATTGTGCTGTCATCGATAGAAATGAGGAAGTTTGAAGATTGGGAGTATTTGGAGGAACATTTGGTTTAAAATGCCAATGAAATATCCAGGTAGAAGAAATCCACTTTGGGAGAGCTGGCTAAGTAGAGTTGAAATTCATCTACATAGAGATGATAATGAGTCTGTGGGAGCTAAGGATATCCTCAAGGGGTCTAGTATAAAAAGAGAATAGAAAAGGTCTCCGACAGAGTTGTGCATGCCATAGATGGTGAGTTAGCAAAGGAGACTAAGGAGTGGTCAGACTAGCAAGTAATGCTCAGAGACAATGTCACAAAAGCCAAAGGAAGAGTATTTTCAGGAGAGCAGAAATGCTTTCACAGTGTTGAAAGCTGCAGAGAAATCAAGAATTAGGACTGAAAAAAGCTACTAGATTTAGCAGTTAAGGGAGAGAACAATTTATAACTCTCCCTTTGTGATTTATAATTGGTTCTGCGCCTCAAGTTACAGTGATAAAGAGTAAAATTCCCTTAGAACATTTTGAAAGGACAAGGTCAAAGTCTGAATTCTGTTCCTGCTCTCACTACAGTGATAGGATGTGGTCATGATATTCCCAAATTAGATATTTAAATTCATTTTCATTAGAAGCATTGTTGCATATGTGAGCTTTACTTTATAGTTCCTAGAGTTTTAGAATAGTTTTATACTTCTGGTGCTTTATGAGTTCATGATGTTTTTAGGGTATATTTGGGGATCTAACCATAGGAATAACCTCAAATTCCTAAACTTCTAATAACTAAACAATTCCAGGCTTGATATTTGCAAATGACACCTAAAAATTCACATTTCTGCATAAAGGAGGAAATAACCCATTATATATCCTTCATAATTTGTTGAAGCTTTTTTCTTTATCCAAGCATCTCACCTATATAAAAAGTTTTGAATCTGAGTGTCAGGAGACATGTCAGGTGAAGGAAAACATCTTTCTCCATTGGACTTTTGCTTATCACATAATAGAACATGAGTAAATAAAAATCCTAACATGCATGCCTTTTCTCTCCATAGTATATAAAAAATGAATTGTACTTCAAATAATCAGTTGAACTAGCAAGTGCAAAAGAATGTCAAACTAAATACCACTCAGACCTGGCTTATTGTTCTGGATAGGGATGTTTTTCTAGAACTAACTTTAACCGCTAGGTGGCGACCATAGTCACTTATCCCAGGGATATCAAACTCAAATAGGGGTGGGGGAAGGGAGGTGCATATTGATTTAAAATCAATTTTTAAAATCAAGTTTTAAAATATTATATCATCTATGCTTTATTGTATTTTAATTTCTTTTGCTAAGTATTCCCCAATTACATTTTAATCTGGTTTGGTCCTCACTGCAGAGTATTGTGGGCCATGGATAAATTACAGGTTTGACACCTCCTTATTTATCCAATTCAATGTAATTATGAGGATCTGGATCCTGGGGTGAGTGTTCAGGACCACACTCACCCTCAATGAGTCCCTGTGGACTTTTCTACTTTGCATATGTCTAGGTGGACAAGTACTAAGTAAGACTCTTGATGTCCATGATTTTTATTCATCAGTTCTGTCTCTCTCTGTGAGCAGCAATGCCATGTTTTCAGCCACGCCACTTTCCTGATATTGCCCTAGTCATGTGATTTTGGCATAAATCTAATTTTCCCTAATCAGAAGTAGAAAAACATGTCTGAATAGTATATATGTCATTTACTAAGTACAGAATCAATGTGAACATAAATAGTAGAATTATACATCCACTGTAGCTTGCAGTCTTCCAGCTCTTCTAAACCTCGGATATAAAATTGATCTGGACCCCAAAATTCTAACATGCACAGCTTGAGTGTTTAACTCTTAAAGACTGCATTCTGTGTGAATAGACAAAGAAATGTAAATAATACTTTGTACATACTGTTAAATTTCCATTTATAGTAGTAATGTGCATCAGAATTAGAAGCAGAGAGTATAAAGGAACTCTGCATGTGGCACTCAGGTCACAGATTAGTGGGTCTTAGAATTCGGTACAAACTGGAACTCAGAAAAGTGGATGTTTCCCCATTCTCAATTATCTGGTTGTTCTAGGGGACCACTGACTACTTACATCTTAGTTAGTCCATCAGAGAGTAGAGTCAGGAAACTCAGCAGCCAACCTTGACAAAGAGCAAAACTGCCATTTTGGGCATTCTTCCATCTTCTAACTTGAATGTTAAGGCCATGGACCAGGCCATATCAGTTCCTGCCTACCACTGTACTTTCTTTTCTTACTGCCACCATTTTCAGTCAAATTCCCCATTATTTTATATAGGAAGAGGAGAAAAGTGTTACATAATCTATATGTTCCTTTGCAGACAGACATTTAAGGTACTATAATAGGACTTATAATAATTTAAGGTACTATAATAGGACTATAAAGGTACTATAATAATCTTAAAAAAAAACTAGGTGACCAGTGGAGCTGATCCATATATGCATCATTATATATATATTTTTATATGCTATCTAGAAACCATGCCATCTGTCAAGAGATGGTGGGTCTTCCCCTAGTATCTTCTTCCTTTGTCTCCTCCCTTGGCCAATCATCTGGGCTGTTTTAACTTTTTACACAGCTTAGATAAGATGGGAATTATCCACTACATTGCTTCTTGTCAGATGGAGGATGACCATACCTTATCATCTGCTTTGCCATTATTCCCTACAGTTCTATGGCAGTGTCATTTGAATTGACTTCACCCTTAAACCACTGGACCTATTTACCCTTCTGCTGCATCCTTAGGACTTCTGGATTCTTTATCTGCCCTGAAGCTAAACTGTCTTTTATGTGTTGTCTCCCTCAATTAGAGTGGGAGTTCCTTCAGGGCAGGGTATTAGTTGTTTTTTAAATTGTATCCCACAAAGCTTGGCACCGTGGAAGCATTTTTAAAAAAATTCCCCTTTCATTAATTTAAGATGTTGAACGAGATGAGGTGAGATCTTTTAAGACAGTTGTGAAAATCGAGTCCTATCCATCTATTTCAAAGTTTGAGTAGGCCTGAAGGACTTTAAGCATCAAGTCAAGGGCATACTTAAATTCCCTCCCTGCTATCCCCTAAGGGCATACTTAAATCCCCTTGTTATCCTCCTATGTGTCTTTCTTTTAGGTCAAATATGGGCAACTATGTACTTATTGGTCAAGTTTAATTTTTTGGGTAGTTCCCGCGTTTAGAATGTAAGATCCTCAGCCAATAAGGATGAGGGTCAGTGGTGGGAGGGGGTATTTGCGTTAGGGATAAAAAGTGTTGACCCTGCCCCCTCCGGTGCTTCCTCCCTTCGATTGTCTGCTCTACTTGTGCGAGATCGTATAATAAACTTTGCTTTGCTTCTAGATATCTCCAGCTTTTTTTTTTATTAAATGCTGTACCACACAGTGTGTTTTATGCTTCTGTTGCTTGAGATCTAAAATTGAACTCTCTAGAAAAGAAAGATCGGATCTCAGAAAGTGGCTACTTTAGTTACTTTTCTAAGAGGAAGGAATATATATTTTAGGCTAATAAAGCTTTGATCTTGGGTTTCCTGAAGCAAAGTGTGCTTCTAGAGTAAAGGGAAACACGTTGCTGTAGGTGACAACAGCATGGCAAAAATAAGGAACACAACACAATCCACAAATATGTGGGCTAAAGATATAAGAAAAGGCAAAAATGGTCTTGTCTTCAAGGCGCTCACAATCTGATGGGAAAGGACAACCAGGATATTAACTAGGTATAAATAGATGAAAACAGAGTAAATGGAAAGAAATCTGAGAGGGGAATGCACTAGCAAATGGGGAATCCCTGGAAAAAGTCTCTTGTTTAATTAAATCTTTAAAGAAGGGGAAGAGGGGTTGTGGCTCCCAGGGAAGTAGGTCCGAAAACTTTCAGCAGACCAAATTTTCTCCACAGAGAAAAAAAGAACATTGATTGCCTCAGAGGAAATGTAGAGTAGCAGAAATAACAAAAGTCAAGGTAGAGCAGTTGTTCTATTAAAACAACCTAAAATGTCTCCCAGAAAGACCTAACCTCCAGGGCAGAGATTCTGATGGGTAACAGAATGTTTAAAAAAAAAATACATTGGTGGTTTCAGACTTCTCACACCAAATATTGGGGAGAGAAGGTATGAATTCCAAAAGTATATAATGATTTGGGACAGGTTTGGAGGAGTGTCTCATAAGAATTTGTAGGCAGACCTCCAAATCAAGAAACAAAGATTTTTTTTTTATTATGTCTTTGACTGGCAAGCTAAGTTCTAAAGGGGAGTTTTAGTGATTAACAATGGGAAAGACAGGAGCTAAGTTCCCTAACAGAACTGACAACCAACTACAGGGAAGGCAACATTAAGGGGGAAAACACCATAAAGCAAGCAGTTTAGAACTCGGCATCTCCTGACTTCAGGGCTGATGCTCTATCCATTGTGCTACCTATCTACCTTTGTATTTTACTTTCTAAAAGATTTTGGAGAGTATAAAATGTCAGTGGATTAATTTTATGTATAAACAAGGAAAGATTATTTGGAAGGAAAGAAAGAAATACCTGGATTTATGATGTGATCAATGAAAGTAACTTTTCTTGTACAAAGTGTCTTATAAATCTACAATTCTGTAACTTAGCTTAATTGTATACCTAAGAATGAGTGACTTGTCCATAGTCAGAGGTCAGATTCGAACTTGGGTCTCCTCGACTCCAAGGCCTGGTTTCTAACCCCAGTGCCACATTCCATGCTGCCTCTTACAAAATAATACTGCTGTTATGAGATACAGATGAGACATTTATGCAATGGAATGAGTTTGCATGATTAACTTCCCTCCCCCCTCCCCCCCATTCTGGGAATCAAACCTTATTGGGATCTGCCTTTATAAACTTTTTTCTTCATGAAAAGTTTTTTTTTTTTTTTTTTTTTTTTTGGTACAGTTTGGTTTTTCTAAAGGTACCCAAACTAGGCTTGAAGTGATATGAAAAGAAGCAAGCAAGGAAAAAGCCTATTTGGAAGAAATGGGGTGGATTTGTTGAGGTCAGGAACCGAATGGTGAGGTGTAGACCACATGTTGAGGTCTACATTTGGGGTACCTAAATGAAATTAGGGTTTAGTTAAGGTCTAGTGGCAGGTTTGGGGTATAGGGAGTCAAACAGAGTTCCCCTGTAACCCCCTTGGATTCAGCGCAAGGATACGGCGGTAGTAGTGGCACGGAATTCCCAATAAAAGCATTTTTTGGCCCAGAGAGCTAGATTAATAAAAGAGGTTTATTACTGAGTTTAGAAGTAGGAGATAGGTGAAAGGTAGAGATAAGGAGGGCACTGGACAGAGGGTCCAGTGGACAGAGGGTCCTCACATGGCGACCATGTTTGGAATCTCTGCAAAGAGGGGTTCCCAGTGTGGTCCTTTTAAGTCGGAGACTTAGCTCGAGGGGCTTTGGGGTGTAGCCACAAAGTTGGCTCAGATCCGGGTGGGGCTGGGACAGGTCCGGACCTTCTATTGGAATTCAAAGGGACAGGATTTGTGAGTCAAAGGGTAATTTACATTAGCTAGGGGGGTTGGGAATCAAAGATTGGACGGCATCAGATTGGCTATTCTCTATTTGGAATGGACATGTGTAAGTTAGATGTAAACAACTCAAGGACTTCCTGCATAGTATAAGTATCTTTAAAACTTGAATGTACACCTTTCTGGACAAATGACAGTAGGATATTTTGTCTTCATCATTTTCCTTTATTGGACACATATAAGTCTTGGTTGGTGTAACTCTGATACTTATGTCATCATATATAATTTTAAATTCATACTTCTGTTGTTTTAAGTATTTGGTTATAGTCAATCTGAAAAATATTTTTTTCTTTTAAATTTTTTTTCTTTTTAAAAATTTCTTTTAAATACATTTTTTCTTTAAAATTTTTCTTTTTTTTCTTTTAAATACATTTTATTTTTTCCCAATTTAGTGTAGAAACAATTTTTTTGTTTTTTAAAAATTCATTTTATTTTAAAAAAATAATAAAAAAGAAGAGCTGAAAAAGGAATACCAAAACAAAATAAAACAAAAGAGAACATTGTCATATGTCTAGCAAAACATCAAGAAGGATTCAAAATACATAACAACAAATTAACAGTTCAAGAAAGTATATATATTAGTAGAAGAAATTATATTCATGAATGTCCATCTTTTCTTTACTTTTTTGCAAATTGTTCTCTTGTTTTCTTCCTGTACATATTTTTTACTTTATTCTTTTTTCCTCTTTCATCTCCCTACCCCCTTCATCTCCCTATGCCTAAACATACTATAGTTAAGATCTATTTATGTATAAATATGTAGATATATACCTGTGGGGAGCAGGCACTAATCTACAGCCACATAAGGCCAACCTTGAATAGGTCGAATCTCCTAATCACATTATACCAAAGACTTCCTGAATAGGAATCTCCTAATCACATCCTAACTTTGAATAGGCAGATATCTAGGCATCCCCTAATCCCATCATAGAGCTTCCTGCCACCAGAAACATCTGAGCAGCTCATCCTTGGGCAGGATACCAACCCTTTGTCTAGGACCCCCACCCTGTACTGTGTTTGTACAACCCTGCCTTCTTTTCTACTGCTATATATATCTGTACTATTGCACCCATTAAAATGAGGCTTGATCAGAATGATTTGACTTGCCTCCATTTTGCGCGTCCCCTCTCTCTTGCCCTTATCTCTTTTCTTCCAGGGTCCACACACTCTGCCTCGCGGGCCGAGGCATATACCCACATACATATACACACACACACCATCCCCATACACAAACACACACACACATGCACACACATACACATGCACGCACAAATACACACACACTCCTTTCTCATCCCTGCTGACTTTTTCTTTAATTCTGCTCCTTAACTTGCCTTGCTATTATTTGACTCCCCCCACCCATGGATCCCTCCCTTGTCTTCTTCCCTAATCTTTTGCTTTCCCATCTACCCATTCCTCCCCCCTTAATTCTTTATAAATTTTGGAGGGTGCTATACCCTTCATGGTATATATGTAATGTTGCCTATTTAATCCATTATTGATGTGAATAGGTTTTCAGAATTATGAGCCTTCTTTCCCCTTAATGCTTCTATGTCTATTCTTCTTTAGCACCTCATTTGTCCAACATAATTACTATTTTTACCTTAACTCCAATCTTTCTTTTGACATACCCTATTTTTGATGTCAATCTTAAACATATGGTATACATTTCCTATTAAACAAAACAAAACAAAACAAAAAACTCCATAAAACAATTTGTCCATGTTGAGTTCCTTGAAATTGATTTTTGATATTGGCTCTACTATGTTAAATTTTCTGTTAAGTTTTGGTTTGGTTGATAAAAAATTCTGAAAATCTGCAGTTTTGTTGAATGTCCATTTTTTTTCTCATTCAGTATTATGAATAATTTTAGTGGATATGATATTTTTGGTACAAGCCTACTTCTTTTGATTATCTGTAGATATGATTCCAGGATTTGTGTGCCATCTTTTATTGTGGCTGCTGATAAGTCCTGTGCAATTCTAATTGTAGCTCTAGCATATTTGAATTTTTTTTTTCTTGTTTTTTTGCAAAATTTTCTTGTTGCTCTGGGTGTTTTAAAATTTGTGTTTTCTACAAAGGATGTCGTTGAAGTGGTGATCAATGGATTTTTTCTATTTCTACTTTCCCCTCATGTTCTATCATTCCAGGACAATTTTCTTGAATAATTTCTTGCATATTGTTTCAAGGCTCTTTTTCTTGGTCACAACTTTCAGGAAGTCCAATTATTTTTATATTTTCTCTTCTTGATCTGTTCACCGGATCTTTTATTTTTCTTTTAAGATGTTTCACATTCTGTTCTATTTTTTCATTCTTTAGAATCTGTTTTGTTGTGTCTTGGTCTTTCATATAACTTCACTGGCTTCCCCTTGTCCAATTCCAATTTTTAAAGAATTGTTTTCATCTTTGAGACCGTATTTCCTTTTCTAGTTTGTAAACTTTTTTTTTCATAATCTTGTTTTTCTTGGATGGTTTTTATTTGATTTTATTTTTAGTTTTTCCTCAGTGTCTCACATTTGATTTTTAAATTCTTTTTTTGAGTTCTATAAATTCTCTCTGGGCAGGGAGCCATTTAACATTATTTTTTGGGACAGTGCCCTTCTCTGAAGATGAACCCCTGTTTTTCCTGTTCCCATAGTTAAATTTTTATGGTTGAGTTCTTTTTGCCAGTTCATTAAAAAAAATAATAATAATTAGAGGTGTAAACCCCTAATCAGCTGAGGTTTACTCATTCTTCCTGGACTCAGACCCCTGATTCTTCAACTCCTCACATTGTCTAAGAGATGAAAGTTTCTGTGATTCCTGCTGAGGTTCCAGCTATGTCTAGCTAGCTCTAGGGCACCCCACTTGAAGTTTCTGGGAACTAACTGGAGGTTTTTGCAATTCACAGGGGTTAATCCCAGGACTTTCTCCAGACTTTAGGGTTGTATCAGGAGAAACCCTGTTCTATTCCAACTCTACTTGATTTTTCACGAATCTATGTTTGCCCTGAGGCACAAATTTGTTTTATTTGTGGGGGAAATCTGGTTAGCCTGAAATATATCAACTCATTCTTGTCTTCACAGAATCCTCCCCCCAAAACAATTTTTAACATTCATTTTTTAATGTTTTAAAATGTTGTTTAAAATTCTTTCTTTCCCACCTTCCTCTTTTCTCTCTTTGAGAAGGCAAGGCAATTTGAAATAACATATATATGTGTAGTAATGTAAAACATTTCAAGATTAGTCATGTTGTGAAAGAAAATACAGGAACCAACATTCTCCCTTCCCCCCTTCCCCCCAAAAAAAACCCTCAAGAAAAAAGAGAAAATTAGAAAAAATGCTTTGGTCTGCATTCAGACTTCACCAGTTCTTTCTCTGGAGATGGATAGCTTTGGGAAATGTATAAATAAAATTGAATTTGAGGATAAGAATTATTAAACGGCTTGAATGTTCTTATTGGCAAGAGAAAATCCTAATTAGTAAATTAGATGCTGTATAAAAAGTGTTCAGCATTCATTATAAATTAATTCATAGAATCCTTTTTTTGCATTGTAAGACGCTGGGTAATTTTTTTCTCTTTAAAATTTTAAAATTGATTTTTTATAAATTAGAGTTAATTCTCTATATATTTTGGAAATGAGGCCTTTATCAGAACCTTTGACTGTAAAAATATTTTCTGATAAAGGCCTCATTTCCAAAATATATAGAGAATTAACTCTAATTTATAAAAAATCAAGCCATTCTCCAATTGAAAAATGGTCAAAGGATATGAACAGACAATTCTCAGATGAAGAAATTGAAACTATTTCTAGTCATATGAAAAGATGCTCCAAGTCATTATTAATCAGAGAAATGCAAATTAAGACAACTCTAAGATACCACTACACACCTGTCAGATTGGCTAAGATGACAGGAAAAAATAATGATGATTGTTGGAGGGGATGTGGGAAAACTGGGACATTGATTCATTGTTGGTGGAGTTGTGAACGAATCCAACCATTTTGGAGAGTAGTTTGGAACTATGCTCAAAAAGTTATCAAACTGTGCATACCCTTTGATCCAGCAGTGTTACTACTGGGATTATATCCCAAAGAGATTATAAAGAAGGGAAAGGGACCTGTATGTGCACGAATGTTTGTGGCAGCCCTTTTTGTAGTGGCTAGAAACTGGAAACTGAATGGATGTCCATCAGTTGGAGAATGGCTGAATAAATTGTGGTATATGAAAATTATGGAATATTACTGTTCTGTAAGAAATGACCAACAGGATGATTTCAGAAAGGCCTGGAGAGACTTACACGAACTGATGCTGAGTGAAATGAGCAGGACCAGGAGATCATTATACTTCAACAACAATCTAGATGATGACCAGTTCTGATGGATCAGGCCATCCTCAGCAACAAGATCAACCAAATCATTTCTAATGGAGCAGTAATGAACTGAACCAGCTATACCAGAAAAAGAACTCTGGGAGATGACTAAAACCATTACATTGAATTCTAGTCCCTATATTTATGCACACCTGCATCTTTGATTTCCTTCACAAGCTAATTGTACAATAATTCAGAGTCTGATTCTTTTTGTACAGCAAAATAATGTTTTGGTCATGTATACTTATTGTGTATCTAAGTTATATTTTAATATATTTAACATCTACTGGTCATCCTGCCATTTAGGGGAGGGGGTGAGGGGGGGTAAGAGGTGAAAAATTGGAACAAGAGGTTTGGCAATTGTTAATGCTGTAAAGTTACCCATGTATATATCCTGTAAATTAAAGGCTATTAAAAAAAAAATAAAATTAAAAAAAAAATAAAATTTTAAAATTGTATCAATTTTTCTTCCTAATTTAATTTTCCTATTGCAACACTTTAAACATTTTTCCTTTTAAAAATTTAAATTGCAATTTTTTTCTTTTTTAACTGTATTTTTTTCCCCCTCTTTTTGGTTGGGGTTAAGTGACTTGCCTTGCTAATAAGTGTTAAGTGTCTGAAGTAAATTTGAACTCAGGTCCTCCTGACTCCAGGGCCAGTATTCTATCCACTGTGTCATCTAGTTACTCCTTGACTATACTTTTAAATTCTGAATTTAATAATCACTGAAAAGAAAATAAGAAGGTATTTCCATAGACAAAACAAAATGGGGAAAAAAAAAAGGATTATAGATAATAATACTAATCTTTATTATATACAACTGAGTTAGAAGGGACCTATAGAACCATAAGCTCCTGGGAGTCATCTTTTTTAGTCTTAATATCTCTAGTATCTAGCATTGTGCTTTGTACATAGTATTTAAGAAATATTTGTTGATTTGAATTGAATGATTTACCCACACAGTGTAGTAGAGGCAGCTTGGTTTAAAGGAAAGAACTTTTTGGATTTAGAATCAGAACAACATCCTGAACAAGTAATCATCATACCTTCACTTAAAGCCCTGAGAGAGAAGAGCCTTCTCCAAAAGCAATCAGTTCCCCACTGGGGTTGACCTAATTGAGAGGCAGTAAGGTGTCCAATGTATAGAGTGCCTGGCCTGGCCTTCCTGACAGGAAGACATCTTTTGGAGTTCAAATCAGACCTCAGACATTTCCAAGCTGGGCTACCATAGGCAAGTCACTTGATCCTGTTTGCCTTAGTTTGTCATCAATAAAATGAGCTAGAGAAGGAAATGGTAAACCACTTTAGTGTATTTGCCAAGAAACCTCCAAAAAGGGTCACAAAAAGTAAGACAGCACTCAACAACACAAAACGAGGAGGAAGTTTTTCCTTGTAATAAGCCAAATTCTTTCTGTCTTCAGTTTTACCATGTTCTTAGTTCTGCTCTCTGGGTCTTAAGCAAATGTAGAGGATCTTCCTTAAGGACTGGAATGTCTCTGTCTCCCCAAAGCTTAGCACAGTGCTCATAGTAAGTGCTTAATGGGTGCTCATTCATTCATTTGTTTAGCATGAATGAAATAAATGAATATTTCCCCAAAAGACTATGAGATGGAGTGGATCAGACCGAGGCCTAAGTCACATGATCTCTGTTCTCAGAGCTGTGTAGGGCAGGGAAGGTAGAGCTTCAGGGAGCCACATGACCCACAGGAAGCAGACAACATCACTGACCTTTGGTTAATAGTTGCTTCCTTTCCAGTTCATTCAATGAATTTCAAAACCAACAGGAAGGGGGAGAGTGTTATTCCATCTTGATGCTATCTAGTACCCTTCTGCCCTCAACATGCGCCACTCTATTCTGAACTGCTCAGATAGTACATTGGTCCTCTTCTTGCAAGAACTGAATTAAAACTTTCTGTTGTCCTAGAAATGCTTCTGAGTAGTCAAATTGGGTAAGAGGGATTTAATATAACTCCATCCCAGACAAGCACAAAGGGATTTCTCAATGTTTCCAGAGAACAATCTTATTTATCCAAGTTTTTTCTTCTACAGGATAATTCTAATATTGCTTGTTGATGGAATCCTTCATCATCCTGGTCACTTTCTTTTATATTCTCCTGTTTGTCTATTGTCTTTCCTATTTGTATTGCTTATTTTTTACAGGGTTATTGTGAGGAATGTTTTATAAGCAATCATTATTTAAACCATACATTAAAATGGTGATTTTAATATTTTAGAATTGACTTTTTTTTTTTTTTGCTGAGGCAATTGGGGTTAAGTGGCTTGCCCAGAGTCACACAGCAGCTGAGGTGACATTTGAACTCAGGGCCTCATCAGCTGCCCCTGCACCAACTAGCTGCCCCTAGAATTGACTTTTAAGAAACAATATATTTATCTAAACAATAATAGAAACAATATATTTATCTTATTATCTAAACATGTATCATGTGTGAGAACAGAGAGATGATCTTGAATCTAGTCTGATTTGTGTTGTTTAAGTCTTTCCTTTCTCTAAGGAATGGTGAATGATCCTAACCAAATCACTTAATCTCTCAGTGCTCTGGGCTCCTTTTTAAGACTGTAGGTTTCAGAGAAGGTGCCACTTCCTTTGATAATAATAGTTTCCTTTTTGGGGAAATTTCTCTTTACCAGTGAAATCATAGATCCATGCCCTATTCTTAGTCCATATATGGGAGATAGCTGTATGTTTCCTAATTTGTTTTCTTGGACATAGAGTGTCCCACAACACATTTGTTGACATTTCTGGCAACCTTAACCATCTGGAATCCCTTGAAGAAAGAGAAAATTTTTTGAGCATAAAGCCTATGAACTTTAATCTCTTTTCTACATGACAGTTTTCTAAATACTTCAGACAACTATTATTTAGTCTCTGAAAGATAGAAACATGTTCAATGTTGCCATAATGTAACTAATTTAGTAAGCTTGATTATTTGACTTCCCTTGGTAAGATTCCATTCTCTCTAGCTCTATGCGGAACAAGAGATTCCCAAGTAGTCCTTATGATAGCTTTTGAGAAGTGATATTGTTCAGTGGAGGAAGAAAAGAAAAAAATTAGAGAAAAACCAAGCTACACAGGACCTTTTAGAGTAGGTGCATATAGTTTTAA
Source organism: Sarcophilus harrisii (assembly GCF_902635505.1). Taxonomy (NCBI): domain Eukaryota; kingdom Metazoa; phylum Chordata; class Mammalia; order Dasyuromorphia; family Dasyuridae; genus Sarcophilus; species Sarcophilus harrisii. Next base: position 454,210,045 of record NC_045427.1, read on the forward strand.
AGAGCTTGGCAGAGACTGACAACTAGTCAATAAAGCATATTTATTGAAGGCTAGACTGCATCTGGTACCTAGGCTTTTACTACTTGATAATTCCAGATTCATCCTTGTCAATTAGCTTTCATCTCATTTTCCATAGCTATTATTCCAAGTTTTATTTTTATTTATTTCCTTTTTTTTTGTTGGTATTATCTCTGACACTTGGAATCAGTTACTTTGATCTCCTATTAGATAAGAGAAAACTGATGCCATCTAATATGAACTTCTTTGTTTCCTGAAATTTCTTAGCCTCATCATTATTTCTCTCCATTCTCTTTAGTTCCAGAAAAAGAAAGATCCTAACTGTGCACAAAGAATAGAGCAGTGGACAAATATCTAGGTGTGGAGGAAGGAAGACCTGAGTTCAAATTTGGCTTCAGACATTTACTAGCTATGTAACCTTAGGCAAATCTCCTAACCTTTTTTTTTCCCCCCTCAATTTTCTCAATTGTAAAATGGGGATAATAAAAGTACTTACTATGTAGGATGATTGTGAGAATCAAACAAGATAATTTGTACAATGCCTGGCTCATAGTAGGTGTTATATAAATGCTCATTCCTTTTCCTTCTCCCTTTATTCCAATTATTTTAACTACCACTTCTATGACCAAAATCTATATTTTTAGGACTATCATGTCATCTGAACCTCAGACTTGTATATCTAATTGCTCATAAGAAATCTCCACATGAATATCTTACTTCTGGTCCCTCAACCATATGTCCAAAACCAAGCTTATCATTTTTGCCTTAAAATTGCTCTTCCTTCTATTTTTATATTCTTTTTTTTTTTCTGTGCTTCCATTTATTTAGACTCTTTTGCTCAAAAATGAGGGATTATTTCTGACTTTTCAATCTCTCACCTTTCACATGCATTCAATTACCAAGTGCTATTTGTTACACTTTCATGACTTCTCTTGAAAATATTCCTCATTCTTTTTCTACTGCTTGTCCAGGCCATCATTGCCATATAATTGGACTATACCAATAGCAAATGGAATATACCAATTGGAATATACCAATACTAAAAACCTTCCTTTCTCCATTCTTTTCCTTTCTTCCCTTCCAATCCTTCTTTTATACTATTGCTAAATTAACCTTTATTTTCCATATTTCTAGTCCTGTCACTTGTAACCACTTTGCTTAGCAATCTTTAGGGTACTCTACAGGCAGCAGGATAAAGTAGACAAAGCCTAAACTGGGAATCAGAAAAAACAACCACCACTAGGGTTTGAATTCTACATGGGCAAGTCACTTGTATCTTCACCTCATTTTCTTCATCTGTAAAATGGGGATAATTCACGCCTATATTACTTACCATATAGGATTTTTGTGGAGATCAAATAAAGTAAAGCAGATAAAGCATTCTTCAGATGATGAATTGATATGTAAATATCAGTTATTGTGATGACCAGTGTTTGTGAACTACATAATTTAATAAGAAATAACTTGCATGCATGGAGTAAATCAAAAGATATGACCAGAGAAACAGAGTCAGAAAAGCTGAATTGCCCCTGTAGCAAAAGCAACAAAAAAAAACCATATGGTTTAAGTGTTTAATTAGGACTCATGATGCTAAGAGGCCTCCAGCACAGGGGAGAAGACCTTTCCTTCCACTCACAATCACATAGGATAAGAAGGCTTGGATGGGCTATGGTATGTATTGTTGAAAAGAGTACTCATATCGAGGAGATACTATCTCATCTAGAGTAATAAAATTTTGTTATTGCTCCTTGAATAAAATTTAGACTCTTTTGACTAGTGCTTTATAATTTGGTACCACTTTGCTTTTTACAATCTTTTATTACTATTCTTTATATGCTTTATATTCTAGCCAATTAGACAAATCTGCTCATGAAAGTTCCTTGTGCTCTTATTATGCCTTTGGTCAAGCTCTATATTATTCCTGAAATACTCCCTCCTCTGTGCCCTTCCTTTTTTGGGGAGGCAATTAGTGTTAAATGACCTGCCCAGGCTTACTCCCCTAGTAAGTGTCTGAAGCTGGATTTGAACTCAAAGCCTCCTGCCCTAAAGTGGTGCTCTATACACTTTGCCTCCTGACTGTCCCCAAGAAATGTTCTCTATCTGCTGAATTTCTACTTCCCTTTTAAAGCTCAACTCTAATACCTTCTATACAGGAAGCCTTTCTAGTTTTCTCAGTTTGTGGCTCCTGTCCTTTCACTCTAGTCATAACTTTTTGATGCACTGATGATATAACTATTTGTACTGCTATATTATCTTTTTAAATAGACTGTAAATTCTTAATTTTTTTTTTTTTTGATATTAACAAAATCATCTTGATTTTTGCATGGTACTTTTTCTTTGAGATATTCACATTTGAATAAAGATTGTTCATTGTAATGCCTCACAAAATCTCATGAATTAAAGAGGAACTATGGATTGCTAGGATAAGTAGTAGTAGTATGCTAATGAACCCAAAATAATCAGAAGAAATCATGAGGGTTGGGATGTGTCACAGTTTTCATCTCTCTCAGCATTTAGCATAATATTTGGTACATAATAGGTGCTTAAGAAATTTAGAATTTGTTGAATCACTGACACTTTTTATGATTCTAAGAATATAAAACTTTAAATTCAGAAAATTTATTTGGGGATGAAAATGATTACATTTCTTAAGAAAGTTGATTGGGTTAAATAATAAAAGAAAAATTTTTTTCATCTTTTAGTTTTGAGGATAATGCTGATATTTTAGTAGCTTGATGGGACATAATTTGTTAGCTGTGAATAGCATTCATTGTTGAACTTGTTCACTGTTGTTTTCATTTTGTCTTGACCCGTTGCTGCTTTAAAAATAACCATAGACAAGATCAACCAAATCATTTCTAATGGAGCAGTAATGAACTGAACCAGCTATACCCAGAAAAAGAACTCTGAGGGATGACTAAAAACCATTACATTGAATTCCCAATCCCTATATTTATGCACACCTGCATTTTTGATTTCCTTCACAAGCTAATTGTACAATAATTCAGAGTCTGATTCTTTTTGTACAGCAAAATAATGTTTTGGTCATGTATACTTATTATGTATCTAAGTTATATTTTAATATATTTAACATCTACTGGTCATCCTGCCATCTAAGGGAGGGGGTGGGGGGAAGGAGGGGAAAATTTGGAACAAAAGGTTTGGCAATTGTCAATGCTGTAAAATTACATATAACTTGTAAATAAAAAGCTATTATTAAAACAAAAAAAGAATTATAGTTATTGTATAAATATGTGTGTATATATATATATACATATATATGTGAAAAAAAAAAAAAAATAAAAAAATAAAAATAACCATAGAAAACAGACTTAAAAATCTTAAAGAAGGGAAAGGGACCTGTATGTGGAAAAATGTTTGTGGCAGCCCTTTTTGTAGTGGCTAGAAACTGGAAATTGAATGGATACCCATTAATTGGAGAATGGCTAAATAAGTTGTGGCATATGAATGTTATGGAATATTATTGTTCTGCAAGAAATGACCAGCAGAAAGATTTTAGAAAGGCCTGGAGAGACTTAAATGAACTGATGCTAAGTGAAATGAGCAGGACTAGGAGATCATTATATACTTCAACAACAATTCTATATGATGATTAATTCTGATGGACACTTCAACAATGAGATGAACCAAATCATTTCCATTTGTTTAATAATGAAGAGAACCAGCTACACCCAGCGAAAGAATTATGGGAAATGAGTATGAACCACAACATAGCATTTCCACTCCCTCTGTTTTTGTCTGCTTACGTTTTTAATTTCCTTCTCAAGTTATTTTTACATTTTGTCTAAGTCTGATTTTTCTTGTGCAGCAAAATAACTGTATGGATATATAAACATATATTGCATTTAACATATACTTTAACATATACGGGTCTACCTGCTATCTAAAGGAAGGGGTAGGGGGAAGGAGGAGAAAAGTTGGAACAGAAGGTTTTGCAAGGGTCAATGTTGAAAAATTATCAATGCATATATCTTGTAAATAAAAGCTATAATAAAAAAAGAAAAAAAACAGACTTAAATAAATTGTAAGGTTTCAAACTTCTGGATGGACTCTAAGATTGAATGACTATTTGTGTTATTTTGTGCTCAAACTAAGTGAAGATAGATATAAGGTATGAATGGGGAAAAAAAAGAAAAAAAAGAGAGATTAGGCTAAGAAGCCTAATGTTCAGGTAAAGAGAAACAAAAGTCTTTCACTGAACTAAATAAAAGTCTGAAATGCATTATTTTCTAAATCCTAACTGAAATTTGTACTTGCCTTATGACAGCCTGATGTTTATTTTGTAATGATGAGTTTGCTGTATCATCTTGATCCAATTTAATTATATAACTTGGGATTTTTATCTCCATAGTTCTGTTTTATCTTGTTAGCTCATGTCTCTAAATGGGAATTTTATTATTGCTAATATGCAGGTACAAAATAAACCTCTTTTGGTAGCAGAGGCTAAATCAGAGTCCAAAATGGGCTCAGAGTTCCCCTGACTTTCCCTCTTTCTTTCTTACAAGCAAGAGTGATTTTCATAAAAGAGGAATTATTTAATAGTCTATCAGACACAAATCATAGTGGTTCATAACATTTACCATATGTTAATTTTTTTTTGGAGGGGGGGGAAGGTCTAATCTGTCCTTTTCATTAAATTTGTTCTGGGTAGCAGCTGACTTGTTGATTTTGTCCCAGATTCAAATGGTAACAGCAGTGATCTGTTGTGATGAAGGAAAATATTTAAAAGAATGTATCCACTTTAATTTCTACTTTTTGATCATTTACTTTAGGTATGTTCTTGGTTTGAACAGAAATCGGACAGCTAAAGGCGGTCTTAGCTGACTTTAGCTAATGCTCAAGTTCAAGCACAATCATAAGATTCCCAACATCTATTCAAGTCATTCTTTTCCCACGAGTGGTCCAGTATTTCATTTATCCACAACTAAGGTACATTTTATTGCTCTGAAATTGCTATTATGCAGCAATTATTTGTCAGTAATAATGATGATTGTATTCCTTTTACTTCTGTTCCCGATCCCTCATTATTCATGAGTAATTTAGAGCATTAATTAAAACACTGTTTTGTTTAAACTTGTTTTTTTACAAAAGTCACAGTAAAGTGCAAGGGAATGACAGATTTTATATAAGTCAATAGCTGAACCACACAAAATTTACATGGACTTTGAAGAGCTAGTAGTTAATGACTTCAGAGTAGATAGTGCCTTGTTGCACCCATTCTATATCACCAATAGAGGGAAGTAGAACTGTGTTGTTTAGCATTTTTCTATGTAGCCAGATTTGATCCTATAATAAGAAATGAGTAACTAGTATCAATATGTGATTTTGTTTATCTATGAATTCTTCCAGTCAGAGTTTGAATACCATCAGGAGTCATGAAGACAAGGCATCCAGAAATTGCTTTAATTGTAGGTGACTTTTGACGAAGCAAATCCCATGTAAGTCAACATCATAGATTGGATCAGCATCTTATGCCCACTGCCTTACCCTCCAATCTAACATGCATACCATTATCAGATGAATCTATTTAAATAAAATGCTACTTTTGTACTCAAAAACTTTCATGGAATCCCTAACTGTATGCAAGTTGAAGATCAAAATTCCTAATCTGGTGTTCATTGTCATCTATAGCATGATATTCTCCTTGCCATTTAGATGTATATATTTTCCCAATTATGAACCATACATATATGCTCTCTTTATTTTTTTTTCTGCATGTTTCCATGGCCTCTCTATTTTTCAAGTCCTACCTCAAATTCTAACTGCTCTGGAAAACCTTTTCTGACCATTTGAATTGGAAATGATCCCTCCCCACTCTGAACTCCTATGCAGTTACTGTCTATAGAATTTATTTAATAATTATGTGCTGCCTTTTGACATAAACTTCTTTTACTTCTTTATCTGTAGTAGGGTGCCTCAGCACAGATTCAACCTAATGTCCAATATTCTGTTTTCATATTCACAGTATAGTTATACTTAGACATTGTTGAAGTGACAGATCTATTTAAAAACTTAATTGTATTTTGTACTTACTTATTTTTGTACATGCCATTTCCTCCCACTATATTATTATTTCCTTTTTTTAACCTCAGTTTTTGTCTTTGATAATTTTCAAGATTTAGAGAGTACCTATCACATAGGAGAAGCTTAATAAATATTTGTGGAATTAAATTGAATGGAGTTTTCTTTTTATCCTTTTGTCATCTTATATATTCACATGACTTCAGTTATCACCTTATCTCCTTATCACCAGCCTTTCCACAGAGCTCGAATGTACCTGATTACTTCCTAAATATTTCTAATTGGATGTTCCATCAATACCTTACATTTAACATGAATCAGTGTAATATTGTGAAAAGAGTACTAGATTTTTGACACCTAAAACCGGTTTCAAATTTCAGCTCTCCTACTTTGGACAAGTCACTTAAATTGTCAGTTTCATTTTCCTCATATGTAAAACAAGGTGTTGGACTTGTTTACTTGTAAAATCTCTTCCAGCTCTAAATCCGTCATCCTTTGAAAATACATTTTTTCGGCTCTTTGATTTGTGAATGGGTAAAAAGTAGGTAGGTGCTGCCATCTAGTTTCTAATCTATAACTATGATCTTCACATATTTTAGAGTATTTAAGCAAGTCAGTCTTTTACAATCTTAAGAAAGTTTCTTTAGTATCCAATAAAAATTTGGCTATAAGCAAAAATAATTTTACCTTTTCAGCTGGTTGAAGGATTCTCATAATAAATTCTCTGATGTAGATATTTCAGATATAAAACATTTTTTAAAAAGTCATTTTAATACAAAATGTTTTTCACCATTTTGGAGAGTAGTTTGGAACTATGCTCAAAAAGTTATCAAACTGTGCATACCCTTTGATCCAGCAGTGTTACTACTGGGATTATATCCCAAAGAGATTATAAAGAAGGGAAAGGGACCTGTATGTGCACGAATGTTTGTGGCAGCCCTTTTTGTAGTGGCTAGAAACTGGAAACTGAATGGATGTCCATCAGTTGGAGAATGGCTGAATAAATTGTGGTATATGAAAATTATGGAATATTACTGTTCTGTAAGAAATGACCAACAGGATGATTTCAGAAAGGCCTGGAGAGACTTACACGAACTGATGCTGAGTGAAATGAGCAGGACCAGGAGATCATTATATACTTCAACAACAATACTAGATGATGACCAGTTCTGATGGATCAGGCCATCCTCAGCAACGAGATCAACCAAATCATTTCTAATGGAGCAGTAATGAACTGAACTAGCTATACCCAGAAAAAGAACTCTGGGAGATGACTAAAAACCATTACATTGAATTCCCAATCCCTATATTTATGCACACCTGCATTTTTGATTTCCTTCACAAGCTAATTGTACAATATTTCAGAGTCTGATTCTTTTTGTACAGCAAAGTAATGTTTTGGTCATGTATACTTATTGTGTATCTAAGTTATATTTTAATATATTTAACATCTACTGGTCATCCTGCCATTTAGGGGAGGGGGTGGGGGGGGGGTAAGAGGTGAAAAATTGGAACAAGAGGTTTGGCAATTGTTAATGCTGTAAAGTTACCCATGTATATATCCTGTAAATTAAAGGCTATTGAATAAAAAAAAAAAATTTAAAATATGAAAAAAAAAATGTTTTTCAATTTCCTTCCTTATATAAAAAATTGATGGCAGGAATGATTTCTGGGAAGTTATGTGTGTGTGTGTGTGTGCATGTGCATGTGTGTGTGTGTGTGTGTGTGTGTGTGTATGTGTGTGTGTTTGAGGGACTTTGAGTGAGTGGGGAGAGCCATAACTATATCTAGGAAGGTTGTCAATAGTATGACCCCACCTTACAAATAGGGATAACCAAGAACAAATACCAGCTTTGAAGCCAAGTTGAACTGACTTAAACGGAGTGATTTGCACTGTCTTGTTGCTACATTTAAGAACAGAATTGTGTGAATTTTACATTGGTTTGTATGTTTAATTGTGGACAGGAAGTAAAGTGAAAAATTGTTGTTGGGGTTTGTTATTCTTTTTCTTGCACCTCTCCCCCATGGCCCTGGGGTCAGAGTAATTTTGAAAGGAAAAAGAAGTGGCACCTTTCTCAACCCTCCTTGCCTTGCAGCACCAGCTCCTAAAGATAAGTAGACTACTCCATCATTTTGTGTTGCTGCTGTGTATTGCCTATCAGCTGCCTGAGTATAGAAGAATGGAAGACCTTTCCCCTTGAAATCTTAAGAAAAAATCTTGAAAACTATCCAAAAACAAAGGAAAGGATTTGTTTTCATGTCAGGGATCTTCCCCCCTTAAGTAAAGGAAATTGATAAACAGTAAATGATGATGGTGAAATAACTGCACATTTGAAGCATTAGTTCTGTGTCTTTGTTATCCTATAAGTCCTCTGAATTTGCCTTGCACATATAAATGCTCAATAAATACTTGAATGAATGAATGAGGAATGTATATATATTTAGGGTGACTCAATCATAGGAACTTCTTTTTTTTTTTAATAACTTTTTATTGACAGAACCCATGCCAGGGTAATTTTTTACAACATTATCCCTTGCACTCACTTCTGTTCCGATTTTTCCCCTCCCTCCTTCCACCCCCTCCCCCAGATGGCAAGCACTCCTATACATGTTAAATAGGTTATAGTAGATCTTGGATACAATATATGTGTGCAGAATCGAACAGTTCTCTTGTTGCTCAAGGAGAATAGGATTTAGAAAGTATAAATAACCCGAAAAGAAGAACAAAAATGCAAGCAGTTTACATTCATTTCCTAGTGTTCTTTCTTTGGGTGTAGCTGCTTCTGTCTATCCTTGATCAATTGAAACTAAGTTAGATCTTCTCTTTGTTGAAGAAATCCACTTCCATCAGAATACATCCTCATACAGTATTGTTGTTGAGGTATATAATGATCTCCTGGTTCTGCTGTATTCGTCCTGCTGGTCATTTCTTACAGAACAATAATATTCCATAACATTCATATACCACAATTTACCCAACCATTCTCCAATTGATGGGCATCTATTCATTTTCCAGCTTCTGGCCACTGCAAACAGGGCTGCCACAAACATTTTGGCACATACAGGTCCCTTTCCCTTCTTTAGTATCTCTTTGGGATATAAGCCCAGTAGAAACACTGCTGGATCAAATGGTATACACAGTTTGATAACTTTTTGGGCATAGTTCCAAATTGCTCTCCAGAATGGCTGGATGTGTAGTGATACATTGTTGATGGAGTTGTGAAGTGATTCAACTATTTGGGAAAGCAATATGGAATTATGCCGAAAGGGCTACCAAACTTTGCATACCCTTTGATCCAACAGTGTTTCTAACTGTTCTGTATCCCAAAGAGAACATAAAGGAGAAAAAGTGACCCACATGTGTAAAAGTGTTTGTGGCAGCCCTCTTTGTAGTGGCAAGAAATTGGAAACTGAGTGGATACCCATCAGTTGAAGAATGGCTGAATAAATTATAGTATATGAATGTTAGGGAATATTATTGTTCTTTAAGAAACGACCAGCAGGATGATTTCAGAGAGGCTTGGAGAAACTTACACGAAGTGATGCTTAGTGAATTGAGCAAAACCAGGAGAACTTGTACATAGTAACAAGATTATATGATGATCAATTCTAATGGATGTGGCTTTTTCCAACAATGAGCTGATTCAGGCTAGTTCCAGTGGTCTTGTAATTAAGAGAACCATCTACATCCACAGAAAGGACTGTGGAGACTGAATGTGGATCACATTTTATTTTTATTTTTTATTGTTTGCTTGCATTTTGTTTTCTTTCTCATTTTTTTCCCTTTTTGATCTGATTTTTCTTGTGCAGCATGATAATTGTGGGAATATGTATGAGAGAATTGCACATGTTTAACTTATATTGGATTACTTGCTGTCTAGGGGAAGGGGTGAGGAGAAGGGAGGGAAAAAATTTGGAACACAAGGTTTTGCAAAGGTGAATGTTGTAAATTATATATGTTTTGAAAATAAAAAGCTTTAATAAAAAAAAAAAACTATCTGAAAAGGCTTTAAAGAGGAGGTGAATTCTGAGTTAAGCGTGAAGGTTGGGAACTGTTCTTAGGAAGGGAGGACATTCCAAGCATAATAAGATGGCCTACTTGCCAAGTCAATTTTCAGGAACTGCTGGTAGTTAGCTTGGCTTTAATGTCTAGCTTGATTTTTGAATAGAAGTAAAGGGAAATAAAATTGAAAAAGTAATTGGGAACAAGATTGTGAAGGCTTTAAATACTGAAAAGTTTGTATTCTATATTTATTGACAAAAAGGAGTCACTAAAAATTTTTGAGTAGTGATAGTGCTGTGGTCAAACTTACTTAATAGGAAAATTTTATTATGGCAACTCTGTGCATGATGGGAGGCAGGATGATCAGTCAAAAAATTATTAAAATAATCTGAGAGAGAAGGAATGACCTAAGAAAGTGGAAATATAAATGGAAGGGAAGATGTAATAGAGTAGATGTAATAGATGTAGTAAAACCCATAGATTTTGGTAACTTCATAATTTAAAAAATTTTTTTAAACATTTTATAACTTTTATTGATATTTTCTATTTCTTATATCACCACAATATCACATTGCTCTTCCCTTCTCAAGAGCTATCCTATTGACAAATAGTATTTTTTTAAAGAGGAAGAAAAAATAGCACAATTGATCAATACATTGAAAAAGTATGAAAACATGTACAATATGTAATAGATGTGAACCTCCCATATCCAAGAAAGGGATAGATAGAAGATGCTTTTCATGTATGTCTTTATTTTAATCTCATTTGATCTTTATAATTTTGTTATGTTTAATTTTGATGTATTATTCTTTCCATTTACATTGTTGTACAATATTATGTATATTATTTTCTTGGTTCTGCTTATTTCACTCTGCATCAGTTCATTTAGATCTTTTTATACTTCTCTGTATTCATGACACATTTCATTTTTTTTAGCACAGTAATATTCTATTACAATCATGTATCACAATTTTTTTGGCCATTCCCCAGCTGATGGGTGGCATTTTTGTTTCCAATTCTTTTTTGTTTGTTTGTTAGTTTTGCTGAGGCAATTGAGATTAAGTGATTTGCTGAGGTTCACACAGCTAGGAAGTGTTAAGTGTCTGAGATCTGATTTGAACTGTGCTCCTCCTGATTTCAGGGCTGGTGCTTGATCCACTGTGCCATCTAGCGGCCCCTCTTGGTATAGTATAACCTAGTTAAACTTGGGATGTGATGTTATTTGTAAACATATTATTAGATTTATCTCCTTAAATGAAAATAGACCATTAAAAATAAAGGGTTTTATGTGTTCCCAGGACAATTTTTATTCTATGTTATGACTAAAGTATATAGCAGAAGGAAAGGTTATGAAGAAGAAAGAATTTATTACATATATGAGTCTGATTTTATTCATATGCAGTGAATAGCCATTTGTAATTCTTAGAGTAGACAGTAAATACAGATTTTCCCCAAAACATTAATGCCATTTTTTTAACTGTTAAAGCTTATTATATCCTGTATTATATAAAAAGCAAAATGACTCTTTTTTGTTTTGAAGAGTATGGTAATAATCTCTAAAAATTGCTACATTTCTCTAGTTAGAAGTTTAGGGGAAACAGCAATAAACTTCATGTAGTTAATAACTAACAAAATCTAAGGCTTTTTTTGGTATTTTGTCCAGAGAACCTTTTTTATGTTTGTATATTTATACATAAAAAGTATTCTCATGCTGTAGTTCAAACATTTATGTTAGCTTTAGCTCTATGAAATTGATGATGGCTTTCTTAAGCATTAGATTTAGCAATTCCCTGCTTTTCTAGTGAGACTTCACTGTTAAGTATGAAAATATTAAGCACAAGCTTAGAGTTTTATTTTCACTTACTTCATGTGCTTTCAAAAAGTTTTTGTTCACATCTGAGTAACTATCTTCCAACATCGACTCCTATCATAGAGATTGATTGTTACAGCTTGATGGTAGGGCTAAATATCACCATTTGTCTTAGGCTGTGCATAAGCCTCAGGTACGTGGATGTCCTAAATGATGACTGTGTGATACTTCTGGGGGCAGTGTTTCCTTTTCATTTAAAAAAGCAAATTCCTGATCAGACTTGAAAGAATAAAATTGGAGAACTGGCCTCCATATCTATATTTAGCATTACAAACTCTAAAACTGAAAATGAGATTAATATTAATATTAAAAATCACTATTATAGAAAGTTTTAATTATTGACCAGAAATAGATACTACATTTTAAATTAACTTAGGAAAATGGACTGTATTGTTTCTTCAAAATTTTAATATGTAGTTAAACCTTATATTTTTAGAAAGATACTTTTTAGGGGATAATTCATTTGTTTTCATAAGATCATCATTTTAGAGAGGGAAGAGAACTTTGTGGTCATCTACTCCAAACCTAGCATTTGATAGCTGAGGAAATTGAGAGTAAAAAAAAATTAAATGACTTGCGCAAAGTGACATAGATATTAAAAGGGAGAGTGGGGATATGACTCCAGGTTCTCAGACTCTAAATCCAATTGGATTATGCTATGCTGCTTTTTAGTTTTTGTTCTTGCAGACAGAACTAAAGAGCAAAATGCAAAAAAATCCACTAATCCAAGTTACTTAATATTCAATAACATTTTGTTATTTTTGCTAGTTTGATATCCTGACTATCCTAAATAGCTCAGGCTCTTCAAGCCTGATTTTCTTTACAATTTCTTTACAATGTATATTAATTATAATTTATATACATTAGCTCAGGGGTTCTTAACCTGGGTTCTAAAGACCCCCAAGAAACTATGGATAGATTCAGGGAATCTGTGAAATTGGTTGGGAAAAATATTTTTATAGTTGTACTTTAATATAATTAGTTTTCTTTTGTAATCCTCTGTGTTTATATATATATGTGTGTGTGTGTGTATGTGTGTGTGTGTGTGTATGTATATATGTATGCATTTTCCTGAGGTGTTTATAGGCTTTATCAGTTTTTGGAGAATGCTCATTAAAGACTTATTATGTATACAATTGTTCCAGGTACTAACAATAATTAAATTGGTACCTGAACTCAAGAAACATATTCTGATAGAGGATTCAGGAAATAATTAACCAATAATAATAATTCATCATTTCTAAGTATGTGTCATAAGTTTAAGGGTTGAACTGAAATCTGTGTTTTACCATTGTCAGCTAATATTAGGTACCAGAGATATAAAATGAAGATAAAAATTTTACCCTGAAAGAGCTTAAATCCTAGTTGGGGAACCAGTATATATATATATATATACACACAGGCATATGTGTGTGTACACAGGGACCTGGACTGATGATCACATTGGTATAGAAAAATATGGTCCCTGAGCCATATTTATTCTCTCAGTTTCAATTTGGATAATAATATACCTACCTCACAGAGCTATTGTCAAGATCAAATGAAATAATATATTTAAAGACCTTTGCAAATCTAAAAGTGTTGCATATATAAAGGTATTCCATGTCTAATGCCTTCTAATTCTTTTTAAAAAATGGTATACATGAAATATAGGTATGAAGCATATGGTATATATCTATATCTATATCTATCTAGCTAGCTATATTTGGCAAATCTTTGGGATTTGTTATTCTTCTTAAATGAGATTTTCCAACATATTTCTTACTGACTTTTCCTATTTCCCTCTTCCCACTGAAGTCACCTGGTATCAAAATATTTACTGATTAAATTTGGATGAATTCTTTGTAGAATTACTCTACCTCTTCATACTTTGGAATAAATGTTGGAACATAAGCTTAAATATTCTTTGTCTTTTTGCAAATACTTTTCATGAGCACTGAATGAAATAATCAAATGTTGCATGAAGTAGTTTATCTAATTGCCTTTGGACACATAATAAAAGTAATTCTACCAACTCCTTGATTTGCCTGTCCAAGAAGAAGCTGTGAAAAGAAATAGAAATAGAAATCAGAATAGGGAATGATGTAATAAAATTATCTCTTTTTGCAGGTAATATGATGATATACTTAAAAAATCCCAAAGACTCAACTAAAAAGTCAGTTGAAGCAATTTATAATTTCAGCATAGTAGCAGGAAATAAAAGTAAATCTACATAATCATCAGCATTCCTATATATCACAAACAAAACTCTGCAAGAAGAGATAGTAAAAGATGTCCCCTTTAAAATAACTCTAGACTATAACCTGTAAATAAAAGGCTATTAAATAAAAAAATAAAAAATAAATAAAATAAAATAACTCTAGACATCATAAAATACCAGGAGTATAACTGCCAAAACAAACTGGTAAACTATATAAACAAAATTATAAAATAAACTTCTTATATAAATAAAGATTTAAATAATTGGATAAATATTAATTGTTTATGGGTTAACGGCCAATATGAAAACATTTTTACCTAAACTAACATATATTCAATGCCATCCTAATTGAATTACTGAAAAATTATTTTATTGAATTAGAAAAGATAATAAAATTTATTTGGAAGAACAAAAAGTCAAGAATATCAAAAGAACTATTAAAAGTAGAAAGGAAGGAGATTCAGCAGTTCTAGACCTTAAACTCTATATTAAAGCAATAATTATCAAAATTATCTGGTACTGACTAAGAAATAGAAAGCTAGATCAGTGAAATAGAGTAGACATAAAATTTATGTCAGCAAATAAATAAAGGAACTTGGTATTTGACAAGTATAAAGACTTAAGATTTTGGGATAAAAATTCATTATTTGGTAGAAAAAAAATTGTTGGGAAAGCAGTGTGGCAGAAAGTGGGACTAGACCAACATCTTATACTATTTACCAAGATAAGGTCAAAAGACATACATGTTCTAGATATAGAGGGAAATATTACAAGAAAATTTGAATAACATGGAACATATTACTTACCAGACTTATGAATAAGTGAATAATTTATGAATAAACAAGAGATAGAATGAGGTGTAAAATGGATAATTTTGATTACATTAGATTAAAAGGATTTTATACAACTAAAATAATTGTAGCCAAGATCAAAATGAAAAAAGAAAACTAGGTGAAATTTTTATTGGCAGATTCTCAGATGAAGGTGTCATAGATTTATGAAGGAAGACACTATCTTCTATATCCAGAGAAAGAAGTGATACAGAGAAATATATACAGAATGATTACACACACACACACACACACACACACACACACACATACACACACACACATTTATGCCTGATGGTACCATCTCTAGTGAGGGGAGGTGGGAAGGAAAAAAAAACAAATTTATATGCTAACTATTACATATTTAAAAGGAATATCAAGTTATATAATAGATTTGCAGTTTCATGTGCAATCATATTTTTCTTTTTGAATCCTGGAAGGATTTTATTTTACATTCTTGCAAAAAGGGATGTCTAAGATAGTAGATATGTTTTTGAAATTGTAAAAGCAGTCTTTTATTTCCTAATTTGATGAGCAAGTCCCTCTCACGATTCCCCATTAATTAGGTGTTATAGAAGTTATGGAGTATGAATCTCCACTCTCATTATAGTAATCATCTTTTTAAACTATTATGCTATGTTATAGAAATGCTGGTTTTATTCCATAAATTAAGAATAAAGTAAGGAAAAAAATTAAAAACAAAGATAATACTACTTCGAGGGAGGGAGAAAAGAAGCTGTGAGCCATCTAACTTTAGTTAAAAATAACTTTGATTTCTCTGTAAACCCCTTTCATGTTTATGATGAGGGCAAACTGTGTAGAAAATGGTGCAGAACATGCTTAGGATCCCATAGTTTTTGGACTATCTATAAATATTATCTTGGTTATTGGTACTTTGAAATGCTTTTCTAGTGATTAGTGAACACAATTCTAGAGGAATTGAATCTTAGAGAAGATGATAGAGGATGATGAGTATACTGCTTCATAAGAAGTTGTAGAAGGAAAAACTGATTTAAAGATAGTTTGGTAAGAGATCCAGTTAAGTAAAGTTATGCTACAGACTTTTAAGAATAAAACCAGGTAACCTATATTTGATTACTTGCTCTATTCACTGCGCCACCTCACTGCTCCCTCCCTCATGAACTTTCAAGGAAAATTATGGTATGTGATGATACACACACACAAACACACAGACATGGAGAGAAAGATGTTTCACATCAATAATCTCCTTACTCTTTGCTGTGAGGAAAGAGCTACATTTCCTTTATATTTAACATTTTTATTGTCCAGTTTCACATAAATCACATTTTTTGTTTAAAACTTTGGGCTCCAGATTCTTTCCCTTCCTTCTCACCCCCCTCTCCCATTGAGAAGGCATATATAAAGTTATGCAAAATATTTCCATAAAAATCATGTTGCACAAGAAAGTACAGATTCCCCTCCCCCAAAAAATCTCAAGAAAAATGAAATTTAAAAAGTATGCTTCAATCTGTATTAAGATCAATCAATTCTTTCTCTAGGTATGAATAACATCTTTTATCATAAGTCTTTCAGAGTAGTTCTTGGATCATTGTATTGCTGAGAATAGTGAAGTCATTCATACCAGATCATCCTGCAATGTTGTTATTACTTTGTACACAGTGTATTTCACTTTGCTTGAGTTCATGGAGGAATTTCTACATTTTTCTGAGAGCATCCTGCTCATCATTTCCTTTAGAACAATAATATTCCATCATAAACACATATCATAATTTATTCAGCTATTCCCAATTATTGGAAAACTCCTCAATTTCTAAGTCTTTGCCCTAAAAAAAGAGCTGCTATAAATATTTTTGTGCATATAGGTCCTTTTCTTTTTTCCCCCTTATCTCTTTTGGGATATTGTTAGGTCAAAGAATTTGGGTGATTTTATAGCCCTTTGGGCACAGATAATATCTTCTGATCATTTGTCAATTGAGAAATGGCTCTTATTTTTTTAAATAAATTTGACTCAATTCCCTATACATTTGGGAAATGAGGCCTTCAGAGAAACTTGCTTCAAAATTCTTTTCCCAGTTATTATTGCTAATTATATTTCCCCCTGTTTATTCTATTCTCTCCCTCCTTTAACTCTGTCCCTCCTCAAAAGTGTTTTGTTACTGACTACACCTTTCCCCAATATACTCTCTCTTTATTCACCCTTCTCCCTTTTCATACCTCCTTTCCCTTCTACTTTCCTGCAGGGTAAGATAGATTTTTATGAGTATAGAAATCTTATCTTACTCTGCAGAAGAAATACATTTCTTTTATCTTTTGTGGGTCCATTATTAGTTTTTCCATTTGTTCAGACTTGGCCTTTTAGTGATCCTTTAATTTACTTCATTGTAATCATATCTATTATTCTTTTGGTTCTTCTTATTTCACCTAATATCACTTCTTATGAATCTCGCATTTCTCTGAATTTCTCATATTCATCATTCATTACTCTGTACTTATATTTCATTATAATATTCATATATTATAGCCAAATTTTTTTTTTATGAAAAACTCTTTGATCCATTAAAGACAGTGGATCTGCCATCACATTTGAATTCCGTTATAGTTCTAGATAGGTTTTTTTTGAGAAAGTTGGAAATAGCAATTAAAAACAAACAACAATCTGAATAAAGGATAAGCAGATGCACTAGACATCTAGTGTATACAAAGTCTGTCAATAACAAACATTAAGTACCTAGACACTCAATGTGCAATACTAAGGACCAAAAGGAAGGCAAAGAAATAGACCATCCTCAAAAGAAGCTTAATGTAGTTTAATGGGAAAGACAACATGAATAGAATTCAATACAAACAAAATATATGCAGAATAAATTGGAAAATAATTAACAGAAGGAAGAGACTATGATTAAAGAGGATTAACAAAAGCTTTTTTGTAGGGGAGACAAAAGGGACAATCAGTGAAAATGCCCATAGTCAGGAAGTGGAATATTTTGTGGGCTGGTTATGAAGGGCATTGATACCAAATTTTTATATTTGATCCTGAGGTGATAGGAATTCACTGGCATTTGCTGAGTAAGGCAAATAATGTGGGTAGATCTATGCTTTAAGAAGATTATTTTGGAAGCTGAGTTGAAGATAGACTGCAGTAGGTAGAGACTTGTGGCAAACAGACCCACCAGCAGACTATTGCAGTAGCCCAGGCATAAGGTGATAAGGTCCAGGAGGAGGTGTTGGGGGGGAAATTATGCATTTAGTTTTGGATCTGTTAAATTTTAAGTATTTATAGGACATCTCATTCTAGATATCCAATAGGCAGATGGAGATGTAAGAGGAGGAGACTGGGAGAGAGATTATCTTTAAATAAGTAGATTTGAAGATCATCAGCCTCAGAGTTTATTAGGAGTGAAATCCTAGGCAAGTCACTTTAACTTTGTTTACCTCAGTTTTTTCAACTGTAAGATGGGAATAATAATAGTACTTTTCTCCCAGGGTTGTTGTGAGGATAAAATGAGATGATATTTGTAAAAAGTGCTTAGCAAAGTGCCTGGCATATAAAAGAAGTTATATAAATGTTTATAACTTCTCACTGTATTGTAAAAAGGAGCAGATTCCAAAACACTTAAAAACTCTGACCAACATAGTGATCAACTATGATTCCAGAAGACTAATGATGATGAATCTCACCAGTCTCCTGACAGAAATGACTCAAGACACATGAGATACATGTTTTTGGACATGGCCAACTGAACAAGGGAATTTATTTTACTTGACTATGCTTATTTGTTTTAAAAAGGTGGGTTTTTTATGAGCTTATATGTGGGGGGAGTGAGGAAGGGGAGGTTGGAGGGAGAAAAATGCTTGTAATGGTAAAAATAAAATTTATTTTTAAAAAAAGTATAGGTAGTATAAGATTATATGGTGCCCGAGGACTGTAAAATATTTGATCTGATAGAGCAGAATACCTCTAATTAGATGTCTCTCCTCTAGCTAGTTGTCTTTCATTCATTTGGCAGAATCAGATAAAAATATTTGAAATCTATAACAATAGAGACAGCCCTGGTAGTTTACCTTATAATACAGGGTTTTTTTTTACTTTCTTTGTATAATGGACCTTTTTATCAGCAGTCTGGTGAAGCCTTTCAACTCATCAGAATGATGTTTTTAACTGCATAAAATAAAATACTTAGGATTACAAAGGAAGCCAATGACTTTGAAGTAGCTATCAAAATATTTTTTAAAAACCCAACCTACCATGGTCCCAAGCTAAGAACCTTTACTCTAATAGCTGACTCCAGGGGACACCCAAACCAGTGGTATTTTCATTGCATTAAAGAAATTCAATTCATAGTGCAAATGGAAGAGAAATTCCCTGTGAGTAAGATGTTCTTGATTTGGAATTCCTGAACTTGTTTAATAGAGAGATAGATATAGCTATATTTTGATATAATTTATTTCCTTCAGAATACTATGTATTTTATTCCATGCATTTGAAAACACAATTCTGAGGAGTCTCTGGGTTTCATTAGACTGCAGAGGGGTATATGGTCTTCCAAAAAGTTCAGAACCCTTTCTTTAAAAAATTTTTTTATTAAAGCTTTTTATTTACAAAACATATGCATGGGTAATTTTTCAACACTGACCCTTGCAAAACCTTCTAGAACCTTTCTTATTGTAGATTGATAAAACATTTATTAAGTGCCAGCTATTGTGATGAATGAAATGAATGAATGAAAATACAAATAAAAAGAAAAGTCTCTAGCCTCTAGGAGAAATGACATATAAAAGCCTAGAGGGGGTGCAAGATGTGATTACAGCAATGTAAGGTGAAAAACTAGGAGCAGAGCTGGGGAAAGAGGTGAGTATAAGTGGCCTAGGACACTTTGAATGGAGATTTTTGGGGAGGAACTCACCAAAAAAAAGAGGAGGCCACAGGAGTGAAAGTATCTTGAAGGTTAGATACCTGTTGGGATGGAGATAAACAAGTCTGAAGAATCTGCATGGAATCTTGAGAGAAGTGATCTTGGCTGGGCTAGGTATGTCCTGAGATGGAGATTCTGGGGAGGAATTCACTGATCTTGAAATGCTTCAGCAGTTCCTGTTTGAAGATGATATTCCTGGAGTCCAAAAGATATTGCCCCAAAGTATGGCATATCTTTTCCACTGGGCTTTTTCTAGAAGCTTGAATGGGCTTAAAGCTTGGTCAGCTTCTCTGACCAAGAGGAGTGGGAGGAGATTGAAGCCCTTAGGTATGGTCTTCTTTAATTAATTCTTGGAATAATCTTGCCCACTTGCTTGAATCTTTTGAAATGTGGGGTTTTAAGCGGTTCCATGGTTTGTTTGTTTGTTTGTTTTTTACAGATCCCACAGGGCTTTGCTATATTTCCTCAGCCAATCTAATCCAATCTAATCACTCTTCTCATGCAATATCACTCCTTTTTATCAAAGGCTTTCTCTGTTACTTGGTCTAAAACCTATTGATTGATTCATCGAGACATGTTCTTATTTAATTTAGGCATTGCTGTAGATGTTTGGAGTAATTTTCTCTTTCTACATCTGGGTCTTGAGTGTCTCTGCCACCATATTAACTCATGTGTGGTTCTTTTTTGTTTGTCCATTCTTCCATCCTTCTTCCTGATTTCAAACTTGATGTTGGGGTGGGCTCTGCTACACTTCTGGAGAAAAGTTGTGAGCTGAGCTAGTTCTGTTACTACTCTCTTGGGGATATTGAATATTACATTATTTCAGGATCTCAGAGACAGGCTGGGAACTTGTAAGCTTTAAGTGCTCCCAAGATAGTCTGATAGTCTGATTTAGAACAAAACTTAGCACCCTCACTTGTTCTTGACCTGAGGTTGAGTTTGAGCAAGACCAGAATGCTGCTGGACTTTGTCTCTAGCAATCAGTTGGAAAGCTCTATTGGCTCAGAATGGCAGAGTTTTAGATTCTCTTTTGATCTAGGATTCCTGCCCTTGTTATTTCTCTGCAATATAGTCTAGATAAAAACTTTTTAAATTATGAGTCACAACCAGTAAATGTTTAATTTGTATACCTATTTTATAAACCTGTATATGTGGGGTTGCATAAAAATTTCTCAGGGGAAAAAGGATTGCAAATGAAAAAAGTTTAAGAATCCCTGGGCTACATATTGGAAATGAGAACCTGCTTTGTATCTGTGGTTGAAGCCATATTATTGCAGTTGCTGCTGCTGGCTTCTGAACTTCATCTTTTCTTCAAAGACTGCCCAGGGCCTCCCTGCTGAGAATGTCACTGCAGTAAGCAGGTCCTGAGACCCCTTGTCACTCTGCTCCAGACATGTAAACTGGGATGGGATAATAGGTGACAAAACCGTGACAACAAAACTGTCATTGGTACTGTCCCAGTAGCAGTGTCCTAGTATGAGTCTGTTATTTTTCCAGCATGGATCCAAGACCTCCTCCTGTTCTGGTATGCAGCCTCTCTGTTCATTGGAGGGCTCTGCTTGTTTCTTACTCCTGACTGATTCCTTCTGTTCCTACAGGCTTCTCTGTCTATCTTCCTATGCTGAGGTGCTTGCACAAGGATTCATGGCAACTTTTCCCTGTATTTCTCCATCAGGATATGGTCTAGTGTATATTTTCTAGATTTGTTAGGAGCAGTTTGTAGAGAGTTACTCATTGCATTGCTTCCTATCATTCTGGCATCTTGCCTCTGCAAACCCCATCCCTTACTTTTCACTGTAAAATTCCATTATTTTCATATAACATTTACTTAACTTTTCCTTAATTAATGAACACTTCTTTATTTCCAATTCTTTGCAACTACAAAATGTGCTGAATTTTCTGGTATACCTAAAATCTGTCTTTGAACTCTTGGGGATATATGTCTATCAATGAGATCTCTGCATCAAATGATATGTATGGACATTGTAGTCACTCTTTTTGCAAAATTCCAAATTGCTTTCCAGAATGGTTGGACTAATTTCAAATCTCTACCGGAAGTATATTGGCCTTTCTATAGTCCTTTCATCAGTGATTATTTTCATTTTTTATTGTCTTTTGGCAATTTTTCTGGGTATGAGGTCTCAGTTTCAAAATTTTTACTTCTCTTATAAATAGTAATTTGTAAGAAGTTTTCCTATGATTGTTAATTATTTGCAAATCTTTTTATAATAATTTTTTATAATATACTATATAATATAATATAAAAATATACTTTTTATAATAGTTTTTTATTTTCAAAATGCATGCAATGATAGTTTTCAACATTCACTTTTGCAAAATCTTGTGCTTCAAATTTTTCTCCCTTCTTCCCCCCCACTTCCTTCCTAAATAGACATATTAAACATGTACAGTTCTTCTATACATATTTTCATATTTATCACTCTGCACAAGAAAAATCAGATCAAAAAGAAAAAAAAGAAAGAAAAAAAGCAATCAACAACTAAAAAGGTGAAAATACTATCCTCTTTCTGGATGCTGATGGCTCTCTCCATCACAAGTCTATTGGAACTGGTGTGAATCATCTCATTGTTGAAAAGAGCCAAGTCCGTTACAATTGATCATCATATAATCTTGTTGTTGCTGTATACAATGTTCTCTTGGTTCTGCTCACTTCATTTAGCATCAGTTCATGTAAGTCTCTTCAAGCCTTGGAGATATTTATTAAGTGAGCTGGAAATATGCTAGACTTTAAAGGTAAATATAAATGCACAGTGTATACACAAGGAGGTATTGTGGTAGAATTTTACAGATTGTCTTGTTTTTCTTAAAATATACAGACAATGACAATTTATCCCAGTAAACTGGCTCTTTCTGACAGATTCTTGAAATATCTGAAGAAGGTTCTCTGGAAGATACAATAGCTTTATTAATTGCAATTGCTCTAAATGTACAAGTTAAAGTATAGGAATTAGAGCTTTAATTAATTTTGGTTTAATTAGTTTTGGTTCCCTGTTTAGATTAGGGTGATGAAAACTTTTTATAAACTTTCATTGTTATATACATTTTTGTGCTATTACTATTATTGCAAATCTTGTCCCTGTGGAAAGAAACATAAAGGTCACAAAACAATATGATTTAGACATTTTTATACATTCTAATATCATTAAATTCTTTCCTCCATGATTGGGACCAGAGTTTTTTCTTTTTTGTCATGTTTAGCTTTTTTGAGATATTGTTTATTGAAAAGATATAGCAGGGGCATCTAGGTGGTCTAGTGGCTAGAGCACCAGCCCTGAAATCAGAAAGATCTGGGTTCAAATCTAGTCTCAGACACTTAACACTTCCTAGCTGTGTGACCCTAGGCAAGTCATTTAACCCCAATTGCCTCAAAAAAAAAAAAAAAAAGAATGAAAGAAATATATAGCAAAGATAAACGTTACCAAATATCCTCCAAATTGGGAATATATGGCACCTAGGGAGAGTGGGCTCATAGTTAAAGCCCAAAGGTAGTAAGGCACATAGGTAGGTTACATGTGGTATAAGGATACTATGCTGTTCTTGGCCCTAGGAGTCCTTTTCTCTTTTCCTGGAATCCTTACCAAACTCACCTTGAGGTATAATGTTCCCAGAATTATTTCCTTGCTCAGTTGGGTTGGTTCTTTGAGGGGCAAAATGTCTTGTTAATGGGTCAGTCCACTGAATCAAGCAAATCATTGGGCTCCAACACAGAGTCCGTCACTGGATCTTATTGCTGTCAACCATAGTTGTTAGTTGGATCTCTGATTAACTTTGGTACATTTCTGTTGGAATACCCCTTCACCTAAGATCATGAAAAAATAAACAGAAAAGACTCAGAGGTATGTGCATGAATGGACACATGCTGGGCTGATAAGATAAAAGAGAGACACTACTCCTTCTTTAACCTGGAAGATCACAATAGTTCTTGCTTTGCTCACAAACAGGAAGGAAAAGAATCGAAAAGTGATAACAGGATATTTTTTACAGCATACTGTGAGGTCTGTTATCAATATTATCTCTATCTTTAAGAGGAAACAATACAAGATATTGGACAGCTTTCTTCTGAGAACAAATCTTAATGTGATTATTTGGCAGGGCTGAGGAATGGGAGGAGTGGAAGGGTTTTTGCTATTTTTTGCAGCAAACTAGGTCCTTATCAGATAGTTCTCCAATTTGGTAAAGCATCTCATATGTGCATTGAAAGATCACATCAATTTGGAAATGGTCTTAGAAATAGCTGGTAGGGACAGTTCTTTCTAATACAGTATCAGGAAACATAATATTATGCCTTCCCACTTAAATTTTCTAGCCTGATTTTGGGAGAAACTCAATGTTCATACTATTATTTACACATCTGTAAGAAATGCTGGAAGGTAAATCTATATTCTCTAACTTATGTAACTAAATGAACTGAGAAGTGAAAGGATTATCTTCACTTAACTGCTAGTAGTCCTCCCTCCCCCCCCCAACCCTGTCACTGAGTCCAGGTGACTTCCTAGCCCTGTGCAAGGTTTTGTCATAACTTCTATATTTTCTTTGATTGATATATTCAGTCTTGTTTTAACTTTGCCATAACTAGGGTAGAGTTTGCAGTGATAGGAGTGTATCTAACTTATGAAATACAAAGTGAGCTGTGAGGGCTTTTGGTAAGTGTAGACATGGGGCAAATAATTTACCCAGGATTGAGGGATGTGATGAATATAAACGTAGAGAAAATGACTTGCCTAATGCCCCTAGGCAAGGATTAGTACAAAACACATTTGGGCTGTTAGAGAAACCATGAAAATTGTCAACAGGACATATAGAATTTTACTGTATGCAAAATATGATAAATATATAGATTTTTCTTCACTTTTATTTTCAAGACTCTGGAGTCTGGACTCCCTTTCTATCTTTAGTGATTTTCTTCTGTTGCTTTTTCCCTTTCACCTCTTTTTTATATTACATCATTAACCCTTTCTTTTCTTAATTTTCCTACTTTCTTTCCCCACTAACCTCTGGCATAAAGTATTAATTTTGAATTTTTTTCTTTCTTTGAAGTACTCCTTCTGGCAACAAAAACTTCCAATTAAGTTTTTTAAATAAAAGATAGAAGTTAAAAGCAGCTGCTGCCTGGGGTTAGCACTGTGGAAACCTGAAGTTGCCTGGAGCTGTACTTCAAAAGGAGAAAAACTCCATTTAAAAAGTATAGAAGTTTATTCATAAAATACATTGTGCTTAAAAAAAAAATGATCCTGTGGATAAACTGGGAGGTGGATGAGACACCTTGTAGGTCAGTTCTCTAAACTACTGTATTTATTTGCATAATTTTTTCTCTTTCTTCCCTTGATATTTCATTCTAATCCATGGATAGGAAAAATTATACAAGGACCTGGATTCTGATCAGCTGATATTCTTGGCAACCTTCATGAACCTGCCTGACTCTCATCCTCATTTACTAAAGAATCTTTTCTGAGCTAATTGGAATCTAGATTGCCTAAAACTTCTTGATTTCAGCCATTTTTCTTGTAGCTAGGGGCCTCTTGGAATTGTCCAATAATTATACTGTGTCAGTGGTGATTGAAAGGTAATTTCAAAAAAATTACATTTAGGGAGTATTCTTTGTTTTCAGGTTTCAGAATATGACTGGAAGCAATTCTAATTATAGAGGAAGGGAAGTCACAGCAACTGCTTATTGAACTGTTTGCTCAAGGTCAGAGAGTCAGATGGTCAGAGGTGGGAAAGTATGGGATAAGGTGAGTTGATGAATTGTGGAAGATAGAAATAAAGAGTGAGAGTTATTTGGTTGAGGGTGTGAGCATGAGAAAGGGATAGGTATTAACAAATTGTCTCTTATGTGCCAACATTGTACTAATTATTATTTCATTTGATAAACTGCCTCCCTTTGATCTTCATAACCTTGGGAGGTAGATGCTGTTATGATTCCCATTTTAAAGTTGAGAAAATTTAAGCAGATAGATGTTAAATGACTTGTCGAGCATTACAGCTAGTAGGTGTCTGAGGCTGGATTTGAAATCAGCTCTTCCTGTCTTTTGGTCTAATACTTTATCCACTAAACCATCTAAGCTGCCCCTCATAAAGATGGGGGAAATGTAGAGGGAAGTTAAATAATTTCCCTCAACCTAGCAGGTGGCTTTCTATTTCTCCTATCAAAAAATAAAGCATGTTCTCCTTAGAGAATCTATGCTTGTAAGTGAGGCTATTTTTTTTCCTAAATCAAAAAATTAAAACCAATTACCAGAAATTATTTGAGTAAAGCCTTTTTCCTTTATTTTCTCAATGTGTGGGGAAATGTCTGAGAAGGGAAAAAATATGAATAGTAGGATAATAATAACAATAGCTAAAATTTATATTGCCCTTACAAGAAGCTAGGTATTATGATGAGCCTTAAAATTATCATTTTATTTGATCCTCACAACATTTCTGGGAGGTAGGTACTATTATTATCCTCATGTCACAGATGAGGAAATCAAAGCAAACAGAGATTTAATGTCTTGCCCAAGTTCATATAGGTAGTAGATTTAGAGCTTGAAGGGACCTTAGCGTTTGTCTAGTCTAATGGTCTCCAACTTTGATAAAAGAAATCAGGTTACTAAACCTTTCATAAGAAGGGTCTCTATGTGCTACATATTCACTTAGAAAACCATATATTAACATTACCTGGGTTCTGTTATATTTTCATTTATCTTGTTAAATATTTTCCAGTTACAGTTTAATCTTGTTCCTTCAGACAAGGGGATGGTCCTCAGAGGGCATCTCTGACTTTTCTGAGCTAGTCTAACTTCCTTTGAGGAGCTGGACTGTAACCCTGTATGAGCTTGGGCAAATCACTTGAAACAGAAAGAAACTGACAGAAAGTCAATTTCTTCAACTTTAAAATGAGCACAATAATAGTATTTATCTAGTAGGGTTGTTATGAGAATTAAATGAAATAATATTTATTGGGAAAAGAAAAAAAAAACAGCACAGTGTCTGGCACATAGAAGGTGCCATATAAATGCTATTGTTGTTGTTATTATTTCCTATTCTTTTACCCTCTTCATCTTTGACATGAGGAAACTGAAGCACAGTCATGCTAAATGGGGTCAGAGTTACCCAAACAGTAAGAGGCAGATCTGGCATTTGAACCCAGATCCTCTGACTCCAAATCCAGGTCTCTTACCCTGATAGCTTGTTATTGAATAATCTTAGATAGTGGCGGTACTGATGTCTCACATTACTTATAAAGCACAAGATTTGCAAAGTATTTTTAAAAGTTTAAAAAAATTTATAAAATAATTATAAAATACTTTGTAAACCTTGCGTTTTATAATAAAGCACAAAGATTTCCAGAACACTTTCCTTATAACAACCCTGTTAGGTTGATGGTGAAAAAATTGCTTTTTTTTCCCATTTTGTTAATAAGGAGAAGATATAAGAGGTTAAGTGAGGAGAGTGATCAATTTTCATCCAGGATTTAAACTTGGATGTTTTGATTCTAAATTTAGTACTCTTTCCATTCCACCAAAAAAAAAAAAAAATCACAAGTGAGCAAGTAGTTACCCTTGCTATAATTATATTATTCCTCTCCAATCCCCCACTCCCACTCCAATCTTCTTCAGTGCTAGTATTTTGCTTTGTTCGTTTGGTTTGCCGTGATGAACTTAATCACTTTGACAGTGTGTTGTTTGAGGCATACATTTCAAAAACCTCAGTCTTAATTATAAAATTAATATAGCCACAAAATTTCTGAATTATATGAAACCTCTTTAAAGTGAGCCCCAGTTCCATTTATTTATTTTTATTTCACAATAGAGTACTGATACATTATGGTTAACAAATTAAAATGAAATAATTGCAAATTATAAGCAGAGGCCTTTTTGGTCCTGGAAGCATATGGAAGGTATTAAACATTTGCTTGAATTTTCAGAAAGGATGTGCAACTGGTTTCAGTGATTTTGGTTTTTGAAGTTGTTGTTTTATTTTTTAATTTCAAAAGCTGAAATCTTCCTTCCCCCCGATGTTTTAATATATGTATTTTCTAATTTTCCTTTTAAAAGAGTCTATCACTATTGAGACAACCTTTTTTGAACAGCCAGTACTCTGTTCTATAGGGGCAGCAGCCATTTCAGCTACTGAAAGTTATATTGCCTCTGGGAATGTTCCCTCTCTTGTTCAGAGCCATTGTGGGAACAAAGCAATCCAACAACATGTGCCCAGCCATCAGTTCAAATACAGCTCAACCTTTTTGAGCAAAGGTGACACACAGTCACACCAGAATTCTGGTATGTACTGAAATATTCATTTTTTCTAACCTTTTTTTCATCTTGATTTGGGAAGACAGTTGTCATTCAGATTGTTGTGCCTTGTTTCTTCTAATGCTATATGTTCACACATAACAGGTCATATCTAGATATACTGGATTTTGTAATTGTCACAGTCATTTAGGATAGCATGGACTCTTTAATAAGTATAATAGAATAGGCTTTTGGAAACTGGTAAAAAAGAAAGAACAACTTGAACTTGATTAAATAATTTGGGAATAATAACCTTTAATCAAATTACTTGGTTTTAAATTTGACGTAAAAAGACCATATTCTTGCTTGAGTTTTATATCCTGTAAACTTTTTAATTTGAAAATTCTAAAACTTTTAATATAATGTTATAGAACATTTTTGTCAGATGAAAATGTAGAACAGTTATAACCATTTTCATACTTTTATGATTCCTTCAAAGGCCAAATATAATTTTTTGTTACTTAATGGTGTTCAGAGAACAGTGAAAAGTTTTCATTTGTATTTGGTTTGTATACATATACAAATAGATCTATTTATTTTAAAAATGAAATTCTGCAAAAAATTGATATGGCTGTTTGGAAAAGCAAGTTCTAAACTTGTGTGTTGCTAACACATAGGCTTAAATTTACTAGTTCTCTTTTCTCAAACTAGATTGAACAGAACCAAGGGAAAAAATCTACAAGGAAATGGGGGTGGGAGGAGGAGAGAGGGGAGAGGAGGAAATCTGCCATTTAAAAAAAGGTATACTCTTATTGTGTATCTAAGTTATATTTTAATATATTTAACATCTACTGGTCATCCTGCCATTTAGGGGAGGGGGTGGGGGGGGGGTAAGAGGTGAAAAATTGGAACAAGAGGTTTGGCAATTGTTAATGCTGTAAAGTTACCCATGTATATATCCTGTAAATAAAAGGCTATTAAATAATAAAAAAAAAAAAAAAAAAAGGTATACTTATTTCATTATTTTTTTTATGAAAAATACAGATTTTAATAGAATTTTTTTTTGGGGGGGAGTATCATGCTTTGCAAGATGCATATTCTCTTTCTAGCATGTTGCTGTTTGTGGCTTTTTGTCAAAGTTTAGTTAGAAAAAGGACTGAATTATCTTAATTGTGAAAAAACTCCTAGTAGTTCTTTTCTGGCTTCACTGTTTGCGACTCTTGACCCAGAGAAACAGATGCCCAAATTTTTAATCTATTAATATGTTAGTTTGTCAGCCAGTCAACAAGCTTTTATTTGACACAATGTGTCAAATGTGTTAGGCACTGTGTTAAGTGTTTGGGATACAAAAACAAGGCAGAAATAGTATTTACTTTTAAGGAGCTCATAGTCTCATGGCAGAGACAGCTTTTGGACAATTATGTACAGATTCAACAAGGAAAGGCACTAGCTTTAAGGGAAATCAGGACAGACTTCTTGCAGAAGCAGATTTTAGCTATGATTGAAAGGAACTCAGAAGCTAGAAGATAGAGATGAAGGAGGAAATTCCAAGTGCACAGACTGTAGGTGGAATGCCTTGTTTGAGAAATCTCTGTGTCACTGGATCCTAATTAGATAGAGAGAGTAATATGTAAGAAAACTGAAAACATAGAAAGGAGCCAGCTTTTGAAAAGCTTTAAAAGTCAAACAGGATTTTATGTTTGATTCTGATATATTGTCTAACTACTTTTGCTATTGTTCTTTAATGGTCTTTTAAGTCTTATAAGTATGCTGCCATTAAATGGCAGATGTTAATAAAAGATAAAAAATATATATCATATATATCCACACACACACACACACACACACACACACACACACACACTCCTTCCCTTCCACCCATCCTTCCTTCCTTCCTTCCACCCATGCTTCCCTCCCTTCCTTCCTTCCTTCCTTCCTTCCTTCCTTCCTTCCTTCCTTCCTTCCTTCCTTCCTTCCTTCCTTCCTTCCTTCCCTTTGTCTACATACTCTACCTATAGATACTCTTAAAAGCATTTTCTTCTTTTCTTTTGCACCTCTGATCCCTCCCAAAATATCTTGGACTTTACTGGCTAGATTTCTTTCTTAAAGATCATGCCTTAAACCAAAACCAATCTGATTCTCATTGGCCACCAATATGTCCTGGACTAAGTCCCATTTGGTCATTGTTAGGGTCTCTCTCAACTGACTCAGCTAGAATGTAAATAGTAATCATTTTTTCTTTGGCCAGAAGGTCTTCCCCTCCCAGATTCATTCATTCATTCATTCATTCGTTTGTTTGTTTATTTTTTTTGAGGGGAGGGGACTAGGTGAAAGAGGAGATTCTTTGCCTCAGTTGCTACCTAGTCTTAATCACTGAATGGATGTGGTCTCAGTCAAATTGTGACCTTTTGAGGACCTTAGTTTAAAAAGACCAAGGTCTCGCATTTCATCCTGGGCCTTCTCTAATCATCCTGATCTATGTTTGACCACTGTACCCAGATGGCTCTGGAGGAGAAAGTGAGGCTGGTGACCTTGCCCAGCCTCCCTCACTTAAATCCAATTCACTTGGATGTCATGATATCACCTCCCTGATGTCATGGTCCTCTTTGAGAAGTATTACAAGGACAAACAAAAACAAAGGACAAATACACACACACACATTCATATGTGTGCACATACAAATACATACACACATGTACATATAAATAATGGAGTTTTATTAATTTTGTTATTGGAGAGTGGTAATAAACTTTGTAGCAATTAAAAAGAATATAGCTAGTCTCCAAAAGCAAGTTTTGCTTATTCAATATCTATCTTTTATATTCTGTGCATTCTTAGTAAACCTACGCCCAATCATTTTTGTGTGTTTTAAATTAGTCTTTTAAAAAGATTAAGGTCTTAGTTTCATTTTTATTGGTAAAGTACTTGCAAATTAGGCTTTTTCTGTATATGTGTGTGTGTGTGTGTGTATTTAGTATTCATTTCTTTTGGGTTTTATACGTGTGATTTAATTTATTTTGTGACATATAACATAAAGCCTGAAGTCAGGAAAACCTTTCTGAATGTTATCTTTGTGAGGTGACCTTAGATTTTTGGAGTTGTAGGCAAGTCACTTAACCTTTGCCTCAGTTTCCCCAACTATAAAATGAGCATAATAATAACAAAGTTGTCATGAAGATCAAATCATTTGCTTAACAGAATCCTGGAAGATAGTAGATAATTAATAAACGGTTGTTTTCTTTCTTTCTTTCTTCTTATGAGGATACATTTTGGAAATTAATTTTTAGGCATGAAAATCTTAGCTTAAATTGGTTCAGTGATGTTCTACATTTTAGGAAGTTTTGTTTTCTTCATTCAACAGGATTCAGTATAGGTTTTATTTAAATAACATTCCCTACTCCCTTAGGAAATTTGAAATATGATTAAATTTACATAAATTCATTTTACCCACAACTATTCAAGAACATATCCAGTATGTGTATTATAGGTTTCACCTAAATCTCATGATATGCTCAGAAACATAAATTACATAAGTTGCTTAATATGAAAATAAAATGTTAATACTGAAATATATGAAGCTTAGATGTCTATTTCCTTGAAAATAATTCTTTTTAAAATAGTTAAAATATTGTTTCCTGGGAGGAAAAAATTGAATGAAACTTTATAATGAATATAAACTTTCAAGTAGCCTTATTTAGCTTGAGGTTTCTTAGAGTATTAGAGACTATTTTAAGTACACAGTCAAAATGTTCATTTGTCATCCTGTTCCATACATAAGATCTTTGCTTAATAATCAGACCTAATATGCATCTTCATTAAGCAGCCTTGGAATGCTTAGAACTCTACTACTGAGCATCATACACAGGATTTTTCACAAATAGCCTTCACTGTGTGAAATTAAATTTTGGGGGTCTTTTTAAAAACACTTTCAATTTTATTGACATATTTTGTTTTTACATTACAAATATTTGCAGTTGACTCTGCTTTCTGAAAGATCCCCTATATAAAAATAAAATAGTTAGGTAAAATTAATAACATAATGACCTCATCTGAAATGTGAGAGGAAAAACTTATTTTTGCCCTCAACAGTATTACATTTTTCTAAATACATGTAAAGATAGTTTTCAACATTCATTTTTGTAAGACTTTGTGTTCCAAATTTTTATCCCTCCCTTTCTTACTCCCCCTCTTCCCAAGACAGCAATCAATCTCATATAGGTTAAACATGTGCAGTCCTTTTAAACATATTTCCATATTTGTCACATGAGAAAAATCAGACCAAAAGGGGAAAAAACTCAAGAAAGAAAAAGCAAACAGACAAAAAAGGTGAAAATACTATGCTTTGATTCATATTCAGGTTCCATGGTTTTCTCTCTGGAAATGCCATTTTTCATCTTCAGCCTATTGGAATTGTTTTGAAACACCACACTGTTGAGAAGATTCAAGTCCATCATAGTTGATCATTACATAATCTTGTTGTTACTGTGTGCAATTTTTCTCCTGTTCTGCTCACTTCACTTAGCATCAGTTTTATCTATTTTTTCCAGGCTTTTCTGATATCAGCCTGCTTATCATTTCTTATAGAACTATAATATTCCATAACATTCATATACCATAACTTATTCAGCCATTCCCCAACTGGTGGGTATCCACTCAATTTCTAGATGCTGCCACTACAAAAAGGGTTGTTACAGACATTTGTGTACATATGTATACAGCCATTTCCCTCTTTTATGATCTCTTTGGGATATAGACGCAATAGTGAGACTGCTGGATCAAAGGGTATGCAACAGTTTGATAGCCCTTTGGGCATAGTTTCAAATTGCTCTCCAGAATAGTTGGATCAGTTCACAACTCTACCAATAATGTATTAGTGTCCCAGTTTTTCCACAACCCCTCCAACATTCATTATTATCTTGTCCTGTCATCTTAGTCAATCTGAGAAGTATATAGTGGTATCTCAGGGTTGTCTTAATTTGAATTTCTCTAATCACTAGTGACTTAGAGTCCTTTTTTCATATGACCATAAATGGCTTTAATTTCTTCTGAAAATTGTTTGCTCATATCCTTTGACCATTTCTCAATTAGGGAATTACTTATATTCTTATAAGTTTGACTCAGTTTTCTATATATTTTATTTTTTTAAATATTAGCTTTTTATTATCAAATACATGTAAAGGTAGTTTTCAACATTCACCCTTGCAAAAACTTGTGTTCCAAATTTCCTCCCCACCCCTTCCCCTAGACAGCAAGCAATTCAATATATGTTAAACATGTATACTTCTATACATATTTCCACATTTATTTTATTGCACAAAAAAATCAGATCAAAAAGGAAAAAAATGAGAAAGAAAACAAAAAACAAACAAGCAAGCAACAACAACAAAATGAAAATACTATATTGTGATTTGCGATAAGTCCTGACAGTTCTCCCTCTGAATGCAGATGACTCTCTCTCCATTACAAGTCTATTGGAATTGATCTGCATCATCTCATTGTTGAAAAGAGCAATCTCTATATATGTTAGTAATGAAGCCTTTGTCAGAAACACTGGCTGTAATAAGTGTTTCCTATCTTTCTGCTTCCTTTCTAATCCCACTGCCTTGGTTTTGTTGGTGCAAAAACTTAAAATTAATGTAATTAAAATTATCCATTTTGCATTTCATAATATCCTCTAGTTTTTCTTTGGCCATTAATTCCTCCCTTCTTCACAGATCTGACAGATAAACTTTCCCTTGTTCTCTTAATTTGCTTATAATATCACCCTTTATGTCTACATCATGAACCCATTTCAACATTATCTTGGTATAGTGTGTTAGATATTGATCAATGCCTAGTTTCTGCCATACTATTTTCCAGTTCCCCCAACGATTTTTGTCAAATAGTGAGTTCTTATTCCATGAACTAGAGTCTTTGGGTTTATTAAACACTAGATTACCATAGTCATTGACCTAATATACCTAATATATTCCACTGTTCTATTTCTTAGCCAATACCAAATGCTTTTGATGACTGCCACTTTATAATGGAGTTTTAGCTCTAAAATGGCTAAGAAACCTTCCTTTGCATTTTTATTTTTTGGGGAAATTGAATATTAGAAAGTTTCCTATGTCCTTCCTTTTATTCCTTTTCACTTCTAGTCTTTTCACTTTTTTTCCTTCCTCTCGCCATCATTACCAACAAGGAAGAACATTGTCCTTACTTTCTATGAGCCAGCATTCTGTGAAATAAATATGTTAATCCTTCATAGAATGATTGTCTATTATTAAATATCATGTGCAAGCTTATGGAATGGACAATTATGATGGGAGTCTAGGGTGCTAATGAATCCTGGTATTCAAAATAGCAAACTGGATTTTGAGAAGAGTAGTAGGCAGCTGATTAGCTTATATTACTTATATTTGAGTCAATATTCTATGAGTTCTTCTAATTACCATTCTCTTCTGATTCTCATTCTCTGAAATGATGAATATAGTGTTGTATTGTGGATTAAATCTCTAGATTGGGTCAAAAATTCTAAGTCTGAATCTTGAATGTCTTATTTACTACCTGTGTGATGTTGAGTTCTCCTTTGTGGGCCACAGTTTCTTATGTGTAAAATAAGAGGGACTAATTCTATGACAAATGATATTTCTTGTTGATTTTTGTTTATGGACCAGTGTGACATAAGACACACTTCAGATACTGACTTTATGGTACCTAACTACAAACTATATGCTTTTATTATGGATCTGGTTTCTAAAACATGTTTTTCTCTATTAGGAGGACAAAAGCATGATCTAAATCTTTTTTTTTTTTCTTTGCGAGGCAATTGGGGTTAAATGACTTGCCTGCCTAGTCACTATGCTATTATATATAGCTAGTACACAACTAGTAAGTGTTAAGTGTCTGAGGCCAGATTTGAAGTCCTCCTAACTTCAGAGCTGGTGGTCTATCCATTGAACCATCTGCCTGCCCCGTCTAATTCTTAAATATAATTTTCAGAGGTCATTATTAGCATCAATGTTTTCAAACAATTTACTTCATACTTTTCAAATAGAACATCTCCACCAGTGGTATTGCTATGGCAGCTCAAGGAGTAGACTTCACAGTAGAACTGTAGGTGATAGTATTGTGTAAGTGTATGTTCCAGGCACAGTGCTGATTTACTATTACCAGGGACATTTAATGGTGAGTGTCCTTTTGTATGTGTGTGTGTTTTATTAAAGCTTTTAATTTATAAAACATACGCACGAGTAATTTTTTAACATTGACCCTTGAAAAGTCTTGTGTTCCAAATTTTCCCCACCTTCCCCTCACTCCCTCTCCTAGATAGCAGGTAATCCAATACATGTTAAATATGTTAAAATATATGTTAAATCCAATATACACACACATATACACACACATATTTATACAGTTATCTTGCTGTACAAGAAAAATCGGATCAAGAAGGAAAAAAAAAACTGAGAAGAAAACAAAATGCAAGCAAACAACAACAGAAAGAGTGAAAATGTTGTGGTCCACCCTCAGTTCCCACAGTCCTCTCTCTAGGAGCAGATGGCTCTCTTCATCACAAGATCATTGTAACTGGCCTCAATCCTCTCATTGCTGAAATTTATTAATTGCTTATTGTGTGAGAGGCACTGGTGTGTCAAGCACTGGGGATATTAAGAAAAGGAAAAAGTAGTCCCTGCCTTCAAGGAACTTGCATTCGAATGAGGGGGAAAGCATGTCTACAATTGTATATGTAACCAGATATTGGGTTAATTGGAATAAATTCAGATAGAAGACCCTGGGAAACATGGAGGGGTGGGATAGTGATAGGTAGAGAGTAACATTGCAAAAGGCCTTGAAGGAATTCAGTGAATTCAGGAGGTAGAATTAAGGAGTGAGAGCATTCTAGGAATGGGGGTTAGCAAATGAAAAGATACGGAGCTAGGAATATTGTACAAGATTAAACTGTTAACAAATGGAAGATTATTGACTTTATAGTCCAAGCCAGTTGCATATGAAGCTTTATATGTTTTTGATAGAGAATAGCCATGCTGGATCGAATTTTTAAGGTATAACTATTATAGTTCAGCTTTATTTATTGCATATAAAATATCAGTACTCTTGAGGCATATATTCTGATGGGAAAACTTATCTGATGGTACTTTGAAGACCTATTAAATATTAGTTTAGCATTCAGAACATAATAGATAATATTCAGAACAATCTTCTGAAAATTAAGATGAATCCTGAAAAAAAATGAACTGAGGTAGAGTGGGAGGAAGCAGTGTAGTAGCTCTTTCCCCAGAAACTACATGACTCAGCCTCTAATCACCACACAGTTTAGTCCCTGGTATAGCAGACATAACTCTGTTGTTCTAATATCTGTCCCTACAGCAGGGGATAAAGACTCAGCCCAAAAGGTGAAAAGAAGAACCTTATCATGAGGAATCTGATATGTGACCCCAGGCAAAGAGCAGGGTGTGGTTGCTAGAGGAAGTGAGATCTCATTTTTGATCATAGGTAAGGAATATAGTCACTCATACCCCAAAATGAAAAAAAAAAAGAGCTATTATTTCAGGAATGCCTAAGACACAAATATGGAAGAGGAGAATAATTTCCTATCTAAAAGCAAATTCTCAAAGAAAAACAGCTCTCCTCCAAGTTTAATGAAAATTCCTAGAAGAAATGATGGAAATTTTTTTCAAATATTTAAAAATAATATTATAAATGAAATGACAACAATAAAGGAAAGAATTGGAAAAGAAATAAGAAATAAAGAGGAGAGACTTGGAAAGAGAATTAGTAACTTATCACAAGGGTGTGAAACCTTATCCAAATAACATATTTATTGAAAATTAGAATAAATCAAATTGAATATCATAGCCACATCTAGAGCCTTGAGATGGAAGAAAAAATATTACAATCAGAAACAGAGAAGTTAATACAACATGAATGGGTTGAGGAGAATGAGTCAATTGATCTCAACTTTCATTTGAACTAGATAAAGGAGGGTCTCTGCCTCTCTGTCTCTCTCTGTCTCTGTCTCTCTCTCTCTCACACACACACACACACACACACACACACACACACACTCTCACAGATTTTGGTGTAACAATATATTCACATTAACATAAATGGGAGCAGTAAAATGAAGGAACAGGTAAACAGGAATGGGGAAGCAAGGAAAACAAAGAGAGTAGAATCCAAGAGGAATCAGTTATAAGTAAAACAAACCCTAAGCGTGAAGGGTGGGATTTATAAAGAGGAATTTAAAAGGAAAAATAAGAAAGAATAAGAATGTGTGATTAAAAGCAGATGGGTTGCAGAAAGAAAATATTGTAAGAGAATAGGATTTAGGGAAACACATAATTACTGATCATTACTATGAATGTGAATGAGAGGAAGTCTCCCACAAAATAGAAAAGGATATCAGAATGATTAGAAAGTAGCATTCAATAATAAGTTGTTTATAAGAAACATTTAAAATATAAAAATTTATACAAGGTTAAAATAAGAGATTGGAGCAAAATCTATTATGTGTTAACTCTCAAAAAAAAGCAAGGGGCAATCATTTTAGACAAGGCAACAACAGAAATAGACAGTTAAATGAAATAAACAGCATTTTGCTGAAAATTAACATAGATAATGAATTAATTTCAATAATATTTTTGGCAGCAAAATATATAAGGAAAAGCTAAATGTTGGAGACTCAATATACCCCTTTCATAGCTATACAAATTTCAACAAAAAAAAAAAAATCCAATCTCCCAAATTCAAGAAAGACATAAAGGACCTGAATCAAATTTTACAAAAGGTAGATGTGATGTACTTCTGGAGATTGTTGGTTGGGACCAGAAGAGACTGTATATGTATCCCAGTTATGCATGCCATCTTTATACAGTCTTCTAAAATTGCTTTGAAAACCTTACATATGAAGAAAAATAGTAATATTAAGTATATCCTTTACTGACCAATCAGTGCAAAAAATATTTAAATCAGGGCTATTGAAGAAAGGATTAGAAGCCAATTAAGATATTAAATAGTTTAATGCAAAAGAATTTGTGAATCAAAGAACAAATCATAGAAATAATAATTTCATTAGAAATTACAATAATGAGACAAGAATGGAAGGAGACAAGCATTTATTCATTTATTTATTTATTCATTTGTTTGTTTATCTCTCCTCCTCCCCAGATAAGCATTTAGGGGCTTTATCACTATTATTTGATTCTCACAACAATCCTGGGAGATAGGTGCTATTATTATCTCCATTTTACAGTTGAAGAAATGTAGGTAAACTGAGGTTAAACAGCTTGCTTGGGGTCATACAGCTAGTAAGTATCTGAAACTGTCAGGTCAGGGTCCAGCACTGTACACCTAATTGCTCAAAAGTTTGGGGTTATAGCCAAAGTAATGCTTAGAGGAAATTTCTTCCTCTAAACACTTTCAACAAACAAAATAGAGAAAGAATAGATCAACATATTGGGAATGCAACAACAACAAAAAAATAAAACACAGAAAACTATCAAATTTTTAAATGTTAAATACAAAAATATAAATTCTTAATATAAAAGAAGAAAATACAATTTTGAAAGCAAAACATCATTGAATTAATAAATAAAATTATGAGTTCTTAAAAATAAAACAGTTGAATTATTAGATAATTTAGTTTATAAAGAAGAAAATTCAATTATCAACATCAAAAATTAAAGAGTTCACAGCAAGTAAAGAATAAGGCATACTTTTTGCCTATTTGTTATTAAAACTTGTAATTTAAATATAAATTTAAATGAATGTTCTTAAAAATATCAAATAATCAGTTTAGCAAAACAAGAAATTGAACAACCATTAATAGACTCCCAAAGGAAAAGAAAAACTTTGGGATCAGAAGCATTCACAAGTGAGTTCTATCAAAGAATAATTAATGCCATTATTGCACAAATTGGTTACAAAAATGAGAGGAATACAAAATTCTTTCTCTGATAAAATATAGTAAATAATATATATCCAAAGCAGAACAAGCATATTAATGGCAACAGTCTTTTCCAAAAAAAAAATGAAGCAAAGATATCCATTATCATGATTTCTTTGATATAATGTTAGAAATTGTAGCTAATGTCATAAGAGAAGACAAAGAAATTGAGGGAATAGGCATAGGCAAAGAAGAAATGACTGCTTTTTGAAAATGATACAATGGTTTACTTAGAAAATCCTTGACATTCAACTAAAAATTAATTGAAATAATAACTTTAGCATAAATGAAAGATATAAATAAAAGATAAATCCAAATAAAGTATCAGTTTTCTGTATGTTACCAATAAAATCTAGCAGAAAGAGATAGAACGGGAAGTTCCATTTTAAAAAATAACTATACAATGTATAAAACACTTGAGAGTCTACCTACCAACATACTAACAGAAACTTATCTGAAGGCAACTGTAAAATGCTTTCCAGAAATACAGATCCAAATACTTGGAGGAATATCAATTATTCATGAGTAGGTCAAGTCAATAAAATATAAATGACAATGATACTTAATTTATATAAACAGTATCATACAGATCAAACCACCAAAGGATTACTGTATAAAATTAGAAAAAATAGCAACAAAATTCATTTGTAGTAATAGAAAGTTAAAAACCTCAAGGGAAATAATGAAAAAAAGAAGTGTGAAGCAAAGGGTATTTAGCAGAGCCAGATCTCAGACTATGTTAAAAAGCAATAATCATCATAGCAGTTTAAAATATAAAGACATCAGTCAGTGAGTTTTCCTTTTCTTGCCTTCTCAAGGTTGAAGAGAGGCTGGGAAAGGGAAAGAGTTCAGAACTAAAAGTACAGTCGAATTTAAAAAAGAAAAGAAGGGGGAAAGGGAAAAAATGCGGCTATAAACATTTTTGTACATCTAGGACATTCCCTTTTTCTTTTCTCTCTTTGAAGTATAAATTTGAAGACCCCAGACACTGGGATAAGGACTCACAATTTGGCCAAAACTTCTGGGAAAACTGGATAGCACTATGACAAAATCAGGTTTTAATGAATATTCCACACTAGATACCAAAATAAATTCCAAACGAATATGTAACCTAGATATGAAATAATCACATCATAAACAAAGCAGAGGAAAACTAAATTATCTTTCAGGTCTATTTATGGGAAGTTCATTATAAAAAAAGTATAGAGATGATTACAAAAGATAAACAATTTTGATTACATGGAACTAAAAAGTTTTTGCACAAGCATTCAATACGATTAAGATTAGAGTAGAAACATTTAGTTGGGGAGGAAAGAACAGAGATCTATGATCAACCATGATTCCAAAGATCCTATATCTTTATTTTCTGAGACAACAGTGGGTGATAGATTCAGGGTTTAGAAAGAGATATATATTATATGTACATTTATTATGTTGATTTCTATTCATTAAAAAATTCAAATTATATTTTAAAAGGAAATTTACAAAACAAAAAACCTCTACAATTCAGAACCTTTTTATGCCAATTTATCTGAGTATTTTGATAAATTAATGAGGGATTGCATTTTGTGACTACATAAGCTTAATGACAACTTAATGACAATTTTTTATATCTTTCATAGTGGTTCCTAAGAAAACATTATATTTAGCAGTTTTAAGAAATGTGCTCTTTCATTAAGCATGTTTACTTGCCAAAGCATTATAATTGATGTATTAGAGTAGCATTATTTATAGGAAAAGCAACAAGAATAAAGCTAGAGAATGTTTTATAGCTTAAATGTAGAAAGAAGGAATCAATTAAAAAATTTGAGTTTTTTGTTGCTATTTCAAGTAAAATTTAAAAGACAAATTTTAAAAGAAATACATTTTAAAAATAAATGAGGAGGCACCTCAATGGTACCATGGATAGGGTACCAATCCTGAAGTAAGGAGAACCTGAGTTCAAATCTAGACTCATTTCCTAGCTGTGTGATCCTAAGGCAAGTCACTTAACCTCAATTACTCAGCAAACAAACAAACAAATAAATAAATGAGACAATCAAATTTCTAATTAATTTAAAAAATTATTTGAAAAAGCTTCTATGTTTTATTTATAGAAGTTATTTTGAAAACACTTGTTTTGGGAAGTGTACTAAGAGAGCCAAAGGCACTTTGGATATAGGACCAGAGTAACGTTTTGTGGGAGAAGTTTGATGTGATTTCCCTGTCATTCACCTCTGGATCTGTTGAGAGGATGTGAGAATTATTGTAAAAACAAGTTGAAAGCATGAAGACTGGGAAGCATGGTATAGAAAGATGATGCTGTGTAATAGCTCACAATGAATGAGGTGTGAAAAAGTAGAGAATAGAGTTTTACCTTCTGACAATCAGTGAAGTATGAAATAGTGCAGAATAGAACTTTCTGAACTTCTAGTGCTAGGTTTTAGGTTTTAGCTACACAGGTTTTATCTCAAGTCAGTCAACAAATGAATAAAACAGGCCTTGCTATGTTGGAAGAACTCATTTAAATTAGATTTTCTCTTATATTCTTGGTTTAAAGTGAAATTCATAATAGGGGCAACATGTTCAAACAAGAACTAGAGATGGTGAAATGACCTGAGTAGATGGATGGATAGGTCAATAGTTGACAACTGAAGCATCATAAAAATCTGGTTACAAATATAGCTAACAAAGCAATATACCCTAATCCCCATTATAGCTAATTATAACAAACTTTTAAAATGTTGTGTTAGCATTTTCCCCATTGACTATTATTATTACATATCACATATCACACATGAAATCTTTTTGTTGTTGCATCCAAATTTTATGGAAATATGGTCTTAAAAGGATTTGACTTATGCTATGGACACATAGTATATAAGAACTTCATATTACATAGGAATCTGAGAAACAGAACAATATTCTTTTCAATAGAAAGATAATGGAACCAGCAGTATGCTGGCTGTTACAACGATTGTGACAATACCTTTTGTTCAACATTTTTTCTTTGTTATAAGAGAGGATTCTGTAGGGAGTAACTTACTGGGAAGTAATGGCTACAGAAAAAAATCATCAATAAAAATAAAAAATTAAAAACTAAAATAGTGGTTAAGATATTTGATTGCAAATTGTTCAGCAGAAATTTAGAGATTTGGAATTTGAATTTAGGTTGAGAACTGGCCTGGAGATGTGGACCATTGAATGTGAGAATTTAAAGGGATTTTAAAGACTATGTCTAGTCCAACATCTGATTTTTCAGATGAAGAAACAGGCGTTGGAGAACTGGAGTGACTGATCCAAAGTCATTGATCATATAGCTATGTAGTGACAGAGTCAATGTGAGGCGATAAGTCTCCTATAGTACTTAAGTTAGCTGAGAAGTTGTTTGAATTTCATTCTCAAAAAGAACCATTATATCAGGGAGGTGATGCCTTAACATGTAAGTGAATTGGATTTAAATGAAGCAGGACTGTGCAAAGTCACCAGTCTCACCTTCTCCTCAGAGCCATCTGGGTCCAGTGTCAAGATGTAGATTAGGACAACTGGACATGTCCCTGAATGAAGTGGGAGACTTAGTTTTTAAACTAAGGTTTTTCCCAGGTTTTAGTTTGGCTGAAATATAGAAGTGGTAATTGAAGCCTTAAGAAAGAATGATTAATTGGAGTATATATAGAATGAATGTTGGGTTTAGGGCAAAGTCTCTATAGACACCCACATTGTTAAAGGATGAGAAGAAGAAAAAGAACCATGGAATGAAAAAAAATTCAGAGAATCTTGGGAAAATTGAATGGTGCAGTGTCATAGAGTCAAATAGGGTAATAATTCCAGGAAATCATGGGTGGTTTACTATAGCAAGTACTGCAGAATGATCAAAGAAAAACCTTTGTTTGGTTAGAAGGAGATGCTAGTGATGAGGAAACATATTCATGGAAGGAACATATAGAATAGAAATTTTACTGAATTTCAGAGCCAAATAGTTAACTCAGGTATGCAAGGAAAGGTTTATTTTATGGCTAGGATCAAGCACTATTTTTGGCGTCTGGGAAAATATTGTACTTCAGGTGCCTGTAATGACATTGTGTTGTAAAAGAGAAAGGAAAAAACTTTCTTCCTTATTCAGAACTCCTCTGGTGTGTACTGTCTTTACTATACCTAAGGCACTTTTAAAAAAGAGAGAGTTTTTTTTTGTGGTAGTTATTTATGTTTATGCCTCACAACTCCAATTAGACTGTGACCTCCAGAAAAACAGGGACTTGCCCTGTTTGTATCCTTCCGGGTGCCCTGCATATCATAGACACTCCATGCATGTTAGCATTCTTCATAGTGCTCTAAACATAATACCCAATATATATTTGCCAAACAAATAAAACCATTCCTTGATGACTACTCCTTGTGTTTATTTTGTTTTTTGCTTGCTTCTATGCTCAAATCTACTTCTTAATCTCAAGTCATAAGGGGCCAGAAAAGCAACAATACGTTAACTTTATTTATAAGACTGGCTAAGTGAAGCAATCTACTAAAGATGAAACCATATCCTAGAGAATCAAGATAATGTGAATTGAGGTTTCCATGTTGTGTGCTTGCCGAGCACTTATATAACATTTATCTTCCAGAGTGGGGAAACTGATAAATCACAAGTGGCATTGCCATGAGTAAGCTAGTGAGCTTTTACT
Source organism: Sarcophilus harrisii (assembly GCF_902635505.1). NCBI lineage: Eukaryota > Metazoa > Chordata > Mammalia > Dasyuromorphia > Dasyuridae > Sarcophilus > Sarcophilus harrisii. The sequence continues at coordinate 454,253,740 of NC_045427.1, forward strand.
CAGGAGTGAAGATAAATATCTTCTCAGACTATAGCCATCATGTACTATGTAATGTAATATAATGCCCACAACTGAAATTCAAGTGTTTCTTTCAGGGAGTTTTGACTTTTCTTTGTAAAATTTTAATGGCTTTGCTTACAGATAGGCTAGTATAGCTATACTGTAGTTACAAGTATTAAATCAGAGTAGATCTCTTTGGGAAGTCTGTCTCAGCAATGGCTTTCATTAAATAGAAATAAATAGAAGTCAGGGGCCTTTTATAAATATAATGACTTGATAGGTTTGCCTTGCCAGCTTTATGACTGAGGTGATAGGTCTTCTAAGATGATCTTTTTCTGCAGCTCTCTTAGCAATTGTGATGACTGACAGGAAGAAGCAGCCCTCTGGCCCATGTAAAATGATACCAACACTTTTGGCTGCTGTGGAAGCTTGTCTTGGTGTGAGGCATTTCTGTATTGGCTATCACTTAAATATTCAAAATCTGTGAATGGAGAAAACATTAGAGTTGGAAGGGTCAGAAGGGCTGGAATTAACAGTTATGAGGTGCTCCTGTCTTAACCCCAAGTGAATCATGTCATCTTGTCTCTATGAAAATGAGTGATTTGCTAAAGCTGTGCCAATCACAATTGGAAACATCTTATTTCTTATTATTTAAGATATTCATTGTATTATGGGGAAAATACAGTATCTTGTTCAATTTTACTTCTTTTGATTTAGTAAATAAACTTTTTTTTAAAAAGTTTTTAAAATTTTGTTTTTCCAAATAAACTTTTAAAAAGAACTGAGGCCATGTGGAATGTGATTTAATTAGAATATCTTTATTTTCAAAATCTTATATAACAGAGAAATTTTGATATCTAATAGATATCTTTAAGATACAAGAACTTATTTTAATTTCATTTTCTAGGTACATAATCTAGGCAAGATAGTAGAATAGGCAGAGAATAGTTCAGAAGATATAAAACTGCCTGCATTATATACAGTGTAGCTGGATTAGTAGAAGACACCCATAGATGTATCCATAGGTGACCTAGTGAATACAGCACAGGACCTGGAGTCAGTTTAAACCTAGCCTCATTTTACCTGGGGCAGATCATTAACCTCTGTCTACCTCAGCTGGAGATGGAGATACAATGAAGATAATGATACAACCTATTGACAGTTATGAGGATCAAATGAAATAATATTTGTAAAGTACTTAGCACAGTGCCTAGCACATAGTAGATACTTAATAAATCCTTTTCTCCCTTCTTTCCCTCACTTCCCCCTTCCTCTTCCCCTCCTTCTCTCCTCTTCCCTCTCTCTCTCTCCCTTCCCTTGTTCCTTCTCTTCCCTCCCTTCTTCTCTTCCTCACTCCTTCCTTCCCTTCCTTCCCTTCTTCCTTTCTCTTCCTCATTCCCTCCTTTCTCTCCCTCTTTCCTCCCTTCCCTCTTTTCCTCCTTCTTCCCTCCCTCTTTTCTGTCTTCCCTCCCTCACCTCTTTTTTCCTCCCTTCCTCCATTTTCCCTTTCTTCCTACCTTCTCTCCCTCCCTCCCTCCCTTCCCTCTTTTCCTCCTTCCCCTCTTTCCCTTCCTTCCTTATTTCCTTCCTCCCTCCCATCCTTATTTCCTCCCTCTCTTCCTTCCTTCCTCCTTTCCTTCCTTCCTTCCTCCCTTCCTTCTACCATTCCTCCCAAGTCTAATCATTTATCCACTTCATCTTAATGTTACTCAGCACACTATGAAAAGTTGGTATGTGAAATTTCTCTGGGCATCGTAGACAAATGAAGAACCTTACAAAAAGTGGAGAAGAAAGGGATATAAATTAGATTCAGTTTTCCTACCAAAAAACTCTGGATGCATATTGTTACAAAGATAATAGAACATAAAGAATCAAAAAACTATGAAAAGTTTATAACTGTTTAGAAAGCCAGAAGCTTAATGGGATGTGTCTATAATCCAGATGGACAGAAATGGAATTAATGGCTACAAGATCCCAGACTCTAATGTTCTGTGGATCCCAATTTACATGTTGAGGTTTGAATATGAATATGAATTGAATTCATTGGGAGATTAATGATCTCAAACTGAATAGTCATATATGGATATTTATTAATCACCAAGTATTAAGTACCTATTAGTACCAGGCATTGTGCATTTGTTATACTATGCTAGGAAGAAAATAACTCTAACTAGAAAAAAAAAGACATGTAAATTAGTAAATAAATAAATATTTATTGAGTGCCTTTATATTTACTCAAATTATTGTTCTAGGAATTTTAACCAAACTAAAACAACATAGTCCTTGATGTTTCTCATACATAACAAAAATAATTATTTTGACAAAAAGTAGATTTTTTAATATAAAATATATATTAAAAAAACTTTCTGATTTCTTCAGCAAAGTTGAAATATTTAAAATATTAGGCAGCTAACATACTTCACTGCCTCTTCTTATTTAATAGAAACAAAAAAAAAATAAGAACATTTATTTTTTTCTAATTCTGTTTCCCAGTTTTGAATTGATGAGTTTCTGTTAAAGATGACCCTTTTCTTAAAAGCAGGATTATAATTTAATTGATTTTTGATGAATTAAGAACTTACTTTAAAATTTCATTAACAAGCATATGTCTTGAATGCTTTACATTTCATGTTTGGATCAAAGTCCAACTTCACACAAAGTAGGTTCTTAATAAGTGTTTGCTGTGGGATTGATGTTTGCTGGATGGTAATGTCATAGCCATCTCTTTTTTTTTTTTTTTAAACAGCTGAGATCAACTCTAATAAAGGGTGCTTACAATATTGTCAAAAGAATGAATTGATAGAAATTTTAGACTTATTTTATGTGGTATTTTGAAGCAATTATTCATTGATTATAAAAATTTGTTTTAAAATAATTTATAAATATTTTAATCATATTTTAAATTTAAACTATCTATTTAAAAATTAAGAGCATTTTAATTTGTGATCTAAATTTTAAAAAGTCAAATTTAAAAATCTAGGTGTTTTTCTTTAGTCTAATTTCTCCATTGTATGATTCCCTCATAACACTGAAATTTCTTTGGTGTCTTTAACAGTGTAGTCATTTGTTTATTCATTCATTCATTTCTTACCTAGTTTTGATCACTGAATGGGCATTGTCTCAGTCAAACTGAAACTGAGAAAGACTTTAAGCTTAAAAAGATCAAAATTGAGGTGGAGCCAAAATGGAGGAGTAAAGGCAAGGACTCTCCCAAGCTCTTCCCCAAACTCCTCTGAATACCTTTAAATCATGACTCTAAACAAATTTTAGAGTATTAGAAGCCACAAAAAGAGTGAAACAAATTTCCAGCCTAGAATAATTTGGAAGGTCAGCAAGAAAGGGTAATTGCACTGGAATGAGTCAGTGGAGTATAATCCAATACATACTGCCCCAACACAGTCCTCACCCCCAGGAGACCAGGGATAGGCTTCAGGGCTACTGAATCAGTGGGAGACATCCAGATCTCTCAATCCACAGCCACCAAAGGCAATTTAGAAGATCAGCAGGAAAGGTTTGTTGCACCAGGGTGAGTATGGAGCACATATAGTGTAGCCCATGCCAGTGTAGCCCTGGTATATAAGAAGTAGGCCTTGGAGCTACAGCATCAGCAGCAGTGACTTTCAGAGGCCTCAGCCCACAGACTAAGAGGGAATTGAACAACTGGTCAGAAGGAGATTATGGAGAGCTCTTTGCTAGCTCTGAGGCAGGACTTTGTTGCTTTTTTCTATACTTGGGTCTGGGGTGACAGGCTCTGGGTAAGGAGCAGTAGCACATCAGAGCTTGCAGTCACAGTGGAGCTCCTCACAGTTCCAGGACAGAAAAGAGTGATTGTGGTCACTCACAGACCAGCACAGAGTAGCAAACACACCTCTCCTTAGATCATACCACCTTGGAAGAACTGAAAACTTAATTGGTCCTTAAAAGTTCTCTGAAGAAAGATACACAACACCTTCAAGTTTAGCTCATTGTGCCCTTCACCAAGTTAAAATTCAAGTAATAAGGTGGGAAAATGAGTATGCAACAGAAAAAGTTTCTGACCACAGAAAGCTACTATGGTGACAAGGAAGATTAAAGCACACACTCAGAAGATTATTAAGTCAAAGTTCCTTCTTCCAAAGCCTCTAAGAAAAATAAGAATTGATCTCAGGCCAAAAAGGATTTTGAAAATCAAGTAAGAGAGGGAAAAAAAAATGGGAAGAGAAATTAAAGTGATGCAAGAAAATCATGAAAAACAAGTCAACAGCTTGGTAAAGTAGACACAAAAAATACTGAAGAAAATAACACCTTAAAAACAGACTATGCAAAATGGTGATGAAAGTACAGAATGCCAATGTATAGAAGAATGCCTTAAAAATTGGAATTAGTGAAATGGGAAAAAACAACTATAAAAATAGAATTGCACAAATGGAAAAGGAGGTAAAATAAAGTTCACTGAAGAAAATAATTCTTTAAAAATTAGAATTGAACAAATGAAATACAATGATTTTATGAGAAATCAAGAAACAATAAAATAAAACCAAAAGTATGAAAAAATAGAAGACAATGTGAAATATCTCTTTGGAAAAACAACTGATCTGGAAAATAGATCCAGGAAAGATAATTTTAAAATTATTGGACTATTTGAAAAAAAAAAGATAAAAAAGAGCTTTTCTTTATCTTTTAAGAAACTGTCAAGAAAAACTGCCCCAAGATTCTAGAACCAGAGGGTAAAACAGAAATTGAAAGTATCCACCAATCATTTCCTGAAAGAGATCCCAAAATGAAAACTCCCAGCTAAATTCCAGAGCTTCCAAGTCAAGGAGAAAATATTGGGAGCAGCTAGAAAGAAATAATTCATGTACCGTGGTGCCACAGTCAGGATAACACATCATTTAGCAGCTTCTCCATTAAAGAATCAAAAGATTGAGAATATGATATTTTGGATTTAGGATTATAGCCAAGAATCATCTACCCAGTCAAACTGAGTAGAATCTTTTGTGAAGAAATGGATATTCAGTGAAATACAGGATTTTCAAGCATTCTTGATGAAAAGACCAGAGTTGAATAGAAAATGTGGCTTTCAAGTACAAGAATAAGAAGAATAAAAAAGTATACAGGTAAGGAAAAAACATAAGGAACTTAATAAGATTAAGGATCACATTCCTACATGGGAAAAAGATACTTATAACTCATAAGAACTTTCTCATTATTTGGGTAGAGTTTCTCTTTCTCTCTCTGTGCATATATATATATATATATATTTTTTTTCTATACATCTCTATCTTCATGCATATGCACACACACATATATACAGAGGACATAGATGTTAATTGAATATTAAGGGACTATCTAAAAAATAAAATTAAAGGGTGAGAGAGGAATATATTGGGAGAAAAGAAAAGGGAGAGGTGGAATGGAGGTAAATTATCAAACTTAAAAGAGGCAAGAAAAAACTTTTTTACAGTGGAGGGGAAGAATAGGGAGATAAGGGGGAGTGAGCAAACCTTACTCTCATCTGACTTGGTTCAAAGAGGGAATAACATACGTACTCAATTAGGTATAAAAATCTATCTTACCCTACAGGATAATGGGAGGGGAAGAGGGGATAAAACAGATAAGATACTGAATTTATTATACTTTTTAAAAGCTACATATATCACAGAGTTGCAGAATTTCACACATAATCATCTTTCTCTTTTTTACTTTATTGATGAAATGTTTCTTCTTTTGGTGTTCATTAAATTCATAATAAAAAAATTCTAAAGTAAAAAATGGGGTAAAATATCACCACAATAATAACTAGTTATTTCTTGGTTCAGATATAATCATTTTAATTGTTATAATAATATTTAGAGCTCAGCATGTATAGAGTCTCCTGAATTGTTTTGAAAAAACAGTTCATGGTATATAGGAATAAAACTTACAAACTTTTGACTTCCTTTTTATCTTATCCTTGAGCTGTATTTTGCCAGGTATTTTTCTCTTGTCTTTTTCTGTTCCTTTACTCTGAATTCATCAAGTATTAAATTTTATGTTGTTAATTAAAAAAAAAGACCAAGGTCCCTCACTACACCTGAGGCCATCTCCAGTCATCCTGATCTGTATCTTGCCACTGGACCTAAATGGCTCCAAGGAGAGAATAAGGCTGAAAACTTTGCACATTTCTTCCTCATTTAAATCCAATTACCTTGCAAGTCATGATATCACCTTCCCAATGTTATAGTCCTCTCACAGAGGACCTCTTTGGGAATGAAGGACATACAACAAATAGCATTCATTCAATAAAACTTTTTTTTTTTGAGTCCTTACTGAATGAGGTGAGGTGAGATCTTTCGAGACAACTGTGAAAATCAAGTAAGACTTCATCTATTTCAGAGTTTGAGTAGGCCTGAAGCACTTTGAGCATTGATTCAAGGGCATACTTAAGTCCCCTTCCTGCTATACTCCCATGACATCATTTTCTCCCTATTTCAATCAAATACTATGTACTTATTGGTCAAGTTCAATTTCTTGGGTAGTTCCTGAGTTTAGAATGTAAGATCCTCAGCCAATGAGCATGAGGGTCAGTGGTGGGAGTGGGCATTTGCGTTAGGGATTAAAGTGTTAACCTTGTCCTAAAAGGTGCTTCCTCCCTTCCACTGGTTGGACACCTTTCTCCCCAGAATGTATAATAAACTTTGCTTTGCTTCTAGAAATCTTTCCAGCTTTTTTATTAAATGGTGACCACTCACCATTTCTGAGCCAAACATTACTGAAAGAAGTGCAGGAGTAAACTTGGAAAGGAAGATATTAGAATACTTTTGTCAAATACCTTCTGTTTGTTAGGTCTATCTTTTCTCTTCTTTTAGACTAAGCTCATCATAGTTATGAACCAGCTTTCTAGGTTTTATTCTCAAAGTAAGAATTGTGTAATTTTATACTTCTTCAATTTGAATATCAAAACGCCTTTTTTTTTTTTTCAGATTCATGGATCTTAAGAATTCTGTGGTAACTAAAGGAGCATGAGTTTTAGAAGTTTTGTTTTTCACAATGAGAATTTAAAAGCTTGTAAAGTATAAATTAACACAAAGCTATATTTACCTATGAGAAAAAACATTTTTCAGTTGTGGCTTATAATTATAATGGAATATTATTGTGCTATAAGAAATGACCAGCAGGATGCTCTCAGGAAAATCTGGAAAGACTTACATGAAGTTACATGAAGCAAAGTGAATTGAGAAGAACCAGGACTACATTGTGTACAGTAACAGCACATGTTCTATGATGATCAATTGTGAATGACTTAACTATTCTCAGCAATACAATTTTACAAGACAAAAAAAAGAGAAAATTTTTTTTCTTTAAAAATATTTAAAACTTATCTCTGATGATTCATTTTTCTTTTTGTAACTAAGATGGCAAATTCTTTGTTTCAAATGAAGTTTTGTTTCAAATGTAACCTATGTGTTACATGGTAAGTACTATGAATTGTTTTTTCATTGGAAAGCTTACATGATGCAGAATACATATGTATAGACTTCCTTTAAACAATCTACTTTTGCCTTTATTGTAAAGGTATTGATTATATTTGTTAATTGTCTATGACTCTTTTTTTTCTTCAGCCATATTTCACTTTAGTCCTTCTAATCACCTTTTAGTCCTTTGATTTCTTCTAATTAGTGTGGACTTGCAATGGTTTCTTAAAAAACCAATCTTTATTATTTTTTTTCCCAGCCCTGTGCCATCTAGCCTCTTCTTACTATTTCTTCTTTCTTTCTTTTTCTTTTTTAAAAATCTTCTTTCTATAATGCTATAAATTAGTGACCTGATGACCCTTTCAACTTAAGACCTTTACATCTTGGTACAGATCAGGGCTGGTATGGAAAGAACTAGTGAAAGAAGGAGGATGTGTCTGGAAAAAACTTTTATTAGAAACTCCTAAAGAAACCCACTATAAGGTTGGTAATTTGGTGTTACTATAATGCTTAATTCTGAACACAGAGTTACATGGTTAAGCATAGAAAACTCTTAATAGCTTCCTTGGCAAATTGCTATCCTGATGAATTTTTTCAAAAAATATTTCCATAATTTTACTAAGAGTAAAACTTTCTACATGTCTCAGGAGCTAAACAATTCTTATTTATATCAGTTATAATTTCTGCAATCCCTGGACGGTGGTAAAGCAGATAGAGTGTAAGTCCTGGAGTTAGGAGATCCCAAGTTCAAATCTAGCCATAGATACTTACTAGCTATGTATTCCTGAGGCAGCTAGATAGTGCAGTGAATACAGTATGGGGCCTAGAGTCTTTGTGAAGTCTCAGATGCTGTCTGGGTGACCATGGACAAGTCATTTAACCCTATTTGCCTCCCCATCTATAAAATGAGCTCTCTAGCTCAAGTGACTTTGCCAAGAAAACCCCAAATGAAGTCACGAAGAGTTGGTCATAGCTAATCAATTAACAACAATGTCTTCAACCATTCAACATAGTTTATTTTTAAAATCCTCCCTCCTTTTTTCCCCTGCTCCTTATCTATTTCCTTATTTCAGCCAATAAATTGCTTTGTTAGGCAATGAAGAAAGTAAAAAGTTGAATTGGCTTAATTATTATAATTTTTGAATGTATTCCTATCTATTTTATTTATCTTCCTTTAGTCTGCAGCTCAGTTTCCTTTTAGGATAGCCAAATGTAGGATGTGTATTGTTTATAGAGGTTAAAGAGTGAAGAAGAATGTGAATTTTACAGTATATAGGAATTCACAGATGAATTAAATCCATTAGGATAAAAAGAGCAATGCACATTATTCTTGTCAGTCTTCTTACCACAAAGAAAAAAAGTATTTGCTGAAGAATGTGGTGCTTACTTGATGTAGAGGGCTGGAACTCTGAAAAAGGTGTATTTGAATCTCAGACAGCAGAGCACTTAAGGCTAATTACCTACTCAATGTGTGATAATGGTTTTATAAACATATGGTGATGTGATGGTTCTCCTCATGATTGATGCTTATTGAATGTGTTGTGATAAGGTAATCAGAGGCAAGGATTGGAGGGCTGAGGGAGAGGGTCAGACTCTGCTGCAGCAAGCTAAGGGGAGAGAACTTCAGGCTCCAGACTCCAGAGCCCAGGATTCATCTTTAATGTGCTGTTGGCAGCTTGCCTGCCTCCTTAACTTTTCTTCCTAAAGACCAAGGACTTTGACTGATCCTGACTCTGACTAATCCTGAGGCCCTCCAGAGAGCTAGCCTGGACATTATAACTTAACTTTAAAGTTAAGCTGAAATGTTCAATATGAATAAGAGGTTTTGAGAAAGAAGAAAAAAATGATTGCTTTTTGTATGATGTAATGTAGTTTCCTTTATCAAAATATTCTCATAGCTACCTCTGTCCTATTAATGTGACTTTGAGAAGACCAATAATTTGAATGATGTCTTTTAAGTTCTTCTAGTAATTTCAGAAAGTTGATAGTTTAGAAAAGTAAAGAGAAATCAGCACATTTTAAATTTCACTTATAGACAGATGAACTGTGTACACAATCATTGTGTTCCAGTGGTCAGTGTCTCTATATAAATTTGTTCATTGTTATTAAAACTGCATTAGATTATCTTCTTAAGTTATTAATTAAGAAATCTTTGTCTGTACAGTCTTCTTTATGAATTAATGAAGGAATTCTTTTCTTTTGTCAGTTATAATTATATTGGTTTATTTGGAATTTGTGAAGATCTGCGCTTGATTAAAAAAAATTACAAAGTTGAAATAAATACCCTACCAAATAACTCTTTTAAAGAGTTTAATCTAAAAATATAAATTTTGTAGTCTCATTTCTTAAATACATTAGTATATAAATACTTAGAAACTAGAAAACTTACAACTTGCTAATTTGGAAAATAAGGTTAAATTTTTTTAGGTTTATTTTGTCTCTTAAAACTCCAGAGAGTCTAACTAGTAGGTCCAATTAGTTCTGGAAAATTTAAATATTTCCTTCTCAAATTTAGTGATGATAGTGATGATGAGGATGATGATAGAGATAATGATTTTTGGCAATGTTTTCTAAACATGCTTGTATTTTAGCCAGGGTTGAAAGTTTATTAATTGGACATCAGATTTTGCTTGTGTAGTTTTGAGATGCATGCTTTTTCTCAACTGTTTATTGTGAAATAATTTTGCCCTCCCATCTAGGGAAAAGATGTCAAGCTTGCAAATAAATGTTGGCAAATTGGAAAGCCATCTTTTAAAATAATGATTTTTATTTGACATACAAGTTTTAAGACTATAATATAGTTGTGTTTTCTGGTCTGCTGATCTTTCATTCTTCCAACAGAAATAATTGCGTAAAGCCATCTTTAGTTTATTTTTCAGGAATTGCCTTACTTCATCAATGGAACATAAAAATAATAACATGCTTTTGTTCGCAATTTAGAGAAAGCTTAAATGTAGTTCCTGAACAGAGAGCTCTTTGATATGAATTGGCTAAGACAGGTCACATTACATGGTGTTTTTCAGGCATAGTAGAGAAGGCACCAATAATACAGGCCAATAAAAGCCCTGGGGACTTTGGTGGTCAGGTCTCTGCAAATCAGAAGCAAGAAGTCAATGACCCTGGAGGTGGTTCTTTCAGGTAAAAAAAATTGCCTTTTTAGGGGGTTTTGTTTTGCCAATAAATATGAAACAGGCACAACACCAGAGGGCAGTATTTTACAATAATTGCCAGGGTCTCCCTAAAATTTAGGTAATTTGTCCATTATTTAGTATTTTTAAAGAAGAATGTTAGTTACAACTCATGTTTAAATTTTCAACAGATAATTATATTAGAAAATAAGTCCTTGTATTAATATGTAAATAAATTCAGGAATTTTACAAAAATAAAATCCATTATTTTCACCGTTTTATTTCTATGAGAAATAATTCTGAATTCTATAAGAATTGATTTTGGTGACTGGATGTGCTTGTTTCTTTTACATATAGTTAGACATTGATAACTCAGTAGGAGTTCTCAAAGTATTCTTTTCCCACCATTGAATCAGATTTCTCTCCCTCAAATCACCTGCAAAGAACTTGTTTATTTTGGTTCTTTACAAAAGCCATTTCAATCTGCTGTGTATGGGATCTATTTGACACAAATTGGGGGTCCTTGTTTGCACTCCAACCATACTTACTGGCTGCAAAAGGTTCATTAAAATAGCCTTAGTCTGTGAATTATTGTGCTGCTTCTTAGTCTCCATCTAAAACATCCAAAAATATTATTCTATAGACATTAATATTTTTAGCATTTTTAAAGCATCAATCAGTGGTGAAGACATTAAAATGTAATTTTATCCATTTCCTTATATTTTTGCATATCTGTTCATATATCTAAATTTTGAATCCTTTAATGTTTTCTTATATTCTAGTGTCCTTATGAAAATAGAGAATTCAATTCAATAAATATTTATTAAGCTCATACTTTGTGTAAAGCACCCTCTTCCTTAGGCCTTTGGAGAAAAGAAAATGAAAAATCGGCATAGTCCCTGCCCTTATGAAGCTTAGAGTCATGTTAAAAATATATATATACATATATATAATATAGTATGTATATGTATATATATATGTGTGTATATATGTATATATGTGTATGTGTGCATATACACACACACATGTATTGTGTTAGGAAGCCCTATCAAGTGAGAACATTTCTCTGATTGAAAGAACATTTCTAAGATTCAGTCATAAAAAAGGAAGGCTGGACTGGTTGAGTAAACAAATTAGCTATGACTCTGAAGGCTTTAAATAGCAAAACCCTGGAAGAATTTCAGAGTTGGGAGTTGGAAGCAATTGTGAAGGTGACTCCTGCCCCTAAGGACAAGACAGTAAGGAGAGAAAGAAGATGAGGGGGATTTCTTTTCCTAGATTCCTCCACCACTATAGGTCATATTATTTTGAATCAGAACTCCTTGACCAGTACAGGGAAGCTGCATTAAATGGGGAATAGATAGAGATACAAAAAGACTGTCACCTGAGAAAAGAAGTAGCTTCAAGGAATATGACCCTAGGCAATCCGAAAACAAGCTATTGAGAAAAGCAGATCCTGAGAGTCTAACTAAGCAATCCACCTAGCACAAATGTTGTGCCCAGGAGAGCTCCCAAGAAGAACTGCATCAGAGCTCTATGAAGAAAGGACTTCTAGACCATGAAGTATCGGGAATCATCAGTTGTCTTTGTCACCCATGTGACTTGCTACCAATGTAATCTTAGTTTGAGTCTATTCTTTTGATGGACAAGTTGTACATTTGTAGGAAAGGGTGCCATATATTTATGAAAGGAGTATTTTATAGTGATTGTTTATATTTTGCCAACTTTGACGGTTAATAGGAAACACAGTGATGGGGGCTTATGAGTCATAGTGTTAGAAGTGCAGACCTTCAAGTTTGCCCTTTGAATGGTTGGTTGGTTGGTTGTTATCCTTCTCTCTCAAAGATCACTATGTTAAAATCAAGTTAGTGTATCAGACTGTGGCTGATCAGACCAATACAAGCTTGGAATATTCTGCCACAGTTCAGACATAAATAGTCCCTATGAACAATTGGGATAAATTCTCTGATTTTATGCATCTTGCGTTTCTTCTGATTGAATTAAATTCTGCTTTTCTCTCAAAGCAAAGCACCTTCTCTGATGAGGGCATCGCATGCTGGGAGATCCTGTGCTAGTCTCTCCCATGTCATACAGTAAATTCTAAAAATCTTGAGAGATCTTAAGAGTGTCCTTATATAATTTTTTTGAATAGTTAGCAGTCAGAAAGCATTTAGTAAGCACTTGCTTTGTGCCAGGTATTGGATTAAGTACTAGAACCCATAGAATTGCTGTCTCCTTCCTCTACCAACCTTCAGATCTTCCAGTAGGAGTTGGAGAATAGCACAAAGGGATCACTACAGAAGCATACTTAACTCTTCTAAAAATTTCCAGAGTTCTTTCCAGAATTTGATCTACTAGAGGTAAATATTTCTGGTATGCAGGCAAGCTAAGAGATTTTAAGATGTTTTAGTGAACTAGTAATTTCAAAGTACAAACTAATGAAAACACAGGATTTTGCAAGCAAAATTTGTTATATTTTGTGAAATATTTACTGTGAGGTATGGCAGCATTGCAAATAAGAGTAAGTAGAATTTAGTGTTAATCTAGAAGCAAAATCATTCCTTTTTAAAAATTTTCCAACGTTCTTGCCTCCTACTGAGTATTTAAATATATAAATAGAAGGATGTCTGTTAGGTTCAATTTTACTATTTTACAAACTTTTGTTGTTGTTGTTTTTCATTTAGCAAGAAGGATATTAATTATTTTGGTAACTAGCCTAAAATTTACAAATATAAAAAAAAAACTTATTAAAAAAACCTTGGGTTTTGCAAACAGGATTGATTCTTTCATCCACTTTAGTTCATATATAGAATATATTAGGCTAGTTGGAATTGTTAATTCTCCCTTGGGGAGAAACAAGTGCCTAAGGCACTGATTGATAAATCAATAAATCTTTAGAGAGTGTGGTAAATAAGCTGTCACATGTCATTTTTTTTTTCTCAAGAGAACAAATTTTAGACAGAATAAATGTGTTTGTTTCCTTTCAGTATTTTCTCCCTCAAAATTGTAAGATACTGTGCTATTTAAATAAGTCCATTCCATTTCCAGGATTCATTAAACATCTATGGAGATGGAGCCTGTTCTTAGTTTCTTAAAGAAAGAATTCAGTTGTTTGCATATTCGCATTTCAACCTCTAACCTCTCCTGAGGACAAATAGATGTCTGACTATTAAGCCTAAAGGCAGAAAGCTGGGAATCTGTATTAATCCTCTGAATGCTGACTAGTTTTCCTCAACAGTCCCAGCGTGTGTGAAGAATGTGTTTGTAGCTTGGAGGCAAACTGGCATCTAAAGCAGAGCAAGAATTTTGAAAAATAGTTGTGTTCTGTATAAATTTATTTTATTATTGAATGTTTGTTTCATTATTCCTCATTTCTACTTTCTGTTAAAATAACTTAATTTTGTTTTGTATTCTCATGGGTAAGGTGTTGGTCACTTGTAATGGTACATGGACTTGATTTTTCAAAGTACTTTTTTTTTTATTCATGTAAACCCCAAGTCATTGGTACATTTCACAGACTTTTTTTCCTTAGTAGAAAACATAGTGATTTTCACATAAGAAATGCATATGGACTTCTTCACAAATAATGGCTTAGCTGCAAACATTGGCAGTAACAGCAAGGTGATGCTTAGGTTTGCAACACATAGAATGTATACAACATAGCTATGGGCTGTAGATTTATTCCTTTAACAGGCTAAATTATTATAGTGTCTTATTTTTTAGGGCAAAATAAATATATTCTTTAAAGTGGATGTTTATTCTTTGAGCAAAGAAGGCTGCATTATATCATTGTCAGGGACTTTTGTGGAAGAAAAATAAACATATCTAACTAACGTACTGTATTGGCACATTTGATTTAAAGTGTTTCCATGCCAAGATGGAATACTTTGAAACATGTAGATAATTTTATTTATTTATTTTTAAAGAATTTAAGCCTAGAATTCATTGGAGACTTCAGAACTACCATTTACATTTTCTATCCAAATTCGGTATAAATTGGACACTTGGCTATATAGTTGATATTTAAATTTGTTGCAAGTTTTAGTCTATGCATTGTTGAATACTTACATATACAGAGTAGATCTAAATGTGCTCCTGAGGCTGATACATAATGAGTAGTATGGCAGTGAATTAAAATAGATATGCTATGCTTTTTGGAGTATAGTTATCTTAATATTGCCCTCTAAGACACTGTTTGATGTAACCCTATGAGAGTTAATTTTCAGGAGGCGTAGTAACTGACATTTATATATAGTGCTTTATAGTTTGTGAAATGCTTTATATTCTGTCAGCTGAGCCACACATGGATTCCATAAAGTCATCACCATAGGCAACATACCCATTTTATGGATAAGCACACTAAAACAGTAAATCATATTTCCTTAGCTAGTTTTAGCTGTGGCATTTGAAAATAAGCCTTTCTGACTATAATTCCAGTTCTGTCAACTCCTTCATGTTGACTCTCCTAAATAGACAGCCTGTACCTTTCTTTGAATTTTTAAAGATAGAATTAAATACACCAGCCAGGTTAAACAATGGGATTAGCATAGATTGCTTCTAATTGTGGCTGTGGTTCTAGAGTAACAGCTTCTCCTGACCAAATTGTGTAGAAGATTTCAGTAGAACTACAATTAAATGGAGTATAGTAGAGGGAGAGAGGACGACTGAATTGACTTTTATGAACTATTCTAGGGCCTTTAATTTTTTTTTTCTGCAAAAATTGTGCTGTACTAAAAGAATATACATTATTACCCTAAATACTTGCTTGTAAAGTGAAAGTATATAAAATACACTTTATGATTTTATAGGGAAAACTCTAAATGGGGTGAAACAAGTTATAGACATGATTTGGGGGATTGCTTTCAAGATTGAACTTGACTGGGTAAGCCCAGAGTTTAAGGCTTTGAAAGGGCCATTTGTTATAAGTAGTCTTTTTAATCAGGAAAATTACTGTATTAAAGGATTAAAAAATAAATCAAAATAGAATTTTTCATCTACGTATTTTCAAATCATAAGTGTTTAAAGGTATTTAGGAGTGACTAGTTAGTAGCAATAATAGGATGTGAATAGATTTTTAAATTTAGAATATGGCTCACAATTATAGTCCAGAGAACGATTAATTTCCTTTTTAAAAATGAAATTCTATTTTTAAAAAATCAGCAAAAAACTACCATTTCTTCATGCTATCCCATCCTAATTAAAAAAGAAAGAGTAAAACCTTTATTAGGAACATGCATAATCAAACAAACAAATTTCTGCATTAGTCCTGTCAAAAATGTCATATTTCTCCCTCTAAATCCTCACCTGTTTATCAGGAGGTGGGTATCATGTTTCATCATGAATCTTCTGGAATCATAGTCATTGTACTTAACAGAATTTCTAATATTTTCAAAGTTGATTTCCTTATAGTTTTGTGGTTATTATATAAATTGTTCTGTTTCTGTTCACATCATTTTCATCAGTTCATGTAAGTTTTCCAGATTTCTCTGACACTATTCCCTTCAACATCCCTTATAATACAATAGTATTCCTTCTCAACTTGTCCAGCCATTCATCAGTTGATGAACAGCCTTTTGATTTCCAATTCTTTGCCAACAGAAAAAAATATATAAATATTTTTGTACATCTTTAAACTTTGTTTTGCCTGGGACACATTCTTACCATCAATTACCTTCCCTGTTATCCCCCAACCTTTATACTTTCTCCCGTTTTCCTGTTGAGTGTATTTCTGTACCCAAATCTATGTATATAGTCTTCCATTCTTTGCCTAATTCAGAAGAGAATGAGGTTTGAATATTAGATTCTTTCCTTCCCATTTTTTGAATAGATTTCTACTTTTACAGTCTGATTATATGACATGATTTCCCCTAACCAGTGCATTCCTCTTCTTTTCCATTTCCATTTTTCTTTTGAGATTATCAAGGCATAATAGAATCATTCTTAGACCTTCTGTCTAGTTGTATTCCCTTTAGCTAGAATCTTGATGATTATATATCATGAACACTTGACACATGTATCATCTCATCATATTTGAATGTAAGTTTATCTTTCTTTAGTCCTTTATGATTATTTATATTTACCTTTTTATTTTAATTTGACTCCTTTGTTTATACTTCAGAATTTCTACAAAGATCTAGTCTTTTAATGAGAAATGTTTGGGGTCAGCTAGGTGGTGCAGTGGATAGAGCACCAATCCTGAAATCAAGAGGACCTGAGTTCAAATCCCATCTCAGACACTTAACACTTCCTAGCTGAGTGACCCCGATTGCTTCAGCAAAAGGAAAAAACAGAAAAAAGAAAAAGAAATGTTTGGATGTTCTCTATTTTATTACAAATCATTTCCCTCAGTAGCATTGTACTAAATTTTATTACATTAAGGTATTCTTGGTGGCAAATTTATGTTTTTTTTCCTTCTAGAATATTGTTATTACAAGTTCTCTACTCCTTTTATAATGATTACTGCTAAATCTTGAATAATTCTGATTGGGATTCCTCAGTATTTGATTTCTTTCTTTTGGACCTCCTAAAGTTTTTTTTTTTTTCTTTTCAACTTGACCTGGAAACTTTGAATGTTGGTTTTAATATTTCTGAGAAATTTTTATTTTGGAGTTTTAGGAGGTAGCCAGTAGATTCTTCCCCTCTCTGTTCTGCTCTTTGATTTTAAGAGATCTGGATATTTTTGTTTTAGGATTTCTTGAAATATGATGCCTAGGCTCTTTAAAAAATAGATTTCAGGTAATTTAATGATCTTAAATGTGCTTTTCTTGATCTTTTTTCCCAGATCATTTGTTTTGCTCTAAGATATCTTACATTTTCTTCTATTTTCCTCAGTTTTTTGACTTTGTTTTAATATTTTTTGTTGTTCATGGAATCACTGGCATCAGCTTGATCCATTCTGATTTTCAGGGAGTCTATTCTTTGGTAAAAGTTTGGTACCTCTTATGCCAAACCTCTTATTATTATGCCAAACCTCCTTATTATTAATAATTCCTTATTTCATAGGTCTCATTTTTCTATTTTTTTATTTCTAGCACTCTCATTTCATTTATAAAACCATTTTTGATTAATTTTTAACTTTTGGTTTATCACTTCCAGGAATTCTTGATGAATTTGTGCTTAAACTGTTTTTCTTTGAGGCTTTGCTTGTAGATATTTTGAAGTCATCCTGTTTTTCTAAGGTTTCTGTTATTGAGTGTATCAGTGACCACAATAGCTTTTTATGATTTTTGTGATTTTTATTTTATTTTTATGATTTATATTTATGACCAACAGGCTGATCCTGCTCCTGTTTGCTTGAGGGTATTGAGTTTTGATATATTGCAAGGATTTTAGGGACAGCTCAGGTTGGGGACCTATAAGATTTTACTGTACCCAGGGTTGTCTGATCCAGGGGAAATATCATTTCTCTTCTCTTCCCTCCAATACTGAGTTTGGAGGCCTGTGAGTTTTCCCTATTTGGAGTTATAGTAGCCTGCTGTTAAACTCAGCCACTATCATGATTCCTCTCCAACTTAGGCTATCTTCATTAAAATTGCTGTGACAAAAGAAAATTATTATCGTTTAATCATACCTTTAGTCAATAATTAATAAACTTTTTATGAACTGTTCTAGATGCTGGGAACACACCAAAAGGCAGAAGGCAGTCCTTATCTTTAAGGAGCTCACTACTGGGACTAAAAAAATACAAACAACTCAGTATGAATAAGAATGTATGAGGACAAGCTGGAGGAAAGTTATTAGCACTGAGAAGGCTTTGTAGAAGGGAAAAGCTTTTGTAAAAGATAGCATTTTATCTGGAATGGGTTGGAAGCCAGGGAAGGCAGGAGGTGCAGATAAGGAGGGAGAGTATTTTAGCAGTGGGAGAGAACCACTGAAAATGCCTAGGCTCTGGAGACTGTCTTGTCTTGAAACAGCAAGGTGACCAGTGTTATTGGAATGAAGAATGCATATTAGAGGGGAAGGTGTAAGAAAACTGGAATGATCAAAGGAAACTAGGTCATAAAGGGCCTTGAATACCAAGCAAGAAATTCTATATTTGATTCTGGAGGTAATGAGCAACTACTGGAGTCTATTGAATAGAGAAGGATGATATGCTCAGCCAAACTTGAATTTTGAGGAAAATCAGTTTAACTATTGAAGGAGTGGCGAGAAACTTGGGAGAGGGAGAATCACCGGCAAGGTATTGCAATAGTCCAGGTATGAAGTGAAGCCAGGTCTTTACCAGCCTGGTACCAATATCAGAGGAGAGAACTGTATGTACACAAGAGATGTTAAGAAGGTAAACTCCACAAGACTTGGCAATCCAGTGACAATCTAGGGGTAAGAGAATGAGGAATTGAGGATAACACTTAGGTGAGAGTCTGGATGATTGATAGGATGGTGATGCCCTCAACAATAACAGGGAACTTTAAAAGCTGGAAGAACTTCAGGAGAAAGTTCACATTGAGCTCAAGACAACTATAGGCCAATCAGATGAAGATGATATTTGAAAAGGTTAGGGCTGAGACTCTTCTGCATAGAGCTGTTTACTGAATCCATAGGAAGAGGGTCCATCTGTAGTTAGCAAGGTGATTTGGGACTAGTTGTGTAAATCAGTTGCTTTTCAAAGAAACTGATGAGATCACCAAGTAAAATATAATATAGAGAAAGAAGTAAAGAGGGTTCATCTGTAGTTAGCAAGGTGACTCAGGATAAAGATCCAGCCAAGAGTACTGAGGGGTTGTAAGACTGGTGAGGAACAAAAAACAGGCAATGTCACAAAAACCTGGAGACAAGAAACTAACAAGTTTTAATAGCAGAAACTCCACTAAGTCCTTTGGGTCACCCTGTATTTTCCCTGAGTTGTATTATAGTGTAATGTTTTTATTTCCATAGTATGTTTGGGGCACATATATGATACTGTGAATAGAATTCTAGACCTGGAGCCAGGAAGACTTATTTTCCTGAGTTCAAATCTGGCCTCAGACACTTAGTAGCTTTGTGATCCTCGGCAAGTCACTTAACCCTGTTTGCCTCAGTTTTCTCATCTGTAAAATGAACTGGAGAAGGAAATGGAAAACCATTCCAGCATCTTTGTCAAGAAAACCCCAAATGGGGTCATGAAGAGTCAGATACTATTGAACAACAAAAATTCAGTATATTTATTGTTTTTAGTCTTCCTTCTGCAGTCTATAGTGTTAAAGTTTTTAAAGAGCTTTCTTCACAATAACAATGCCAGTACTATTATCCTTATTTTATAATTGAAGAAACTTTCCCAGGATCATTGTAGTATTAGAGGCAACATCCTTATTCTTTTGACTTTAGCCCTCTTTCTAGTTCATCATACTATCTCTCAATAGCTTTTACAAGAAGAAATGAAGAATGTTATCATAATTTTGATTTAAGTAGTCAGAAGTATATTAAAGTCTGTGAACTGGACTAATTATGTAAGTCAGTTGCTTTTCAATGAAATTAGAGCTACATGTAGGCCAGAATTTTAAATGAACACAGGATTAAACCGTTATAGAATTTTTCTTTTTCTTCTACTTTGTTATGCCTTACGTATAATGAATGTTTATGAAAGATCTTCTCTACGAATCCCACTATGTTAATTGTTAAGTAGGCAACAAAAGAAATATGAGATTCTCAATTTCATAGGAATTTATAATCTAGAGTAAAGATATGGAAGAGATAATATTATAAAAAGTATGTGATTATTCAGTGAGCAATACAGTTATTTTAATTTTTGCTCAAGGGAGGAAATAAATTAGAAAGCACAGTTTACCTTACTAAGTCACTGTTATTTTATGTAGCCCCTATGATTTCCTGGGACTGTTCTTCACTTAAATGATGTAATCCAGTTCTCCCATCTGATGATATCTGATGGAAGTATATTGAGGAATTAGATTTGGAATGCTGGTAGCCCATGCAGAGGTAGAGGAAGATGCAGGGTAGGGGTGAATGAGGAGAATTTGGGATAATTCAGCAGTGAGATAGTTATAAGTTTAGATGATTAGGAGATAATTGGAGGTTTCCATAGCCACTTATGTCTGACCTTGGCTTTGGTGTACATGGTTTCTGTCTTCAGCCTAAAGGGGAATGAGCACTTCAGAAAAGGATTAGTGATCTTTGTCTCTTAAGAGTTCCTGGAGCCCTAGTGAGGTGAAAATACTGCAGGGAATATCTGGTTTGAAGACCCTCTGATTGATATTTGCCCCGTTCAGTTTTCTAAGGGCATAGACATCTTACAGTTACTCAAATCTGTTTTCTGTAATAGCTCACTTAGACACAGGGTAAAATTCGAGTTCAATTCAGCAAACATTTATTAAGCAATTATTTATGAACGAGACAGTGTGCTAGAAGTTGGAGTTATTCACAGAAACCAAACAGTCCTTCCCTTAAGGATCTTAAGTTCTGTTTTTTGTATGAATATACACAAATAATCATACTATGAGGTAAATTGAAGAGGGAGAAAGTTCTAATAATTGGCTGTGATCAGGGAAAGATTCATGGAATAGTCACCACCTGAATGGAATTTTGAAAGAAAATAAGGGTTAGAGCTCTTCTGAAGAGAGACTTTATTCCACAGACAGCCTGAGCAAACACATAGAGACTAGAGACAGAAATTTTGGGAAATGGGTTGTAGGCATTTTGGCTGAAGCACTGAGTTTCATACTAATTATGAACTTGGACTGGAAATATAGGGTGGGACCTGATTATAGAATCTTTTTTTTTTTTTTTTTTTTTTTTTTTTTTTTGTGAAGCAATTGGAGTTAAGGTCACACAGCTAATAAGTGTTAGTGTCTGAGATGGATTTGAACTCAGGTCCTCCTGAATCCAGGGCTGGTGCATCAGCTAGCTGCCCCTGATCATGGATTGCTTAATACACAGCGTGGTAGTGTGACTTTATTTACCTGCAGTCACAGAATCAAGAATTTCATATATATGAAGCCTTGTCCCAAAGCCCATCAGTATGGGATTCTCTCATTATTCCAGGAGATAAACATTATGCCCTAAGAGGCATCAGATTTGGTGAGATGTGAGAGTTTCATTTCTCAGCCAGTCCTTTTCCAGTCCCTGGGTCTTTTCCAGGACGCTTTGAGTGTCTTCAGGGCACGTCTGGCTGCCAGCTTTGAGAAAGAAGATGGATCCACTTCAGGTTGCTGAGGGGAAATACTCTGGGAAGATGCACCAGTCTCCATCATGTTCCTTTATCCTGCTTGCTACTCTAGAGACTGAGGGCTGAAATCCAGAACATCCTCTTCTGGTTGAGCTCAGTTATTTTGTTCCCTACAGGAGAGCTCTTTCAATCTGTATTGTCTATTATACATTATCCTATGTATACATTCTCTGATTTCTATTTTGCTATATTTTGGATAAAATGGTTTCTTTGCTATTTGCTATGTGTGTTTATTTTGGAATTGATATTTAGAGAGAAAGAGGTTGTTTTGGATATAAAGCTTGGGGTTCTCCTACTCCCCAGAAATGACAAAGGGATCAGAAGTTAGTATGAAACTGATGATATTCCCTAGGCTAATAGTAATTATCAGAATAGATATGCTTCTAGCCTGGCCCTCACTCGTTCTGAGAAAAACAAAGTGGCCTCCTGCCCCAATCTCTTCCTTCCTCTCTAGGCAGAAATGAAAATGTCCTTTAGAGAAGGGCAGAGGGAGAAGAGGCTAGAGATATCTGTTCTGCCTCCCTTCAAGCCATATGACAGCACCTCTCTGCTGCAGGTGGGGGGACAATCCTTGTCACACATGGATCACACACTACATATGTGAGCTCACTCTCCTCTTGCTTCACATGGATGGAAACCTTTGTGACTCTCTAGTCTCATTGGAGTCTCACAAAAACATCCTTCTATAATGAAGCTAACAAATTATTATTAGATCTTTGCTTGAAGTCTGTAGCATAGACGCTGGCCAGGCCATTGCACTTTTGGATTGTTCTATTTATTAGGAAGTTTTCCCTTTCATCAAGTCTTGGTTTGCTTCTTTGCAACTTGCACTCAGTTATTCCCTCTCCAATCTATCCTTACTATAACTACAAAACTGACATCCTTGTTTAACTATCATTCCTCTGCTCAGGATGTTTTATAGCTCCCTCCTATTTCCAGGATAAAATGCAAATTTCTCTATTCATAGGCCCTTATAATCTGACTCCAACATATATTTCCAGGCTTATTACACACAATTCTCCTTCACACAGTTTATGTTTCAGTTAAGCTGTCCTTGCTGTTCCCTGTACATGGGCTTCTTTTCCCCATTTTCCTTCTTTCAAAACAGAATAGAATAATCCTAGTTCTGCCCTTTAGGGATAAATGAAACAAGTCCAGTCTCCCAATCTACATGACAGACAGTCCTTTAAACACTTGATGAGTGCAAAGGACAATAGAACTATCCCTTGATTATTCCTGGAAGCTGTTCCTTTCTTTATGCAGCCAAAGATGACATCAGCTCTTTTGCCTTCCGTGCTATAACACTGACTCTCTTTGAACCTGTAGTTCACTAAAACCCCAATGTCTTTTATAGACAAAATGCTCTCTAACAATGTCTTCTTCATTTAATTTATACTTTTCAAAATTGGTTGTTTTGGGAAATAAATGTAAACAGAACTTTACATTTATCCTTATTAAATTTCATTTTATTGGATTTAACTGAAAGCTCTTGCCAGTCAAGGTCTTTTTGGCTTGTGATTTTGTTATTCAGCATCTTAGTTATACCTCTTAGCTTTCTATTATCTGCAAATTTCTTAAGTATGCCATCCATCCCTTTATTCAGGTCATTCATAAAAAATGTTAAATAGCACAGGACCACACACAGATTGCTGGGGCTTTCCACTGGAGATCTCTTGCCAAGTTAACACTGAGCCACTTAATCAGCTCTAAATCTAATCTAACTATGTATATTATCACCTAACCCATATCCCTCCATTCCCCCTACCCATAATAATATCATATAATGAAAGGTTTTATCAAATGCTTTGGTAAAATCTAGGTCAACTATATCTAGTATTTTTGATGTTACATTTTAGTAACCCTCTGGAAAAAAAAAAGGAAATGAGATTACTCTAGCATGACCTATTCTTGATAAAGCCATGCTGGGTGTATTTTATCACCTTCTTTTTCTAGCCAGCCATTTATTTAATGATCCGTTCTAGAGTTTTAGCAAGAATTGAAGGCAAACTCATTAGTCTAGAGTTGGAAGGCTATTCTCTTTTCTTTTTTGAAAATCAGGACACCTGCCCTTCTCCAGTCTCATTTGACCTCTCCCATTCTCCACAGTCTTTCAGATATCCCTAACAGCGACTCATCAGTGACATTTGCTGGTTCTTTCCCTATTCAAGAATGTTGTTTATTTGGGCTTGATGATAATTCATCAAGAATACTTTACTATCTCTTCATTTAAAAAAAAAAAATGAACTCCCGATTAGTAGTTTTATCATCTAGTCAAAGCAGCGGTCCTGTATCTTCTTTTACATATACTCCTCCACCTTCTTTCTTAAAACATCTAATAAAAGGAAAGAAAACATTTTTGTCCTTAGATTGTCCTTTTATTTTCCTTGATAGAGTTATAATCAGTTCAGCATTGATGTGAGTGCACAAGGGCATAGCTGGCCTGACCTAACCTAGTTGGGGTGAATGCTTCAAATTACTTTATGGCTACACTGATCCTACTTTGACCATCAGT
Organism: Sarcophilus harrisii; assembly: GCF_902635505.1. Taxonomy (NCBI): domain Eukaryota; kingdom Metazoa; phylum Chordata; class Mammalia; order Dasyuromorphia; family Dasyuridae; genus Sarcophilus; species Sarcophilus harrisii. Next base: position 454,277,971 of record NC_045427.1, read on the forward strand.
TAAGACTAGAGTCTATATATCTGCTCTTCAACCATGTGCACCCCTTCCCCACTTCCTACCTTAACTCAGGGATTGATAATAAAATCAACATTATTTTTGCTGCTTTGAAAGGGATGACAGTGAGTGCTCAAGATCCCCATTCTATTCAACTGAAGGATAAATAGACCAAAGTGCCCTTCCTTGATCCTTATTTTAAGTTTCTTTATATCCATCAATGTCAGCTCCATCCTTCAAGTTTCCCTATCTCACTTTTTCCTGAACTAGCACCTCTGGTGGGAGAACTTGGTGAGTCCTTTCAAGATTGCTCATCCATCTTTTACCCTTCTATCATCCGTACCCCCAAAAGGCTATAGCATAGGCAGTGGCCACACTTGGAAGTAAAACAGTCTTGGCAGATGGGTTAAACCACGTTGAGGGTGACCAATAGGCCTCAAATGCAATGGTGAGTCAAGGGCATGTCTACCCCAAACACGTGAAGACTTCTCCCAGCAGCATGGGAGGATGAAAACAATTTGTTCCAGTGACCATGAAGGGAAGCAGGAGCTGTGGAATACTCAGAGTATAGTCAGGCAGCAAAGACGCCAAGGTCATCCTTGTTTTCCAGACCATTGCTAGTCATCTTGACTTTTGTCTTGTCACTGGACTTCAGTGACTCTGGAAGAGAAAGTAAGGCTGATGACTTTGTGCAACTGCCTTATTTAAATACAATTTACCTGCAAGTCAAGACATCACTCTGTCATCTCAATGGTTCTCTTCCAAACCAAAGGAATAACATTATGCCTCCTGGAACTCCTATTATTAACAAAATGCTCTTCATATCAATCTTTCTTTTCCCCCTGCTGACACATTGCTTTGTACTTGTAGCAGCCCTTATCTATTCTAGCCCTACCACCTCTCCACTTAAACTTTTAGATACTAGTAGAGAGGCACACGCATAGGAGATAGAAATGACTGGACAACTCACACTTCTCACTTTCTTGATATCTGTCTTCTTATGATGTTCTCATATTAGATTATTCCCTATGGACAGTCTTTGCAGAGGAGTTCACTCAGCTGGGCTTAGGGACCTGTTCCTCTCTATAGCTTCTTTCTTAACTACTAAGTATGGTATGGTATGACATCTCCCCCTGAGAGGATTGATTGCTTTACTGCAAGATGCAGTGATTGTAATGTGATAGGGAAGAAGGAGAAATCTCTAAATCCTTGTAATCTGGAAGAGGCACAAAGGAAAAGTCGAAGAAGGGTTCTCTTTTTTATTAAAAAGTTAAAAAAATTATGTGTATTTTTTGCATCCCCATAATTTTCCCTAGTTCCCTTCCCCTTGGCAGACAGCTGTCTTATATACAAATGATATTTTTGAAAGAAAAAAAAAGATAAAAAGAAAAGGAAAAAAATAGCTTAACTAATTAATATGTTGAAAAAAATCTGAAAACTATATATCTATCTCTGCAAAGAGGTCATCTGGGAATATCTTTTTATAGCTGTTCTTTAAAGTCATTCTTGTTCTTTAAAATTTTGAAATAGCAATTTTTGGTCTGTGTATGTTCCTATGTGTTTTCTCCATTTGTAATGTTATACTCATTGTGATATAGTTTCCTTGGCTCTGCTTACTTCACTCTGCATCAATTCAGATAGCTCTTTCCAGGCTTCTTTTTATCATTGCATTTATCATCTCGTTGTATTCATGTACCACAATTTCTTTAGTCATTTTTCAATCAGTAGGAATCTAATCTGTTTTTTTATTATAGCTTTTTATTGACAAAACATATGCATGGATAATTTTTCAACATTGACCCTTGCAAAACCTTCTGTTCCAACTTTTCTCCTCCTTCCCTCCACCCCCTCCCCAGATGCCAGGTAGTCCCATACATGTTAAATATGTTAAAATATATGTTAAATTCTAATGTGTTTTTTAAAGTTCAATAGGGATGTGGCTGAACCTTTAGCTAATTAATTACTAGCTGCCCTATAATTCTATCATGTTGATTAAGGAACCTCTTTGCACCTGCTAAAGGAGTAAAAGAAGTAAATACTTTATATCTCTTTATATTCTGCTCTCCATCAAATGTTTTCTGTTCACAGCAAATCACCTATGTACTTTTGACACATTTGCCCACATCCCAAATTCTGGATAGCTTTCTGGTGATTTGGGGGAGACTCAAGACTTATCCATTGGAATGCTTCCCAAGTAACTCATAGCAAAGACTATGAGTAAAGTAAGTCCATGTGGCATAGTTCTTGGACAAACTGAAAATAGCCATCCTTCCATGAGGATTCAGCCCTATTATAATTGGTGGGCTTGTCATTATACCTATTCCCAAATACGTGGTTATATAATTTAACAAATAAACACCATTTTATGTAAATCTTATAACTTACCTGGGGCAGCTATGTGATGTAATGAATATAGTGCTCAGCCTGTAGTCAGGAAGACCTGAGTTCAAGTCTGATTTCAGACACTTTCCAGCCACATGAGCCTGGACAAGTCACTCAACCCTGTTTGCTTCAATTTCCTCATCTGTAAAATGAGCGGGAGAAGGAAATGGCAAATCATTCCAGTATCATTGCTAAGAAAGCCCCAAATGGCACTGTGAAGAGTTGGACATGACTGAAACTACTGAACAACAATATAACTCTCAGAAATTTAGCTTCTGACCTTATAATTCAACTGAAAATATTTTCTCCAGTCACCAATGGTTTTTAAATTGTCGCATCTGATACCATTTCTCTATCCTCATCATTCTTGACTTCTCTTTAGTCTGATCCTCTTGACTGCCTTATTTTCCTTGATACTTTCTCCTTTTTGAACTTAATGACACAGCTCTCTCCAGATTCTCCTTCCACCTATCTGACCACTCCTTGGTCTCCTTTGTGGGATCTTCATCCAGTTCATTCCAATTAAATGTGGGTATTACTCAAAGCTGTGTCCAGGATTCTCCCCTTCCCTTCTTTTCCCTTTCCTTTCCCTTTTCCCCCTCTTCTCCCCTCCCTTCCCTTCCCTTTCCCCTCTCCTCCCTTCTCATTTTCTCCCCTACTCTCTTCTTTTCTTTTCTTCTTTCCTCTTCTCTTCTTTCCTCCTTTCTTCTTTCCTCCTTTACTCTCTTCTCTTCTCCTTTCTCCTTTCCTCTCTTCTTATTTTTCTTTTCCTCTCTTCTCCTTTCCTTTTTTCTCCTCTCCTCTTTTCTCCTTTTCTCTTTTCATTTCTTTCTTCTCATCCTTTCCCCTCTCTTTCTTCTCCCCTTTTCCCTTCTCCTTTTCTCTTCTTTATTCTTTTCTCTTTTCCCTTTCCCTCTCCTCTCTTGTCTTTTCTTCCTAATTCAGTTGGTGGTCTCATCAGCTTCTTTGGTTTCATTTATCATCTGTATAATTATAATTCTCAGATCTATTTATTCATCCCTATAATCTTTAGTCTTGCATCTCCAACTATCAGTTGTACATCTTAAACTGGATATCTTATAGACTTCTTAAGCTCAGTTTATAGAATTAATGCTCTTTTCTTCTAAATTCCCCTTCTATCTAATTTTCCTATTGCTGTTGAGAACACCACCATTTTTATCTGACTTCAGGTGTACTAGATATCTTTGACTCCTCACTCTCTTTCATAGCATATGTGTCATCAGTTGCTAAGCTTTCTTAATTTTAGCTCTTGTGTGTGCCACCTCCTCTCCTTTGACACTGTTACTAGTTTGGTGAACACCCACCTAGCTCCTGGACTATTACAATAACTTGCTGGTTGGTTTCCCTGCTTCAAATCTCTCTCCACTCCTGTCTGTTCCCTTCCCAGCTGTCAAATTAATCTTCCTGATGTGGAATCCTCACTACATTACCCACCCCATTCAATAAATGCCAGCAGCTCCTTATCAACACCAGGATCATATATACAATCCTGTTAGTCATTCAAAACCCTTGTTAACTTGGCTCTTTTTTATGTTCCAGTTTCTTATACCTTACTTCCCTCCAAGTATGTGGTGATCCTGTGAGACTGGCCTCTTTGCTGTTCCTTTCACATGATGCTCCATCTTCCAGCCCCAGATATTTTCACTTATTATCTTTTGTGCTAGGAATCAAGTCCCTGTTTGTCTCTGTCTTCTGGCTTCCTTGACTTCTTTCAGGCTGCATATAATGTTTTCCTTTCTTTTTCTTTATCTTTTTTTAATTTTTATTGAAACTTTTTATTTTCAAAACATATGGAAAGGATATGACCTTGCAAAACCTTGTGTTCCAATTTTCCCTCTTTCCCCCCATTGCCTCCCCCAGATGGCAAGTAATCCAATATATGTTAAACTTGATATATATATATATCATATATATACATATATATATATATATATATATATATATGTAAATCCAATATAGGCATACGTATTTATACAATTATCTTTCTGTACAAGAAAAATCAAATCAAAAGGGGAAAAAGTGAGAAAGAAAATAAAATTCAAGCAAATAACAACAAAAAAGTGAAAATGCTATATTCTCAATTCTCACAGTCCTCTCTCTGGGTGCAGATGGCTCTCTCCATCATGGAACTGACCTGAATCATCTCCTTGTTGAAGAGAGCCACGTCCATCAGAATTGATCCTCATATAGTCTTGTTGTTGCCATGTATAATGATCTCCTGGTTCTGCTCATTTCACTCAGCATCAGTTCCTGTAAGTCTCTCCAGGCCTTTCTGAAATCATCTTGCTGATGTTCTTACAGAACAATAATATTCCATAACATTCATATATCATGATTTATTCAGCCATTTCCCAACTGATGGGCATCCACTCAGTTTCCAGTGTTTTGCCACTACAAAAATGGCTGCCACAAACATTCTTGCACATGTGGGCTTAAGATCTCTTTGGGATACAGGCCTAATAGAAACACCACTGACATTCTCCCTTGTTTAAGAAGCCTTTTCTGACTTTCTTTAATGCTAGTCCCTTCTTTCTGAGATTATCCAGTTTATCCAAATATTTGAATATCATCATTTGTATATTATCTCTTCCATTAGACTGTGAGCTCTATGAAGGAAGATTACTGTCTTTATCCTTTCTTAGAGAATCCCTAATACTTAACACATTCTCTGGCACATAGTAGGCACTTGATTTGAGAGGTCAGACTGCTTGAGAGGACATTTGTACATGTATGTTAATGTCCCTTAATAATTAAGGCAAAGATGAGGGTATGGACAGGATTGTGAGCCAAATACTGAACTTTATGAAAAATATAGAAAAGTGATTCTGTAAATGGTTAGATAACAACAAGAATCTGGACTGAGTGATATATATGAATAAGATAAGAAAATGCAAATAAGATGAGCTAGAATTGGCAGATGGGAGCAATAACTATATTATCTTTGAAGCAAATACCCATTTGTAAAAGCTAAAAAGAAAAAGTGGGACAGAGAAAGAAAAGAAAGAAAGAAAGAAAGAGGGAGGAAGAAGGGGAGAAGAAAAAAGAGGGAAGGAAAGAAGGGAGAAGGAATTAAGTCAGTCTATCCAGGGGCATGAGAGAAACAACAGTTAGCCCTGGAGAATATAGTCATGGATGCAGCACCTTTTGGAGAGAGAGAGAGTCAGATTTCAAGAACATGTAAATATGAAAGAAAAAATGCTGAGATAAAGAAAAATTTGTTAATGGTAAAGTGAGTTTAAGCAAAGGAAAGGGAAAGAGGTACATTTGAATTCAGTAGAAAAGATGATTTAGGGAAAGTTAGCTGGGAAAGGAAGTTTTCTTTTAGAGATATGGGAACTCTGAATTCCAATGATTAGAAAAATAGGAAATATGAATTTACTACCCATAGAACTCTTGAAAAACTAGTTAATTGAAGTCTTGACTTGCCAAATTTCTATGGTGATGCAAAGCATCATTAGTACACATGATTATACTCTGGACATGGAATTCTGGTTAGTAGTCTTGATTGGATTCACTAACTATCCTCTAACATATCAAGGAATGAATAACACTCAGAAAGTATCTGAAAGAATATTCCTCCCCTACTGTCAGGTCTCATGTAGCACAAAGCATGATGTCCAATATTCTGGCCTGGAATAGTATCATGCCTTTGTCTGAAATTACACTTTCTAGCTACTAGTCTAGTAATCCAATTAGTTTTAGTAATACAGAAGAAAAATTGCAAACCAATTGCATTGGGTCAAACATTTGGCATAGGCTTTGTGGAAGGCCAGATGCTTTCAGATGGAGTTCTCATCTTGTCTGGATTTAACATAAAATGTTGGTACATATCTCTCTGTCTTTGTCTGTCTATCTCTCTTCTCTCTCTTTGTCTCTCTCTGTCTCTCTCTCTGTCTTTCTGTCTCTCTCTTTTTGTCCCTGTCCCTCTCTGCCTGTCAGTCTCTTTCTGTCTCTCTCTGTCTCCCTCCTTTTTTCTCTCTCTCCCTCCTTCCCTCTTTCTCTCCCTCTCTCCCTCCCTCCTTCTTTTTCTCCCTCCCTTCCTCTCTTACTGTCTCTTTGTCTCTCTCTCTCTGTCTCTCTCTCTCTCTAACACACACACAAATATAGTTTTTATTCCTTTATATCATGTTTTAGAGATTAATTTATGTTTTTAAAAATGACTTGCTATTGGGTAGATGATGTTAATTTGATCTATCCTTAAGGCATTGTATATATAAAAAAAAATAAATTCTTTTTTAGAATGCTTTATAGATTTTAAAAACAAGATTTTTACCTCCCAGAAAAGGTCTACTACTTGTTACTGTTTTCTTGGGAATCATTAATTTTCCTCCCTTCCTCCCTTTCTCCCTCCTTTTTTCCTTCCTCTTTCTCTCCTTCCTTCCTTCCTTCCTTCCTTCCTTCCTTCCTTCCTTCCTTCCTTCCTTCTTTTTTCCTTCCTTTCTTCCTTCCTCCCTTCCTTCCTTCTTTCCTTCCTTCCTTCCTTCTTTTTTCCTTCCTTTCTTCCTTCCTCCTCCTCACTTTGATTTATTTATTTATTTTACAAATGAGTATTTGCTTCAAAGATATAGCAAGAACAAATGAACATACATTCCTTATACTGCACCCCACCTCACCAACTTAGTTGTGTATTCTTCCCTACATATCTTCAGTTTCTGGAGGAGGAGGCTCAAAATATATCTCAGTTCTTACATGACACTTGTCCCAATGCCATGCTTATGTATTTATGTAGTATCTTTGCCAGATGAGTAGATGAGTCAGTGTCTGCTGAACTAGGGTCCTTAAAGATCACCCTTTGCTCCTCAGGGCATCAGGCTGTTTGCAACATCCATCCTGAACACTAACTTTCATATTCTTGTGGCTCATTCTCCCAACCTTTTAAAATTCCAACATTTGGAGACTCTATTCCCTTCATCTAGAATGGAATGTATATGTCATATTTTCTAAGACTTAAAACTGCAAGTGATAACATGATTAATCAAGAAACAGCATAATGTAATTGACTGAGGCTATATTTGAAATCATGAAGACTTGGGTTAAGATCTCTCCTTTAGTACATGCTAGTGACTACAGACAAGTCAGTCAATTGTTCTGAACCTCAATCACTTCATCAAGAAAAATGGCATAATAATACCTATAGTATCTATATGATAGCATTATTATTGTTATTTTTTTAGTATTAAGTATTTGAGACTGGATTTGAACATGGTTATTATTATTAAATGAGATAATTATGTAAAGAGCCTTGTAAAACACCAAATAAATATTGTTATTATCTAACTACATTAGCAGTGTCAGAACCAAATTAATAAGCATTTATAAAGTGCCGGACACTGTATTAAGTGCTAGATATACAGACAAAAATCTAATAGTCCCTCCCTCAGGAATTTTATGTTCTATGAACAGAAACAAACATGTATGTGTGTGTATACATATGAGTGTGCATATATACACACATACATAAACATATATACATACATATATAGACATATAAACACAACCACTCCTATATATCTTGAGGAATAAGGAAAGGCTTCCTGTAGAGTAGAATTTTAAATGCAATAGTTGAAATGGAAGTACATCCTGGAAATGGGACACTACTAATTCAAAGGAACAAAGATGGATCAGGAAGTAGGATCATGCAAGTTCCTTTTGATTTTGTAGTTTCTAAGTTGAGTAATTGTGTTGAGAATATAACCTGGGATGGGATTAGCTCTGTACACAGTATTCTACACTGTATCTTTTAGATACAGACGGTAAATCTTTCTATAATTTATGAACTTTTGTCACTTTTCTCCCAGTTAACTGTCACCATTCTAATTTTATTTGAATTTATTTTATCTAGAGACTTTTTCAGTTTTATATAGTGAAAACTGTTCATTTTAATCTCCTGAGATCCTCTCTATCCTGTTTGGTCAGTAATTCTTTCCCTTTCTATTAACTATGAAAGATACTTCCTTCACTGCTCTAATTTGCTTATAGTGTGATCTTTTATATCTAAGTCATGTATCCATTTGGAGTTTATTGTAGTATATATTGTGAGATGTTGATCTAAATCTAATTTCTGCCAGACTGCTTTCTAGTTTTCCTAACATTTTTTTGTGTGTGGCAGTCTTTTGCAATACTATTAAATTACTCGGATTGCCAGAGAACAACTCTCTCCTGAAAATGGAGTTATTTTGACTCCTGGGGAGGACTAGGTGGGGACAGACTGGCTCCTCTGCTCTTTCCATTCCTGCTAAGTAGAACAAAGAGCTGATTATTTTAAACCTCAGAGGGGCCAGATTTTCCTTCTTTGCTAGTGAGCTCTTTTAGTACACAGATTGCCTTTATAAAAAAAATTTAGTTTTGAAAGGGACTGGTATAGAGTCTAGTAGTTAAGTCTTTGTCCTTGATCATATGACCATGAGAGCAGATTTGACTCTGAAGACAGATTGATGGGATTTTGATTGCAAATAGTGTTATATTCTTTTTTTAACATAAAATATTTAATATTAAAATTTTTTAAAGATATAGTACCATTTTGATATTTTAATTTTTTTATTATGAACATCTCGGCAGACATCTTTTTCATCTAGTACCTAAGAACCCATCCTACAATATATCCAATAAGCATTTACTTGAAAGCCTCCAATAATGGGGAGCCGCTAGTTCCTGAGGCAATCAACTCCACTTCTTTGCAACTCTTGTTGTTAATGGAGTTTTTCTTTACATGACATCAAAATATGCTTCTTTCTAACATCTATCCCATGATTCCTCGTTGAGTTCTCTTAGTCTACAAAGAACAAATCTAGACTTCATTCTATTCTGAACAGTACTTCAAATATCTATTGTACTCTACTTTCCCTGCCATTTTTTCTCCTTTTCTAGTTCTTTAAAACTATTTTTGCATGGCATGGTTTCCAGTCCCCTTTATTCAATTGCATTCCAGCTTGTCATCGTCCTTTTATTTTTTTCCCGAGAGAATTTGTTAATCATGGTTTGTAGCTTGGTGTGGTAAAATAGAAAGGTGATAGGGTGACATATGGTAGTAGGAACCTGATTAGAAATTAGATTCTAATATATAGCAGATTCATTATGATTAGATGCTTTTAGGGTACAGAAAATACAAAATTTATCTTGGAGTTCAAAACCCTCAAGTAAAACTGAAAAAGATTTTGAACAATTATAGTACATTGACTTTTTTTTTTTTCAGAACTTGTTAACTTCATATCATTTTATTTCATAAATAGACAAAATACTGACATTTGGAAGGTGTGTTTTATAACATCTGGAACTGAATACAACAGGCCAAAGCTTGGGTAGTTTGTTCACAGTTAAATCTTTTCTGCTTTCTGTGTTCCAGATGTGCCCTTCCAGTGGCACCTCCCAACATGTACCTTTAATAAAAAGCAAATGTTATTTCACAATGACTCTGCCTTGAATTATAGTAGGAATGGAAGCCATTGCTTGGGAGACATTGTCTTTCATTTTCTTGGATGAAAAAACCTGAGAGACTTAAAAACAAATATATTATAAGGTCTATTTGTTAGAGCTTGTACAGTGAATCAACCCCAGCTTATTTGAATTTCACTTTTCTCCTTTACCATTTTGAGACTCAGTGTTCAGAGTTAATTCAGGGCATTCTGGCTAGAAAGAGTAGCTGTAATGTCCCATTCCAGTACTTAAGAACTATCTGTAAAGTAGCCATTCTCAAGATATCCTATAAGGTAAGACCCCTTACCATTTTTTTTTTTTGTTCCACGATAACATCGTCTCGTTTTCCTGATGGGTGGAATGTCCTGACAACACTGAAAGATGAGGGCCTCTTTTAAAAGTAAAGGAGGAAGAAGGAATCTGAATGATCCAGTGTTGCTTCTCCAAATTGTTAACAGAAAAACATCTGGCAACAAATATGTCTCTGTGAGGAGTCTACTTTATTTTTGCCAGTGTCATTGTGAAGCACAGATTCTAACAATCAATACAACTTATTTCCCATTTGCTATTCAATGGCAAACTTTGATTGACCATTTCTACTGTGAGGGGTGGCAGGATATGAAAAATGGAAATAGGGTAAGGAAACTATGGAAATCTGTTCAATTTGTACATGGGAATTTTAATGAAAAAATATAACTAAAACTACTTAGGGATGTGCTTATATGTCTATATTCACTTTAAGGCAAGGACTCAATTTTTTTTTTTTTGTCATATCTTTCTTTAGCAGTCTGGTGAAGCCTAGAATAAATTTTTTAATGTATAAATAAAATGCATAAAATTATAAAGGAATTATAATTGGATTATACAATTATATAAACATATAAAATATTGTTATCAAAGTTATTGCAAATTCCCAGTTCTTAGACTTCACCCATGGATTTAGGTTAAGAACCCCTGCCTTGGGGTTTTAAACATGTTTATCCTTTGTTATATTACCTGTGTAGACAGATTTAGGCTCTTTTTGACTTCAGAACATAAGAAATGATATTGTGAATCAGAGTAATGGTTCATCCAACCTAGTAAATCAAACTTTGATCAATTGGATAGGTGCAGAATAGAAGCTTCTGCCTAATTTAATTTTCTTGCTAACTTGAGGGTTAACCCCAAGTCCCTTTTTGTTTCAATCTTTCTTGAAAATCTTTCTAAGAAATATAAATCCACATTTCTTTCTTTTATGACTGAAGATCTTGTGATGTCTCCCATGATTCTGACCATTTGTGACTCTTTGGGATTATAGATGAAAATGAAACAGATAGAGGGTCTTAATCTTAATGTATATAGTGACTCCAGGATAAAACCTAGAAATCACCTTTAAAAAGAATGGATCCCTGACATGAACATTTTGTGTATGCAGTTTGTTTCCCAAAGCAGAAAACTAAAAACATTTTAGTTATTTTAGGAATTTTGTTTTGATTAAGTGAGATTTTTTTTTTGGTATCTTATAATTGTCCATTTTATAGGAAAGTATTAAATGTAGGTTTACTTTCATCCTTTTTTTAAGTTAGCAAATGTTTATTGAATACCTATTATTTGTAAAATCCTATATTATGTTGGGGGAAAGCTTTAGAGTTCACTCTTTAAGAGAAAAGCCGTATATTAATAATGCATTTTTTATAGTTTAATAAATTCACAGTTTTGTTGTGAAATTATACATGTCATGGTTAAAAACCTATTCAAGAAAATGCCTAATAATCAACCCATTTTCCAGAATTCAAAGCAACTGGTATCTAATAATCAATTTATTTTTAAATTAAGTATTCTACACAGTGGGACAATGAAAATGTACTGAGATCATGGGGGAAGAAAAAGATAGATGCCTTTATGATGGGGGTGAAAATAGATAGGAGTGATCAATCTAATCTGCCACTGGATGGCATCTTTGTTCTATAGTAGTGCCATTAAGAAGCAGCGATCTGATTTTTTAAAAATTGGCTTCCAATAGGAAAAATTTGGTAGATGTTTCTAAGTTTTTGACACATTTCCTATTATTATATTCTATAACAAAGCTAAGAAAATAGTTTTTTTGCAATGTGTAAACATAAAGGCATTTTTATCAACAGTTTTATTAAAATCTTTGGAATCCATCATTTTTCAGTAATATATGGTAAAGAATAGAATTCCCAAAATTAGAATGCCTTTAACACTATAGACATTTTAATAATAATGCATGTATGAATCATAAACAGGAAGGGTCCATGATTTTTTACTACGAGGAACTCCCAATATGGGAACTTCCTTTATTAAAGCTATCACAACCCATTTATAACTAAGTCTTTAAGTGCAGGAATTTGCTTGAGATTTGTAGAGGCTTATCATTATTCACATAGTAAATGTCACAGCTGGGATTTAATACAAACTTTTCTGATTCACAGCTGAATTCAACTAGCCATACTACTTTTGTCTTTTACATAAACACTATAAATATATCTTAGTATATTTATTTTCTTATAGATTTCAGATTCAATGTAGAAATTATTCTTACCTAGTTTAAATTTAACTGGGCTAAGAAGATTTTGGTATTATTTAGATTCCTAAATGGCTTTGGGTTTTTTTTTTTTTAAACTAAACTTGCTAATTTCTCACTAGTTAAGTGTAGTGAGGGCAGGTAGGTAGTGCAGTAGAGAGGGTGCCAGGCTTAATGTTGGGAAGGCTCATCTTGAGTTCAGATCTGACTTCTGATACTTGGTAGTTGTGTAACTCTGAGCAAGTCACTTATACTTGTTTGCCTCAGTTACTTCATCTGTAAAATGAGGTGGAAAATGAAATGGCAGACCCCTCTAGTATTTCTGCTAAGAAAATTCCCAATGGGATCACTAAGAAAAAGACTAAACAAACCATAAAATATATAGAGAAAAGATGATACTATCCTATGTTCTTCATAAACAGATCTGAGGCTGCATTGACCAAAGGCTCAGTTTTGTTTTTTGTGGAGGTGAAATATTTCTTAATATTCCAGCTGCATGAGAAGCCCTTCAGATAGACTCATTCTCATTTAATAAAGTATGGGTTTTATGACTGGAGGTACTAACAGGTTTAAAGGGCTGGGCCAAAGGTATGTGAGGATTATTATTTCTTAATCGCTGATCATAGAAAAGAAAAAAAATATGGAGGGTTATATTTTTCTTAAATGAAAATAAAATTTCTTTCCTTTTGTTTATTTCATTAGTAGATGCTTATTGTTTCCCAGGTGGTTTGTATAATAGTTTGATATGGAAGCTATGTTTTAGAAATTCATCCCAAATATAACATATCATAATATAAACATGACATAATGTAAAAATGTCTCTATTTCCTTTCGAAAGAAAAGAGTGTACAAAGGGTAGAGAAAAGCAGAATAATTTCTGATAAAGAATAGGATTATGGAGAGAGGAAAAAATTTTAAAATAGTTTTTAAAAATTTCTTCCACTATGGACTTGATAAATGGGAAATGTGTATATTCTCATGTTAAAAAAAAAAAAACAGAAAGAGAGGATTGTACATGAAACTGAGCATTTTTATCTGTGTATTAATGATTATTGTGAACTCATTCTCCCAGAAAAAGATCTGCTAAATCTTCCTATCAAGGATTTAGAAGTACTCCTGAAAGATTATGAGGTAGCTTTCCCTAACACTGTAGGTCAATCTTCCATTCTGGTATTTCCCTGAACTGTTAACTAATAGTGATTAATACTCCAGCTCCATGAAACAATTAACATCAATTTTATAAAGGTGTATTTACTTTGAAGATACAGCAAAAATGAGAGTACAAATATGTTCTTCCAACACCTGGGATGCTTATCTTCCCTTAGTTGCTAAGGAGGGTTGTCTCTGACTTAATTCAATTTTAGTACAGTATTCTTCCCACCAATTTCATTTCCAAATGCAATAACACTATGGGATGAATCCATACCTCAGCTACTACTAAAGTGGATCCTTATAGGTCCTTCTGGCTTATATACTATTCTCAGACCTTTTGGTAGCTGTTCTTCTGGTCTTTAAAAGCTTACATGGTTAAAGCTTTCATCAATTTTTTTTCAGTCAAAATAGGAGGAACCAACATAAGGGCAGAGAATAAAGGCTCAAGTCATATGTTGGTCTCAGGTAGAGAGGGACTAAAGCCTCTCCTCTTATAAATTGTCTCTTTTTCTCACCAGAAGGAATCTGACCAAGAGATTAGCCTTGACTGGCTAGTATACCCAAATCCCAGCTACACAACAATCAACAGTCTTCATTACATGGTTAATAGACTGGAACCAGTGACAGAATGTCTGTAATGCTCCAGCTTGGGGAGCAAGACACTTCTATTACACGTCATCATGCCTCTTCTGAAACAGGCTCCCCAGCCTCTTCCCTGTCTCATCAGCCAAGGATGTTGATGTCTGTTCACCAGCTTCCCCTTATATATAGTTTGGCTTAAAAAAAAAGTATGTAATATATTCATCATGTTAGTTCCAAAGCTGTACCACTTGTCTGTATTTTGAAAAAGGTTTTTTTACATTGCTACCAAAGGAAGAATTCTCCAGACTTATAATTGTACTCATTAAGATCTTTGTGACATTGCCTCCATTTAATATTTCTTAAGTAGCTTCTATGTACAGGGCAATACACTAGGCCCTATGGAAGATATAGAAATGAATAAGATGTCATCTCTAGTCCAAGTAACTTGCAGTCTTCCAGGAGAGCTAAAAAAGAACACAAATAGGAATTAGAAATACACAACAAAAATTTGGAGTATAATGGTATGTAGGAGACACAGACATCAAGTGCCATGAAAGAGTTTTGAAGAAGAAGAAATTATTTGTAGCTCTGAGAATTGGGGAATACAGCTTGGAAGTGTCGGTACCTGAACTAAAGTTTGAAGGATGTATGGTGATGGTGGTTGTGAGGGGAGATGGTGTGAGCAAAAGAAGAAAGCTGGACAAGTTGAAACACCTTTCAGGAAAGACGTTTCTTACTTTGGCTGGAACACATAGTACTTTTAAAAAATGAGTAGTGTAAGGGAAAGTTAGAAAAGTAGAGTGAGATCAGATTGTGGCAAGCCTTGAATGCCAAGTTTTAAAACAACTGGTGTTATTGAAGTATGTTTATTATGTATATTTGTGGTATTAATGTATGGTTAAGATATAATAACAATATTTACATAGTACTTATATAATAATATCATTTATATAGCATTTATGGTTGCAAAACACTATCTTATATTTTATCTTGTTTGATCTTTATAACAAGCTCATGAATAAGTAGTGCAGTTATCATACTACCCCCCCCTTTTTTTTTTTAAACAAATGGGCAAGCTAAAGCTTCAGTTTGAGTATCCCTAAGCTAATAAGTGAAAGCAATGCAGGCATAAATCTTGGCTGTCTGACTCCTTATCTTTTCCTCTTTCTGTCCCATCACTACCCTCAAATGTCTTTCTTGGGAAAATGGGCGCAGGGGACAGAACTCGACTAGAGACATCCAACAGCAGTCTCACCGATCAAATATGGCCACATCAGATTAAAATGTAATTGGGAAATACTTAACAAATAAATAAAAATAAAATGCAACATAAATTGAATATCTGTATGTGGTTTTCTAAGTCAGTTTGTAACTCATAGGGGGCATTTTTTTTTCTTGGCCCCTTCCTGACAGTTTTTTATTCTGGAGAAAATCTTACTTTGCTGTGACTTGTGTTTAGATTTTCCCAAATGTGGATAACAGGGTCCCCAATCCCACAAAGGTATTTCATATACATTGTAAATACATGGGACTAATGTTATTTTCTTTGCTGTAGAAAATGCATGATTCAATGCTCTCCCAGGAGCCCAGGAACAAATACAGAAACATAAAATCTAATAGATATCCTATTAGACTCAGAATCATCCTGGTAGGTAAACATATTTTGGGACATTGCTGATCAAGTGTTCCCTATACAGGTCACCTTGGACCTGTACCCTCTAAGCAACTGAGCATTATTAGGGTTAGCAAGGTTCAGCTATCTTGCTTATCAATGGCATGGCTTCAGCTGTAGGGAATCCCTTATTTGGGATTTTTTCCAAGAAGCAAGTTATTGAAGAATCTTCTCCTTCTATATAGCTGATTCCTTATTTAAAAACTCAGAAACTTTTGAACTCAGGATCATCCATATTTAATTCTTAATGTTTATCAGGATAACTAGTCCCTGAACTTTGCTCAGAAAAGGAAACAGAAGGACAGAAGACTATAGCCATAAACTGGAGATTTAGGAGCTCCCCTATCTTGATAAATTGGCCAAATGCAGGTACAAGAGAAGATAGTCTTCTCTTGCAAGTTGTTGTTTTCTGCTCTTGGGTGTGAGAACAGAAGAAATCTGTTTTTCCCCTTGACTCCATGCACTTCACTCCAGTCTGGAAATACAAGGGAGAGAGAATATGGGGCTGAACCATTTCAGTGACTACTTTTATAAATCCTAAAGAGGGAGGGGTTCTCCAACAAGAGTCTATTCTTCTGTCAGTCATTATCAGGAGGCATCAGCAGTCTCTGAATTCCAGTATTTGTACCTAAATCTATTTCTGTAAGAGATGCACTTCAGATACGTAAAGAATCCACACTCTATGTAATCTCCTTGTTGATTTCAGGGAACTCATCAAATTGATCAGAATCTAATCTCATTACATATGTAAATAAGGAAGGAAGGAAACAAAGCATTTATTAAGCTACTATTACTAACCAAGCACTGTACTAAATACTTAATAATTATTATTCATTTAATGTCCATAGGAAATCTAGTTGCTTTTATTATCCCTATTTTACAGTTGTAGAAATTGAGGCGGATATGTTAAATCATTTGCTCGGGTCACACAGCTAATTAATGCCTGAGGGTGGATTTGAACTCATGTCTTCCTAGCTGCAGACCCAGTGATTTATCTTCACTGAGTCACCTAGGTGCCAAAATAAATTCACAGTCGATTTTGGGAGGAAAGGGAGAACACTGACAAGTGGAATTCTGAAAAGTGCCTGTTAGGTAATAACATTTGCTTTGAGTCTTGAAGAGAGGTAGGATTCCTGGAAGTGGAGGGAGAATGTTCTGGGATGGCAGGCTACTTAGGCAAAGACAAGAAATATAAAAACATAATTGTGTTCATTATTGTGTTACTTGTCTTTTGATGATTTTTTTATATTTCACTTCATATGTTTTACTAATTATCTTGAATCATTTATGTTGTTTTGAATTTTTCCTATGTTATTTCCTATGTTTCCTAGCCATATGTGAATAAATTTTAACAGATTAGCCTTTTTTCCCTTCTTGTAATAATATTTCTGTAAGACCTTAAAGTTTACAAAATGATTCCTCAAAGTAAACTTGTGGGATAAGTATAAATATAATCATAGATGCCACTATTGGCTAGAGATTGCCCTTTCCCAATAAAGAGCTCTAGTTCTTAGCTTATCCGTGGGCCAAAGACTAAAGAGGTCAAGCTCATTCTTAATCTCTTCAGCTCTTAGCATGTCCATTCTGGAGACCCAGAGAAAAATCACTTAAAATATAGATTTGGCTTATGTCTAAGATCTTTTATCCCACTCCTCTCCCTACAAAGGGAATAGAAAAGTATTCAAAGAACAGTAGAGCTCAGTTATGGTATAACGAATTTCTCCACTGGGAAAAAATACTTAAAACTCAAAAGATTCATAAGCATACATTAACAAAAACCTAAAACATGAAAGAATATCTATAATTCCTACTATATTTTCCTTGGAGGTTGATACTTAAAACATTACTGGGGCCTACTTAGTGGAATTTCAAACATAAATAGGACTGTTGAACAGCCATTTCATTTCACCTTTACCTTGGCTCTGTGTTAACTTTATAAACTACCTCAAGATCCATGCTTTCTGGAAAACTTCTCATCTTCTCTGAGACTTGTTGTAGTAGCTAGCAAAGGCATCATTCAGACTAAGAAATACAAACTGTCCTGAGCAACTCAGGAGCTATTCTCCCAAAAGCTTCATTTCTCATAATGATCATTTAGTCACTTATGCTCAGGAAAAGAATCTTAAAGCAAAAGAGACGATCAGAAGCCTGGAACTTGGGCCCAGGTATACGTAGGCATTCTGAGAAGTCTCCATTGGTATTGAGAGGAAGAATTAAGGAAGCAATCATCTCCCACCCACTGGAAGTTAGAGACAGGTGGGGTGGGGAGCATATAGTGGTTCAGGATCTTGCAGTTGTGTGGAGGAACCTGCAGTTGGCTTTCTGTCCTCATTATATAAGTATTGTTAACTTTATTTTATAGAGAATGAATTTTCCTGGAACATTTGCCCAGGGTCATTCTTGATTATTACAATAAAAATAGTCTCTCATTTGTAGACAGTCCCAGTAGTGAATCACTAAGTCAAAGAGCATATTCAGTTTTTTACCTCTTATTAATTTTTGCCAGATTATTCTCCAGAAAGCTTATACCAATTTATAGTCCCATCCACAATGCAATATGAATATCAACTCCACAATCCTACTTATATCAACTTTTATCATTTTAAGTATTAATAGAGGCAAATTATTCAAAATATGACTTTTTTTTATAGATAGTGTTGCTTGCAATTGTCTCCTTGCTATCTCATGATTTGAAATCACAGGGTAAATTAGTGAAGTAATCAACCAACCAATTTTTAAGATTGTGCTCTATGTAGATGGGTACACAATAACAGTCACTAAAAATGAGAAAAATTTGGCTTTAATTAACACCTCTGTTGTTGATAGGTGATATTGCATAATGGATAGTAATAATAACAATGGTAATATTTTATATGAAAGTATGCAAAGTCCTTTATATATGTTATCTCAGATTTTCAAAACAATCTTATATGATAGGCACAGCACACTTATTCTCTTTTTACAAATGAGCAGATTGAGGCTAACAAAAGTTAAGTGACATAGATAGTAAATGTAAAAGGTAAGATTCATATTTAGGTCTTCAAGTTACACACTCTATTTTCTATACAATCTAGTGTCGTGAAGGATAAAATACTGGATTTAGTGTCAGGAAGACCTGGTTCAAATTTTGTCATGAATATTTAATAGCTATGGGATCTTGGGCAAGACAATTAGCTTCTTTATCTTTAAAATTGGGGTAAGAGCATCTACCTTGCAGGATGTAAGGTCCAGCTGAGATGATATAAGAAATGCTTTGCAATCCTTAGAACACCATACAAATGTTCATCATACTCATTACAGACATATTACAATAAATACAAAGAAGGTTTTTTTTTTTTATCAAATATGCAGGAAATTATTTCCCAAACAAAGTAAATTGTGAATAATGATAGTTGTTCTTTAGGGTTCAATTAATCAAAAGCTTTTAAAGGAAAAGCCTACAAGTACTGGAAGTTGTAGATCTTAGTTAAAGTTAATGAGAATTTTTAAAAGTGACTTTGATACACTTCAATTTCAGAGTTCAGAAGGGAAATTTTATATTTTATATGTATTTTTAACAAAATTATTTGAGATGGTCAGCAACTCTATACAAAAGAATGCCAGAACTGGTAGGAAGAGAAAGGTGGACATAGTATAGCCATTTTTCTTACTAATTCAGAGCTAAGAAGATCTTTATGGACAACTGCTTTACACAATACAAATTACTGTTCTGTCATTTTGGGGTAGCTTTTTTTGCTGAGTATGTATTTTTGTTGTTGCTGTGTTGCCTAGATATTCAGAGATATGATTATATTAATTGATACAAAAAAAAACATTTCACAAAAATAACACTTATTCCTATTAAAAACACTAGATAATATAGTAATAAATTGAGTTTTCCTTAAAATGATAAGTAGCATCTATCCAAAACCATTAGCAAGCATTATATGTAATGAATAAACTAAAAGCATTCCCAGTAAGATCAGGGGTGAAATAATATTGCCCATTATCATCACTACTATTCAATATTATACTAGAAATGTCAGCTTTAGCAATAAGAGAAGAAAAAGAAATTGAAGGTATTAGAGTAGGTAATTAGGAAACAAAATTATCACTCTTTTCAGATGACATAATGTAGGGAATCTTAGAGAATCAACTAAAAAGTCACTAGAAACAAGGAACAACTTTAGCAAAATTGCAGGATATAAAATAAACCCACATAAATCATCAGCGTTTTTATATATTACCAACAAAGTCCAGCAGCAGGAGATAGAAAGAAAAATTCCATTGAAAATAACTGTAGGTGGGGTAGCTAGGTGGCACAGTGGATAGAGCACCAACCCTGAAGTCAGGAAGAGCTGAATTCAAATCTGGCCTCAGACACTTAACACTTCCTATCTATATGACCTATCTATATGGCAAGTCACTTAACCCTAATTGTCTCAGCAAAAACAAAACAAAACAAAAAAAGAAAATAACTGTAGATAATATAAAATATTTGGGGGTCTACCTGCTGAGACAAAGTCAAGAGCTATATGAAAACAATTACAAAACATTTTTCATACAATAAAGTTAGAGCCAAACAATTGGAAGAATATCAAGTGTTCATGGATAGGTCAAGCTAACAATAAAAATGACAATTCTACCTAGATTAATCTACTTATTCAATGGCATGCCAATCAAACTACCAAGAAATTACTTTATAGAGCTAGAAAAAATAATAAATTCATCTGAAAGAACAAAAGGTCAAGAATTTCAAAGGAATTAATGAAAAAATGCAAATGAAGGTAGCTTAGCTGTACCAGACTTCAAATTATATTATAAAACTGTGGTTATCAAAACCATTTGATGCAGGCTAAGAAATAGAGTTGTGGATCAGTGGAATAGGTTAGGTCATAAGACACAATAGTCAATGATTATTGTAATCTATTGTTTGATAAACCCAAAGACTCCAGATTGTGAGATAAAAATTCACTATTTAACAAAAATTGCTGGGAAAACTGGAAAATATTATGGCAGAAACATTTACCAACATCTAACATCCTGTACTAAGATACACTAAGATGAAATAGGTTCATGATTTAGATTATAAGCAAATTAGGAAAACAAGGGATTGTCTACTCAGATCTGTGGAGAAGGAAGGAATTTTGATCAAAGAAGAACTAAAGAATATTGTGAAATACAAAATTCATAATTTTGATTACATTAAATTAAAAAAGTTTTTGCACAAACAAAACTAATGAAGCCAAGATAGAAAGGAAGTAGAAAGATGGAGAAAAAATTTTCCAGTGTTTCTGATTTCTAAAATCATTTCTAAAACATATAGAAAATTGACTAAAATATATGATTACAAATCCATTCTCCAATTGATAAATGGTCAAAAGATATGAACAGACAACTTTCAGATGAAGAAATTAAAGCCATTTCTAGTCATATAAATCCAGAGAGAGAATTATGGAGCCCCAGTGTGGATCAAAGCATTTGTTTTTATTGTTTGCTTGGTTTTTTGTTTGTTTTGTTTTGTTTTTTACCCTTCTGATCTGATTTTTTTTTTTTTTTGCATAGCATGATGGAAACATGGTTAAAAGAATTGCACATGTTTAGCCTCCATCGAACTGTTTGCTGTCTATGGGAAGAGATAGGAAGGAAGGGAGGGAGAAAAAATTTGAACACAAAGTTTTGCAAAGGTGAATGTTGAAAGATGCCTTTGCATGTATTTGGAAAAAATTTTAAAAACTTAAAATTTAAAATTAAAAGATGATTTCTTTGCTTTTTGTGAATATAATAATCAATCTGAAGAACACATAATTGCTACAATTTTTTATAATTCTGTTTTTCTTTTATCTTTTCCCAATTTAACTAGTTTCCTCTCCCCTTTTCTTTTCCTTCTTTTCTCTACTCTTTCCAAAATCTTCCTAAACTTAGAAAACACTTATCAAAACTATACCATATAAAAGGATTCTACAAATTAACAGAAAGAAAAAGGTAGAGATCATTTTACTCACTAATTCACTACCAAGAGGCCAATCAGTTTATCTCTGTCTTTTTAAAAAGATAAATCTTTATTCATATTTATTGACACCTTTGTTTTCCATTATATTCCTCATCCTGCCTCTCCCAGAGAGTCCTCACCTTAAACTATGAGAAAAAAAGGAGAAAAAGTTTCATAAAACTAAATGACATATCAATAACAATGACAAAATGATGTAATATGTAGTATCTCACAATCATAGTTCTCTTTTCTGAAAAATAGTTTTGGTGCAGATAGGTATCTTCTCTTATTTTGGGCCAACTTTGATTGGTTGAAATCAGTTTCAATTTTGTTATTGTTCTTTCCATTTGCATTGTTGTAGTCATTGTTTATATTATTTTCCTGGCTCTATTTTCTTTATTATCCATTAACTCATATATCTTCCCATGTTTCTCTAAATTTTTCATATTTATGATTTCACATAGTGCATTAATCTTCCATTAATTGAATCTCTTTATATGTGAAATATAACATTTATAAAATATAATCTCTTTAGCAATTCCCCAAATAAGGGCATCTACTTTAATTTTCAGTTCATTGCTACCACAAAAAATGCTGCTGTATTTGGTGTAGATAGGACCTTTCTTCTGGTTTATCTCAAATTCTTGAAACGTTAATACAATTTCCAACTATGTTTATCACAACAATATTTTACTAGAGCAAAAAAAAAATAATATCCTTTTTGGTTTTTTAGAATGACATTTTACCAATTAAAACCGTTTGTGGCTGAAGAGGAAACCTCTTGCTGACCTAAGCCAAATAATCATTGTCCTGCCTGAGCATTTTATGACTTCTTAATCATAGGAGTATATTTGTTACCTTTCTTATTGATGAATATTATATATAGCTTGTAAGATAAACATGAGGAAGTGAAATAATTTCCAAATAGTATAGCCTTCTAAGATTATTCTTCCAGTATTGTTTTTCTTAATAAATACAATTACTAGATAATTACTGTAATCTGCACTGGCGTTGCAAAGTTAATATTTTATATATAAAATTTACTTATTAGAATTGTTACCATTATTTATGCTTATATGGTAGAGAAGAGAATAAAATCAATGATGATGCCTCTATGGCTAGAATTTATATAAGTGAAGAAAATGTCTGAATTTTGGCAACAAACTTTTACTTGATTGGAACCTAATCCTTTTTTTGCCACTGTTCCTTTACATAAACAGATATTAGAAATGAATGAGAAACTATAATCAGTTTAATTTTTTGAGTGTGTGTGACTTAATTTAGTCAAGGTATAGATATATACAAGAATCTTCTAATATGAATAATTAAGGTCATGCAGCATTTATTATACTTCCCTCTTCCCTCCCTCCCTCCCTCCTTTTTTTATCTCCCCCTCCCCCCACCACTCTCTCCTTCTCTCTTTGTTTTTATTTTCAGGAAATTATTTCTTGGTTGTTTTAAACTTAAATCAATTCAAAAGTTAGTAAGTTGTCTTCAGAGATAATATTTTTTTAAAAAATCATAAGCTATTTTAAAATCTGTTAAACTGTCTTTAATTTTATAATTGGCAGTCTCCCCTTTTCCTTTTAAAAAAAGTCATAATAGATTTTTATTACTTGGGCTATTACTTCTTACCTTAAAATTCATATAAAAATGACTACATAAACTTTGTGACTAATTTTTAAATTAACAAAGTTTGTTTGAGAAAGTAAAATGCTTTCACCATTTTTGCAATATTTCCTAAGTCAAGGGAGTTAATTATTGAGAACATACAGTATGATCGTAAGAATGTAGTATTTCATTATGCTGAAGAAACTATGCTGATTGTAATTTCTAAGAAAAATTAATGCACATAGTATCTACTTTTCATTGCTTTTGAAGATAGTACAGGCTTGAATGAAGGTGTGTCTATATGCTTCAATATTTTAAAAATACTATGGAATTTTCTAGGTTAAAATCTTTGATCAGTTTTTTATTACTTTCATTTATGCTCTACTTATGGATATATTTATTATTGTTACTATTTATAAATAAATTTCACACACTTTATTGTTATATATTGGTCCTTAGATGATAATATTAAAATGAAAAGATTTTATTTTATGAATTGAAGAACATGGTTAAAACCTTGTATCAGAAAAATTACTGTGAAAATGGAGGTCTATTATTATTTCTAGATAATGACAGTGCAATTCACATCCCAGTTAAATAGAAATGGAATGGGGGAAGCCTGCTACCACAGCAACTTGAGTTTTAAATGTGTATAACTATTTTATTCATATAAAGCTGTTACATAAGTAACATGTAGCATGCCCACTTAATTCTAAAGAAGGCCACCCTCAGGTGTTGACCCACTGGAAGTAGGAGAATTAGTTTGTTAGAAATTACAAAAAATCTTTTTGAGCCCAGGTTGTTTTCAGACACCTTTGTTTTCACTGGAGAAAAACCTGTTCAACATCTGTGCTCACATGGGCTTTTGTAATGGAAAGTGAAGCTTTGATAACTGCCACAGGGACTTACTCCTTAGAAGAAGTGAATCCAAGATGGCAGCCATGAGCAGGTCCCCATGGCTGCTTTTGTTTTTCCTTGAAAACCCCTTATAAAGCTTTGAAAACATCTGTGGAGACTTGCTGGTGGCCGCTGATTTTCTGTTATTGGGGTTTGAGTCCCTGTGGCTGCTTATGAATACTTAAAAAGCTTCATTTGCTCTTGCAAAAACCTATTTTAGTGTATGGCTTTGTGGGTCCCACAAGACCTTGCAAAATCTCACAGTTTTCCCATGAGATGCTTCTATACTTTTAAAATGATGATATTTTGGGATTGGGGGTCTCACTGTAACTGAATGTGGAATAGTTATCCTGCTTATCAAGGCATGCAGTGTAAACAGGACTAGTTTTTTCAGTTCTATGTCCTTTTATTGAAGGATTAAATCAGTGATATGATATTTAGCATTTTTTATTATGCTAACAGAACAAGATAAAATACATTAATTTGAGGAAAAACATTTAAATTAGAACTAAAAGTTATTTTTCCATTTTAAAATATATTCATGTTTAATAATCACTTTGGTTTTAAGCATCTTTTAATATTTTAAGGGAAAGTGTAATATTTACAGTATTAGGAAACTGATTTATTTCTTTGTCAACTCTTAGTTCTTTCAAGGTTTTGTACCAATTTTTTTCTCCTCAATTTTTCCTTTTTTTCCTTTCTTTTTCTCTTTTCCTAAGAATATGATATATAGAGAAATTCAATATTGTTCCCCAAAGGCTGTTGTTCCCATTCACTAGTCTGAATAGAAACTGTGAGACACAGACAGACATATAGTGTGAGAGAGAGAGACAGAGACAGAGAGAGCATGCAGATACTAAACAGTGTTTGGCAGACACCACCAGCCAAATACCTCAGAGTTATAGTAAAAGAGGTTACTTCTTAGTGTATTTTACATCCTTATCTGTATAGTAACTTGGCAGCAGTATAGTCCATTAGTTTTTTTTTTTTTTAAGAAACACTTAAGAAAACATACTATATTGAGTCTCTTTAAACATGAGGAATGAATTATAATTTCATAAATTAAGACTATCAATTTGTGTTAATTCAAACCAGGCTGGATTGGTTGACTTTGGACTATTTTATACAGAAAAAGTTTGCTAAAGAAATGAGTAATTAATTCCCGGGACATGCTTACAATAGAAAAGGATGGTTAGTAATAGACCTAGAGGGCTCTAATGGTGAAAAGCAACCATTACTTCAGGTTAGAAAACAAAAATTTAGCTGAAGTTTAAAAAAAGAGTTTTAAAGTCCATTTAAATAAAATTAAATTTAATTCAAACATTAACTAATTGCCTACCATGTGCAAAGTACTTCATTATGTACTAGGATGATTCAAAGATGAAAATCAATATGGTTTCTGTCTTTAAGGAGCTTCTTCTCTAGCCAGGTAGTATGTTGGAGCCAGCTCTTAACCTCTTGTGAAAATTATATTTTCATTGTGAACTTTTAGATTTTGGACACCAGCAAACACTACCAATCAGGACCTGAATTATTGCTTTGTTGATTGCTTACTCTTAGTATTGGGGAAAATATTAATGATGCCAATTAAGCTTGAAAATGTGTTGTACATATAATTCCCCTCGTTCTCTCCCCAAAAAGCCAATTGTTAAAACACTTACCCATACATACCCCGAAAAACTTGAATATGTTCTAAAGAGCATCTATTTATCAGACTCTTTACCCACCATCAGATAGGTCTTGGGAACTTTAATATCAGATATTTTCCCCATAAATTAATATTGCCTCCCTTTACAAACAGCATGTCAGTTCACAGGTTTCAAAACACAAGACTATTACATTTAGGACACAGAAAGGTTGTGCATCCAAGCGATAGTGAAGAAAATCATATTCTTTTATTAATGTGTCATCTTTCTACCAAAGGACATGTAGAACATGCAGGACTTTAAAGAACTACTTGGTTTAGGATTTTAGCAGGGGCAAAAGTCGAAGTTCTCTGGTGCTTGGTACAGTTGCTTTTTTACTAGCTTTAACTTTGATCCTATTCACTGTTAGTTACTTCATTTTTAGGTACTAGTTTTAGAACTGCTGGCTAGTGGTGCAATTACACTGAAATTTCAACTGACAGGTTTATGACTCTGAGGCATTGAGTGTCTCCAGTCAATTCAAAACTTTCATCAGGCTTCCAGGAAGTTCAATAAGAATCTGGTCTAGAATGAAGGAAGAAAGCTGGATGTGGCCTGAAAACTCTGGATTGCTCTTTTTTCTTTCTTTTATTTTCTTTTCTCTTCTCTTCTTTTCCTTTTTTTCCTTTTCTCTTTTTTCTTCTCTTCCTATCTCCCTCCTTCTTTCTCTCACTTCCTTCCTTCCTTGCTTTTGTCTTTCCTTCTTTCTTTCCTTCCTTCTTTCCTTCCTTCCTTCCTTTGTTCCTTCGTTCCTTCCTTCCTTTGTTCCTTCCTTCCTTCCTTCTTTTCTTCCTTTCCTCCCCTGCTTCCTTCCTCCTCCCCCTCCTCTTCTTCCTTTTCCTACTTCTTCGAAATTGGGATTAAGTGATTTGCCCAGGGTCTCTGCTCCTCTTGACTTCAGAATTAATGGTATCCACTCTGCTATCTACTTGCCCACCCACATCCCTGCTCATCATTTTTTATAGAACAATAGTGTTCTATTATATTTGTATACCATAACTTGTTCAGCGATTCCTCACTTAATGGGCATTCCTTCAATTTCAAATTCTTTGTCATCACAAAAAGAACTGCTATAAATATTGTTGTATTAATGGGCATTTTCCTATTTTTTTATGATCTATTTGGCATACAGACTTTGAGATATCTTGGGGATAGTGGTATTACTAGACCAAAGGAGCATTTTTTTTTCATATGACTATCAATACCTTTAATATCTTCATCTGAAAATTGCCCATTCATATCCTTTGACCCTTTATTAATTAGGGAATGACTTATATTTTTACAAATTTCTACATATTCTCTATATTACATACTCTATATATTTTCTATAGTTCTCTCTATTTTTTAGAAATTAGATCTTTATAAGAAACACTGGTGGTAAACTTTGTTTCTTAGCTTTCTGCTTTCTTTCTCATCTTGGTTGCATTTAATTTAATGTCATCAATTTATCCATTCGTATTTTTGTATTTATCCATTTTGTATTTCATAATGTTCTCTTTCCCTTGTTTGACCATAAATTCTTCCCTTCTCCATAGATGTGACAAATAAACTTTTATTTGTTCTCCTAATTTGCTTATGGTATCACTTTTTTGTCTAAATAATGTATCCATTTTGACCTTCTCTTACTATAGGGTGTGAGATATTCACCTATAAGTAGTTTCTGGCATACTGTTTTTCGGTTTTCTCCTGGGTTTTTGTCAGGTAGTAAATTTTTATCCCAGAAACTGGAATCTTTGGGCTTATCAAACAGTAGATTACTTATTAATCATTTATTACTGTATTCTTGTATGTCTAACCTATTCCACTACTCTATTTCTTATCTAGTACCAAAAATTTTGGTAATTGCTGCTTCATAATATAGTGTTAGGTTTGATAGGGCTAGGCTTTAGTCATGGTTCCAAATTGCTCTCCAGAGTGGTAGGATCACTTCCTAACCCCCAAAACAATGCATTAGTATTCCAACATTTATGTTATTAGCCAGAACTCTGAACTTGAAACAAGGATTTTTACAAGGTGCTAAGTCAGTGGAATTAATTACAATGGTTATCTACTTTAGCATGGTGATTAATAGTTCTCTAAGTTCAGTATGATTGATTTAATCTTACAACAAATAATGATTTCCTAGTGATATAATGATGGTTTCTTTCTTTTTTTTTTTTTTATTTAATAGCCTTTTATTTACAGGATATATACATGGGTAACTTTACAGCATTAACAATTGCCAAACCTCTTGTTCCAATTTTTCACCTCTTACCTCCCCCCCACCTCCCCTAAATGGCAGGATGACCAGTAGATGTTAAATATATAATGATGGTTTCTACTTAAAATAGAGCATATAAACCAGGGGAGACTCGGAGAGATTCAATTCCATCTTCATCAGCCTCTTGGTGGTTGGTCTGGCCTCCTGCATTTTCTCCACTGAAACCAAGTCCCCTCTGAATGTCACAAGAAAACTACCCAAGCCCCAAGTGAAGGAGACAGGACTTTGAAGGAGATAATAAAGAGTTTGGACTTTAACACCTGGCTATTCTTGTGGGTTATTACTATACTGAAAAGAAGGCTGCTCAAAGACCTCCAGAAAACCATCAAGAACATTACACTGTTATGGGCCAGAACTCTGAATTCGAAACAAAGATGCTTACAAAGTACTAAGTGAAATTGATGAGATAATGATTATCTAGTTTAGCATGGTTCAGTATGATTGATTTAAACTTACAACAAATAATGGTTTCCTAATAATATAATGATTGGTTTATACTCAGTGTGGAGAATATAAGCAGGTACTGAGAGCCACAGAGGACAAGCACACTAGAAGCTCTCAGAGCCAAGGAGACAGAAATTTCATTTTCCTTCAGTCAGGCTCCTGGTGGCTGACCCGGCCTCCTGCACTTCCCCCACTGAGACTGAGAGGTCAGTCTGAAAGGCTCTCCAGAAAGCTGCCCAGCATCAGGAAAGAGATAATAAAGGATTTGGACTTTAACAATTGGATGTTCTTGTGGTGATTACTCAACTGAAAGGAAGGCTGCTCCAGAGACCCCAAGAAAACTGAACCAGAGAACATTACATTTTTGGCGTCCAAACATGGGACCAAGATCCTTCATCTGTGACCCAGAAATTAGGGTGAGTACAAGAAGGAAACTTTGTAAAGGGCTAAACTAGTGCTTCAGCTAAAATGGGATAGATGTTTATAAAGGAGCCTTCTTTTCCGATTCAAGGAAAATGTGTAGAGAGCATTGTCAGACTTATGAAAAACCAAGGTTTGATTATAACTTGAGAGCAGATCATTGAACTTTTAGAAACAATACAGTACACATCTCCTTGGTTCTCTAAGGAAAAAGAATTAGATCTAGACAAGTGGAAATTAATAGGAGAGCTACTATGTGGATACTACAATGATAATGTACCTGACTCAGTTTCTAAAGAAACACTTTATACCTATAATTTAATACAACTGGCTTTAGAAATTATATAAATTATAGAATAAGAAAAAAGAAGAAAGTACAGGAGGGGTAGGATACTGACAAACTAAGTAAAAAGCATGAAGAATTAGACAAGAATGGTGTTAAGTATGAAGCTGATAAAATTAAGGAGTGTGGTGCTTCACAACAGGAGCCATTAGGGCATTTCCTCACCCCTGACCTACCCCCCCTCAATTCCACCTTCATGGGTGGAGGGAGAAGGAGGAGGGGGAGAGGAAGTAACACAATCAGCACCACCCACGAAGCAGCCTATGACAAGATAACAAAAGGCATTAGTTAAAGCAAAAAAAAAGAAGGACAGAATATATCTGATTTAAAAAATGCATACCCTGTTACTGAAGAGTTTGATTCTTCAGGTCAACAAAGGAGAAGATACACTCCCTTTGATCTGGAAAAAATTAAAGATTTGAAAAAGGGTTGCACTCTTTATGGGACTACATCATCTAATGTTAAGATGTTATTAGAGAATTTGGCTTATAATCTTAACCCCTAGTGATTGGAAATCCATAGCAAGGACATGTTTAGAACCTGGACAAAACTTGTTGTGGCTTTCAGAGTATAGTGAACTATGCAGGATACAAGCCCAATGTAATAAGCAAACTGGAGTTAATATACAAATCACCTTTGACCAACTAGAAGGTAAAGGTCAGTATGCAGACATGTTAGCACAGATTAATTACCCTTTGATAGCATATGAGCAAATTGCTGCTGCTGCTATAAAGCTTGGGGCTCCCTCCCAGGAAAAGATGGAGGGGAAGCTTTCACAAAAATAGAGCAAGGTCCCAATGAACTTTTTGCTGATTTTGTGGGATGTTTGTGAACGGCTGTCACAAGAACCACTGGATAAAATGCAGCTACAGCAATAATAATCAAACAAGTGGTTAAGGAAAATGCTAATGAGGTTTGTAGAAGAATTATATGGGGAATACACAAAGATGTTCCTTTAGAGAAGATCGTAACTCACTGTGCCACAGTGGGCACAAATGCTTATTATACCCAGATTATGATGAACATGGGAAGACAGGGTCCCTTTTGGCAAGGAACTTCCAGAGAAACTCATCTATGCTTTCAATGTGGAAAAATAGGGCATCTGAAAGCCCAACGTAGGTATAGAGATAGAGTGAGAAAACAGGGTAAGAGAAGACCTAAAACCCTATGTTCAAAATGCAACCAAGGTTTCCACTGGGAAACTGACCCAGGGAAATGAGAGGCAGGGCCTAGGTACAAAACCTCAAACAAAAAACAGGTGGGGCATGATGGCAGCCGAGGTTACACCCAGGGAGTCTTTAGAAGTTCAGGACTCTGATATGATCAATCAGCAGAAAAGCAATCAGATGGGAGAAAGGGGTTACAATTGGAGAGAATACAGGCTTTTTAACCCAACAGAAGGGCAGTGTCCAGTGCAAGCAGTTCCAATGTAACTGCCAGGTGATGAGATTTAAAAAGGGGTAAAAAGAAGGGACTAGATAAGTTAACTGCTTGGGAGAAAGGGTTTGCTTGTATTTCTACAGATGGAAAAGGAAACAGATGGGTGGCAATGAGCACCTGGAGAGAGATAGAAACACAGAAAAATCTCAAAACAAAGGAGAAGACCTAAAAAACATCTGACACTGAAAGAGCATAGCTGATGATGAAACTGTTGTAGAACTTCCAAACCAGCAGGAATCATTGGATTCCCTGAGACACGATAAGACTGATGCAGGACTTAAAATCTGCAGGAATCATTGGATTCTCTAACACATGATGAGACTATTGCAGGACTTCAAAACTTACAGGAATCATTGGATTCCCTACACACATGAAGTAATGGACAATAGATTGGTTTTGGACTATCTAGGACTTATGGACATGTATAATTCCTCATGTTGATTCATGTTATTTATTACATCATTACTAGCCTGTGTTATATTGCTATGTGCTTATGGAATAACTCCCATGTTGATGGATTTATGTATACTTGTTTCAAGTGAGAACCTTTAGAAACCTGCTAATTTGGTTTGATTTCCTATTTTCCTTTGGTTTTCATCTCCCTTCCTGAAACGTCAGGGAGGGTGTGATCATCTCCTTTTTTGGTGCTTTCACCCTTTTTTGAGGAGTCAGGGAAGGTGTGATCACCTCCTTTTTTGGGGTTCTTATCTCCTTGAGAAGTTAGGGAAAGTGACCACCTTATGTTCTAAAACAAAAGAAAACAGGAGATGTTATGGGCCAGAACTCTGAACTTGAAACAAAGGATTCTTACAAGGTACTAACTAAATGGAATTGATGAGACAATGGTTATCTAGTTTAGCATGGTTCAGTATGATTGATTTAATCTTACAACAAATAATGGTTTCCTAGTGATATAATGATTGGTTTATATTCAATGAGGAATATAAAAGCAGGGACTGACAGCCACAAAGGACAAGCTCACTAGAAGCTCTTAGCTCCAAGGAGACAGAAATTCATTTCTGTAGAGGGCTGAAACTCTTGAGTCTTTGCACTGAGGTTGGTTCAAGCAGGGCTAATTACTGATTGGACAATACTCTATGGGAATATACTTGGAAAATGGTCCTTCCCACTATCCTGTGCTGGCTCAATGATTGGTGTATACAGAGGATTGTAGGAGGGACTAGGGGGTGGAGTATGATGAGCCAGAGTCACTTTTTGCAGTAGATGAGGAAGAAGGCCGTCACGAAGCTTTTGCTTCCATCCTGTTCAATCCTGCGTCTAAAGACCAAGAATAAACACTAAGAACTTTTGCTTATCCTGACTCCGGCTGATTCTACAAGATTGTCACACATTTGACCGTCAGTCAGGTTCCTGGTGGCTGGCCTGGCCTCCTGGACTTCCCCCACTGAGACCAAGGCCATTCTGAAAGGCTCTGCAGAAAACTGTCCAGCATCAGGAAGGTGATAATAAAGAATTTGCACTTTAACATCTGGCTGTTCTTGTGGTGATTACTGAACTGAAAGGAAGGCTGCTCCCAGAGACCCCAAGAAAACCAAATCAGAGAATATTATATTACACATTTTTCTTTTCTTCCTTTGAATTTTTTTTTATTAATTCTTTTGATATTCTTGACTTTTCTTCCAGATGAATTTTGATGTTATTTTTTTCTATCTCTATAAAATAACTTTTGGTAGTTTGATTGGTATGGTACTGAATAAGTAAATTAATTTTGGTAGAATTGCCATTTTTATTATATTAGCTCAGCCTATCCATGAGGATTTTTCCAATTGTTTAGATTTGATCTTATTTGTGTGAAAAAAGTGTTTTGTAATTATATTCATATAGTTCCTGGATTTGACAAGGACCAGTTAGTAGACTATTTTATTGTTTTACGCAAGGCATGATAAAAGTTTTTGGCAGGAGAAGTAGAGAAGACAACCTCAATCTATATATGTGAGAGATAACATAGAAGAGTCCATAGGACTGCATAACTGTTTAGGTAAAAATTGATAAAGAAGAACAGTTGAAGAAAATTAAGATTTTGAGTTTTAGTAATTAATGGAAAGAAGTAGGCCCTTTAATAGAAATAAGGAATTTGGGACAAAGGACAGGTTTAGGAGGAAGATAATTGGTTTAAGTTTTTAAAATTGTTTTTTATTCAGCTCTTATCAAATACCAAGCAAAATCTCTATTATGTACAATTTGCTTTTCTTTTTAAGTATATAATAAATTCTATATATAACTTTCAAAATTATCCTGCTTGTATGTGTGTTTGACTTCAGTTCTCTTTTATGCATTCTTTAAAAATACTTCAATGACCCCCTTTTCTTTCTATTTTTTGTGAGGTGAAGGGCATGACAAACTTATTCCTAACCTTCTTAGAATTTCTTCTCTTCATTAGAAAAAAGAAAAAAAATCCTTTGTAACAAATATACTTAGTCAAGCAAACTAAATTCCTACAATGCCTCTGTTGTTGGTTTAATTTTGAATGCGATGAGATTCAATCAATAGAAACCTTTTTAAATCAATAACATTGCTGTTTTATTCCACTCAATAGCTCCTACTCTTCATATTTATGTAATGCTTTAAAATTTGTAAAATATTTTTATAAATATTATTTCATTGGATCTTTTCTGCAATCTTGTGAAATAAACATAGTTATAATTATCATTCCCATTCTTGAAATGAGGATTAGAAAAGTTATGACCTTTAAATCCAGTATTCTCTTAAATATATTATACTTCCTGACAAAGTCACAGAATCACAGAATGTCAGATTTAAAAGGGACCTCAGATCATTTAGTCTAATCCATACCTGAAAGAAAATTCTTCCCACAACAGTCTTACCAAATGGTCAGTAACCTCTTTGATAGAGAACCCACTGTATTATCAGGCAACATATGGCTTTTCTGGAAAATTCTTGCTATTAAGAAATTGTCCCCTTATGTTGACCTAAAATTTTTCTTTGTATCTTTCTGCTCTGCTCCTAGTTCTTTTCTCTGGGATTAAGCCCATCCTTCTTCTACTCATTATGATTACTTTTGCCCTCTGGGCCCATACTATTAGATTTGAAACTCATTGAGTTTTCTCTTCCAACTTCATTAAGTAATAATTATTATTTATTTTGTTGCTACTATAGTTTGTCTATTCACACACTTTTATTGGACCAAGGAACTTCCTTGGGTCTGATGATTAAGAAATGATGCTAATTTCTTTTACTGAGTATGACTTTAATTTAGTAGATATGGGAGGTGTTTACAGAGTTTATTTTGTATACTCGTGGTATTTGGTGTTTTAA
This sequence comes from Sarcophilus harrisii, assembly GCF_902635505.1. Lineage (NCBI taxonomy): Eukaryota > Metazoa > Chordata > Mammalia > Dasyuromorphia > Dasyuridae > Sarcophilus > Sarcophilus harrisii. The sequence continues at coordinate 454,312,079 of NC_045427.1, forward strand.
AATTAGTTAAATTTGGTTGTGTGGAGAGAAGAGAAAGAGTTGAAATCTTGCTTAGACACTTTCTAGCTTTGTCATGGACTACCAAAGCTTGACATTTCAGTACATGCTCTAAACACCAGGGGGAGCTTGTGAGTGAATTGAAGACACTCAAGCCTTAAGCTTGACTGACTGCTTCAGGCTCTGATAGACTTATGTTGCTGTGGTACGGTCGCTATGGTAACTGTCCATGCATGGAAGTCCTTGCTTTTCCCCTTCCCTAAGGGGCTAGATTTGTGTACCCAAAACCTCTTAGACTGAAGTAAGGGTGATGTTTTTCTTCCACACAGTACTCTGCTTTATTGATCATTGTCTTTTTTTAAATTTTTGGCAAAGGAAATTGATAGAGGGTTTAAATTAAGATTCAGATACTTCTACAACTTAACAGATAATACCAGCACTCTTCCTCTTTCCACAGCTCTGCCCCCAGCTCAACTCTGCTGAGTAAAAAGAGGAAATTCTTCTTTTCTTATCTCAATCTATTTAATAAATAAACATAGCAAACATCTTGAGATTTATTGGCCAACAAGCTTTATCACAGGTTAAGGTTTTAAGGTTGAAAATAAATATTTGTTGTCAAAGGATATGAACAAACAATTTTTAGATGATGAAATTAAAGCTATCTATAGTCATGTGAAAAAATGTTCTAAATCATTCTTTATTAGAGAAATGCAAAATAAGATAACTGATGTACCACTTCTTACTTTTCAGATTGGCTAAGATGACAGGAAAAGGTAATGATAAATGTTGAAAGGGATGTGGGAAAACTGGGACACATGCATTGTTGGTGGAATTGTGAATGCATCCAACCATTCTGGAGAGCAATTTGGAACTATGCACAAAGGGCTATCAAACAGTGTATACCCTTTAATCCAGCAGTGTCTCTACTGTATCTGTATCCCAAAAAGATCATAAAAAAGGGGAAAAGATTCACATGTACAAAAATGTTTATAGCAGCCCTTTTTATAGTGGCAAGGAACTGGAAACTGGGTGGATGCCCATCAGTGGGGGAATTGCTAAACAAGTTATGGTATATGAATGCAATAGAATGTTATTGTTCTAAGATTTTAGAAAGCCTGGAAAAACTTACATAAATTGATGCTAAGTGAAATGAGTAGAACTAAGAGAACATTGTACATAGCAACAACATTATGTGATGATCAATTGTGATGGACTTGTCTCTTTTTAACAAGGAGGTGATTTAGGGCAATTCAATAGGCTTGTGATAGAGAGAAGACTATGGAGACTGAATGTAAATCACAACATAGTATTTTCTCCTTTGTTGTTGTTTTCTTGCTTTTTTCCCCCTCTTTTTTCCCTTTTTTGATCTAATTTTTCTTGTGCAGCATGATAAATATAGAAATATGTTTAGAAGAATTGCACATGTTTAGTCTATATTGGATTATTTGCTGTCAAGGAGAGGAGGAAGGGAAGAAGGAGAGGAGGAAAATTTGGAACACAAGGTTTTGCAGAGATGAATGTTGAAAAGTGTCTTTGCATATATTTTGAAAGATAAAAAGCTATTATTTTAAACAAAAGAAAATAAATATTTCTAAAAAGAATAGTTTCCTAGCTTCTGGCTACCGTTCAAATAGCAATGGAATCAGTCCTCTTCCTTTTGGTTGGAGAGAGGAAAAAAGGGCATTGGAATTGGGGTTTTCTTCCTATGTATCATTGGTCATATAGCTTTCTGTTTTCATCCATTTGTGATTGTGCTGTCCTCTAGTCACATTAATTTCACTTGCCTACTGAAACTGCTTGGTCCTGATTAGGCAGTTTCTAGCTTTAGCAAATAGTACTAATGTGTGATCTGCTACAATTCCTCTTGCAGTTTATTGTGATGTTTCCTGTGTTTATCTATAATGATTTCTTTATTTCCAGAAAGTTATTCAACCTCAAAATCAAGGGGAAGAACTCTAGGAAATTGGAGAATATTAACTAAACTCTTATGATTAGCAGGCTGGTTCCCTCTTCATCCCTGTGAATCACTGCCCATGTGAGAGGGCTAAAAGTTGACTTACAGTAATAGTAGAAATAAAACTAAAGTGAAAAAAAGTTTTTTGATTTCTACTATTTTTGTCTTCTGAGTACCATGGAAATGTACTTATTTATGATGTATATAGAGAAGGTCCCTGACTTATGAACATTTATTTCTTAAAAATGATCATAGAGGCACATGTGCAAAAATGTTTGTGGCAGCCCTTTTTGTAGTGGCTAGAAACTGGAAACTGAATGGATGCCCATCAATTGGAGAATGGCTGAATAAATTATGGTATATGAATGTTATGGAATATTATTGTTCTGTAAAAAATGACCAGCAGGATGATTTCAGAGAAGCCTGGAGAGACTTACATGAACTAATGCTAAGTGAAATGAGCACAACCAGGAAATCATTATATACAGCAACAACAAGACTATATGACAATCAATTCTGACGGATGTGGCTCTCTTCAACAATGAGATGATTCAAACCATTTCCACTTGTTTAGTAATGAAGAGAGCTATCGACACTCAGAGAGAACTATGGGAACTGAGTGTGGACCACAACATAGCATTCTCAATCTCTCTGATGTTGTTTGTTTGCATTTTGTTTTCTTTCGCAGTTTTTTTTTTCTTTCCTCTTAATCTGATTTTTCTTGCACAGCAAGATAACTGTATAAATATGTATACATATATTGGATTTAACATATATTTTAGCATACTTAATGTATTGACTACCTGCCACTTAGGGGAGGGAGTGAGGACAAGGAGAGGAAATTTTGGAATAAAAAGTTTTGCAAGGGTCAATGTTGAAAAATTACCCATGCATATGTTTTGTAAATAAAAAGCTTTACTAAAAAAAAAAAAGATCACGGATGGTCACAGGAGCTCATCTATCAATATGCAGCTGTCACCTGACACTTCTTCCCCCTTTTTCTCTTCTTATCAAAGCGTTTTCTAAGACCCACCTCATTCAGTCTCTTACTTTATCCTGGGACTATTCAAGAGGGCTTTTATGGACCTTGCATGGCCTTCCCTCACTTAAATCCAATTTACTTGCAAGTCATGGCATCATCTTCTTGATGTCATGGTCCTCTTCAAGAATGAAGGACAAATAACAATATCTTTTGGCATAAGATAAATACTGTCCTTATTCTACCCTCACTTTCCTACTTTGGCCAGTGGCTTCCCCAGATCTACTGGTGTCATCATTAGCCAAATATTATTCAGTTCTCTAACTCATGAATACTCAGGATTTCTTGAGATTGGTCAATGAATTTTATTTAGCTCTTCTTCCTACAAAGATGTTTACTTTCAATGTATGTACATATATCTTTCTTTGTCTTTTCTTTTTCTTAGGTCTATCCAACTTTTTATTGGCAATAGAAATTCTTAGACAATCTCAGCAGAACTATGTGTGAGATTTTTAGCCAGTTCATGGGGATCCAAAATAGGAGAGAGATCTGACTCAAAAGCAAAAGGAGGTAGCAGTAGAAGGAGATTAAGAAAGATGAGTCTACCAATGGTCTTTGTATATACTAAATGCTCACTGAAGGAGTTGAAGAGGTGTTGTGATTCTCCTTTTTTTAAATAAAAGTTTTTATTTTCAAAACACATACATAGATAGTTTTTAATATTCATCCCTGCAAAACCTTGTGTTACCAATTTTTCCCACCCTTCCCCCAATTCCCTCCCCTAGATGGCAAGTAATCCAATATATGTTAAACATGTGCAGTTCTTCTACACATATTTCCATACTTATCATGCTGCACAAGAAAAATCAGATCAGAAAGGAAAAAAGAGAAAGAAAAAAATGCAAACAAACAATAAAAAGGTGAAAATACTATGCTATGATACATGTAATTTTTATTGCATCATGATATAAAAAAGATGCATTTATTATTTCTCCCTTTCTGCATTTGATTTTGAGGGTTTTATATTATGGGCCAGAACTCTGAACTCAAAACAAGGAGCTAAGTCAGTGGAATTGATGAGACAATAGCTATCTAGTTTAGCATGGTTCAGTATGGTTGATTTAATCCTACAACAAATAATGGTTTCCTAGTGATATAATGATTGGTTTATACTCAATGTGGAACATATAAGCAGGGACTGAGAGCCAAAGATGAGAAGCTTTCAGAGGGCAGAGAAGACATGCAGGAGCTCAAGCTCTTGGAACTAAGGACAGACATTAATTTGATCTTCAGTCAGGCCACTGGTGGCAGACTCCCCTCCTGCACTTATCCACTGAAACTAAGACTCTGGAAGGCCTCTAAGAAGACTAGCCAAACCCTAAGTGAAGGAGATAGGACTTTGAAGGAAATAATAAAGAATTTTGATTTTAACACCTGGCTGTTCTTGTGGTGATTACTGAACTGAAATGAAGGCTGCTCCCAAGAGCTCCAGAGACCCCAAAAAACTGAAACAAAGAACATAACAGTTTTATGTCCTAATACATGGTCAATTTTGTGTATGTTCCATGTACTGCCAAGATTTCTGACTCTATTCAATTTTCTCCAAAGGTCTATCATATCTAACTTTTCTAAAATTCTATTTATCTCCTTAACTTCTTTCTTAATTTATTTTGTGGTTCTAGTTATCTAGTTCTGATAGAGCAAAGTTGAGATCCCCCACTGGTATAGTTTTTCTGTTTAATTCTTCTTGCACCAATCTTAACTTCTCTAGGAATTTGTTGGCTATACCACTTGGTGCATATGTGTTTAGTACTGCTATTACTTCATTATCTATGGTACCCTTTAGCAAAATGTGCTTTCCTTCCTTATTTCTTTTAATTAGCTCTATTTTTGCTTTTACTTGATATGAGATCAAGATTGATACATGTTTTTTTTTTTTTTTTAAATTTCATCTGAAGCATAATAGATTCTGCTCCAGCCTTTTACTCTGCTTTATTCACTCTGCTTTAAATGTGTTTCTTGTTAACAACATATTGTAGGATTCTGGCTTTTGATCCAGTCTGCTATCTGCTTGTTTTTTGGGAGAGTTCATCCCATTCCCATTTACAGATAAAATGACTAAGTCTGTGTTTCCCACCATCTGATTTTCTCCAAGTTACACTTTTCTCTTTCCTTTCCCCCTTTTCCTCCTCCCCAGGGTTTTGCTTGTGGCTATCACCTCCCTTAAACAACCCTTCCCTTTTACAGCAACTCCACCCTTTCTTATCCCTTTCCCCTTCTACTTTTGTTCTCCCTTCTATTACCCTCCTTCTTTCTTTTCCTCTTTCCTCTCCTACTTCCTTATAGAGTGAGACAAGTTTTTCTATGAAACTAAATATGTCTGACATTCTTTCTCTAGCCAAATTTGATGAGAGTAAGGTTTACACAATCAATACTCACCTTCCTTCCTTGTTTTCCTCAGTTATAATAAGTCTTTTTTGCTTCTTTATTTTATCTCTCCTTTCCTCTTCTTGCAGTATAATCTCTTTTCTACCTCTAGTTTCTTTTTTATATCATCACAATAAAGTCAAATTATACCTACACCCACTAAGCCTACCCCTAAAAGTGATACAGTTCTCAAGAATTAAACCTATCATCTTCCCATATAGGGATGTAAATTTTTTAACGTTGAAAAGAAACATAGTTTTTTTTTCTTTCCTTTTTATATTTTTATGCTTCTCTTGAGTTCTGTATTTGAAGATCAAATTTTCTGTTCAGCTCTGGTTTTTTCATCAAAAATAAATGCAATTCACCTATTTCATTGAATGCTCATCTTTTTCCCTGGAAGATAAACCTTAATTTTGTTGGGATAGTTGATTCTTGGCTGCAATCCAAGTTCCTTTGTCCTTCAAAATATCATATTCCAGGTTCTTTGATCCTTTAAAGTAGAAACTGCTAGATCCTGGGTAATCCTAATTATGTCTACTCAGTATTTTAATTGTTTCTTTTTGACTGCTTGCAATAGTTTCTCTCTGATCATTCTGAAATTTAGCTATGATATTCCTTGGAATTTTCATTTTAGGGTCTCTTTCAGGAGGTGATCAGTGAATTCTTTCAATGGCTATTTTATCCTTTGTTTCTAGGGTATCAGGGTAGTTTTCTTTGATGATTTCCTGATTGTCTTTTTTTTTATCATGATTTTCAAGTAGTCCAATAATTATTAGATTGTCTCTCATGGATCTATTTTCTAACTCAGTTGTTTTCCCAATGAGATATTTGACATTTTCTTTTCTTTTTTTGTTTTGTTTGATTCTTGATGTCTCATTGAGTCATTCACTTCTACTTGTTCAATTCTAATTTTTAGTGAATTATTTTCTTCAGTTGGGCTTTTTAAAAATTTCCTTTTATATTTGGCCAGTTGAACTTTTAAATGAGATATTTTGTTCATTGGATTTATTTTCCACTTCACAAATTCTATTTTTCATGGAGTTGTTTTCTTTTTCCATTTCATCAAATTTATTTTGTAAAGTGCTATATGCTTTTCCATTTCACTACATCTATTTTTAAGGAGTTTTCTTCAGATAATTTCTGTGTTTCCTTTTCTAAACTCTCCTGCAAAGTTCTTATTTCCTTTCTCCATTTTTCTTCTAACTCTCTTTTAATCTGAATTCTTCCAAAACAGCCTTGTGAGATGGAAACCAATTCATATAACAATTGGGGCTTCATCTGGAGATGTTTTGCCTTTAGTGTCCTCAGGGTTTTAGGTTTATTTTTCTGTCTCCATAAAAGCTATCTGTGGTTAGACCTCTTTTTGTTTTTTTGCTCATTTTTAAAAGTTGATGTCTGCCCTAGAGCAAAAGGTAGATTGTCCCAAGCTTCCTCTACAGAAAACAGCAGCTTCATGATGCCTTGGAGAAAGGACTGCTGGCTTTCTTCCCATGCTGGATGAACCTGGCCAAGTCCCGCGTTATTCTGGGGTTTAGGAGCTCACTATTTGCCTTTTGTGGTTGGTTTGCATGCTCACAGGTAGTTTGCTGATCCACTGGCTTCGGAACCAGAACAGAGTGGTGGCAGCTGCTCTAAGTGCCTTCTTTGGCTAAGAGCCTCTTGGTAGATTCCTCCAATGTGCATGGTGACCACTTTGCTCTGTGTCCCTGAGCTGTGCCTGTACTTGGCTGCTTCCTCCTTTCCTCCCTCCCATTGAAACAGATCTTTCTTGAAGTTCTTCCAAAACATCTTCTGCTGGAAATTTGTTACCAAATATTTGTGGGTTCTGTCACTCCAAAAACAATTTAGAGGCTTGATCTGGTGTTGATTTGAGAGAAGCCAAGAAGAGCTCAAAGACCTGTCTATTCTCTCTCGAATTGGCTCTGCCCCCTGTGATTCTCCTAATTAATAAAAATAAGAATGTAGATGATATAAGGGGCTTGCATTGAATGTGGGAGTACATTAGAATATATATGAATAAGCCTTTTTGTTTTGATTTTTCTCTTCCATATAGAAAAAAAAAACCATCTAAAATATTTTACTTCTTTGAGTATCAGAGTTATCCAGGCTTCAGACAGGGAGATTTATTTTAAGTATGGAGAGCAATAATTTTAGATTTATCAGCTGGAATGTCAGACAAAGGGTGCTAGTCCTATCCTTACCTTTTCAGTCTTATTAAGTGAAAGTCCAAGTCCATAATCCATATAGTATTAATTGCTAATATTGAAATCGATGCTGAAAGGAATTTGCTTTCCCAAATCCAAATATTGGGCTAATCAATAGGAGTTTGTTAAAGGAGAAGCAAGCAAAATTGTTCAAAAGATGAATTTTACTCATGCTTTTATGCTGGCTAGATGTATTACAGGTCTGACTCATAAAAGAGCTGAAGTCTTGAAGCTCAGGGCTAATATGACAAAAGATAAGAGGATAAACTATCTATAATTCATTATAGAAACCTGGGGTTGTAGTTGCAGCTCAAAAAAGATCCATAGTGGTTCTCTCAGTAAAGAAAGTAGCCCAGCTGAGAATGTAACCCAGAAGATAACAGTAGTTCAGAAGAAACAGCCCAGGATTTGGTATGAGTAGTCCAGAAGATGACATCAGAAGCAGAAGGCAGTAGTTTAAGAGCTAATGAATTATTCCAGCTATGATGCAGACCCAGGAATGTGAGTAGTCTGGGCTATATGTATTCCCTTTGCCTATTTCTTCTCCCACAAATGGCATAGGAATTTGTAGTAGTGCTCCTTTGTGTACTGGAGCAAGATAGAGGTTCTTTGTTATTTATCTTGCTTTTCTGTATAATTAAATGTCTTTACTTTGAGCTAGTGTGTCCTCTGATTTGGTCTAATAAAAATGAAGTATTTATATATATATAAACTATGCATTTACTTTTTTTTTTTTTAATTTAATAGCCTTTTATTTACAGGATATATACATAGGTAACTTTACAGCATTAACAATTGCCAAACCTCTTGTTCCAATTTTTTCACCTCTTACCCCCCCACCCCCTCCCCTAAATGTCAGGATGACCAGTAGATGTTAAAATATATTAAAATATAACTTAGATACACAATAAGTATACATGACCAAAACATTATTTTGCTGTACAAAAAGAATCAGACTCTGAATTATTGTACAATTAGCTTGTGAAGGAAATCAAAAATACTATGCATTTACTTTATCTAGATGCTGGCCAAAATGTCCTTTCAATCTGGGTATAACTTTTCATGGTAGATGTTGAGAGCAGTACAGTCCAAGTCACATACAGTTTGATTCTGACAAAGAGAACAGATTGCTTCCTTTTTTCAGTCGTCCTGATGAATGTGTTCATGAGGTAATAGTATATTCTCTCAAAAAGAAGAAAACTAAAGACAGACTACATTGCTATGAAATAAAATTACTTGTTTTCTGATATACCTCTTTTGGGAGAGAGGTCCTTATGAGGAAATGTAACACTAACACCCTGGGGAGTTAATTCTCTTCATACATTTTTATTCCAATATGGAATTTCTTCTCTTATACTCTGATCTTAATAATGTCAACTAAGACCCTGAGAAACATCCTGGGTAGTGTCTTTTCTATTCACTCTGGCTCCCTTCTTCCACAAAAAATGAACAAACAATCCTACCCATCCAACTCTCTGTGTAGTATTGTAAACCAGTAACAATTATAAGCTAAGCCAGGAATAGGTTTTCAATATTTTTTACCTATAATACAGAAAAGAGATTAAAAATTTACATAATCTACAAAGGCTTACAGTGTGTCACATCAATATCAAGGAAGGCATTAGGAATACTAGCCCAGAATCCTTTCACTTGATCTTAAACAACTGATCTAAGCTTCATGGTTTTTATCCTTGGCAACCTTTGAATGCCAATCTTGGCAGCAAATATGGTGGCTGTCTTGATACAGGGTCTCTGAGACAGGTGTGCTCCCTCTTGGCTAGTTTTTCCACTTCTTCTCCAGCAGCTCTTGGCTCTGCCCAATTTGTGGGCAAATACCAGGTAAACCTGACTCATCCTTATGATCATGCATTTACAAACCTTTCCTCCCAAGTGACAAATCTGTCTTTTCTCATGCTTCTTCCAATTGGATACAGGTTACATATTTATAATTGTTACAGGTTTATAATACCAAATGTACATTATAGCTATCACCTTATAATTTCTCCTGGAAGATTTTTTCTCTACAGATCCCAGGATAATTTCTGAGTATGGAAAAATACATTTTCAAATGATTATTTGTTGTTTTTGTTTTCTTTTAACAATTGTTATTGTTTGTTACCGTCTTTTTTTTTTTCACTGAGAATTTCTTCATTCATGTGTGCAAATCATATTAGAGCACATATCAATTAATATGCTCAGTTTTTCATGTGCAGTTGCCTATTTGTTTGGACAAAAGTGACTTTTATGGGACAAGGCTCTAGAGCTTTAAAGGCAGAAATTGGACTTCACTGATTGTGAATTGAATTAGTATTAAATGTTATTCTGTATAAAACCCAACCTTTTAATTAGTCACCATCTCCTTTCCAGAATCAGTTAGAAGAGCAAAGAAATAATCTAAATTTTACCTGAGCAAAAATCTCTTCTAAAATACCTGTAAGAAATTACCTATTCTTCTCTTGAAGACCTTTAGTGAGAGAGAAAACACTATCTCTTGAGATGGTTCAGTCTAAATGATATTGTATCTTTGTTTCTAGTTACGTCATCAGGAGCCAGACAAAACAAAGATAATCCCTCCTCCACCTATGGCTTTTCAAAAACTTGGGCAATTATCATATTGCCCCTAAACCTCATCTCCATAGGTTGTTCAGCTAATTTTCATATGGCATATTTTTGAAGCTCCTCACCATTTTACTTATTCCATTTTGGATTTTTTCCAGCTTTTCAGTGTACTTAAAATGTGGTACACAGTTGTGGTACAACTAAAGTAGGTAGTGGAAATAATACCTTCTGTATTCTGGACACCATGCCTGTCTTAACATAATAGAGTATTATAATAGCTTTAATGCTACAATTTCATAGCACTGCTAGATTGAACTTCTGGTACTCAATAACACTGGGCATTATCATACAGTTTTTTTGTTTTTTTTTTTGCCTTGCCATTCCTTCCTCAGCATCTGCCTGAGAAGTTGAGCTTTTGAACCTATGCATAGGACTTTACACTTGTCCCCATTACATGTTATCTGATTCAATATGGCTTGGCCATTGATCTAGTTTATTAACATCTTTTTGGATACTGCTTTCTAATATTTTGCCTGCCAGGTTATAGACTTTGGTGAGTATTCTTAGGAAAAGAGCATCCTATTCTTAGTGTATCATCAGACATAGAATGAAAAAAAGATTAAAGAATTAAAAAGTGCTGGAGGCCTTGCTATATTGAAATTGTATCTGTTGGTAGACATTTAACCTACCCCATAGTGGCATCCTAGTGTCAAGCAGCTGTGTGTGTTAAAAAAAAACACCATCTGAATGCTCTAGAGGGCTTTTTATAACATGAGTTAGAACCACCTAGAAAGTCTGATTGGCCCAATTCCACAAAGAGTGTTCCAATAGGTTTTAAAGCCTTCTGTCTCATTTCTCTCTGCATTTGTTTTTAGCTTAATAAATAATAAATAGAGGCATTTCACTACCACCAGTTTGTCTGCTTGTTTACCAAGATATTCATGTTTGAACAAATTGCTATTTAAAAAAAATAATAATATTGAACATGTGCTCTAAGATGTGGTACAATAGAAACACAAAATTGTTTTTATTTCTGTATTTAGTTTTTGTTGGTACTGCAGTTTTCTCTGGTTTAGTTTTCCAATGTTCATGTTTGAACATTTATTACACCACTCCCCAGCATCTAGCCTGTTGGTGATGTCTGCCTGCTAAGGCTTTGCCTCTTATAAGAATACATGTTGTTGTTTTAAATTCCTAAATTGTTGCCTTTCCTTAGAAGTTTAAAAACACACACACATTTCTTACTTCCCTACGGTTTTTTCTTTCTAGCTAATATTGTTTTGTTTTATCAGTCATTATGATATTTGCAGAAATTACCCCTAATAGCTTTTTCTCATTTTCAACATTTGCAAGATCTGCCTTTCCAATGATGTTTCCCAAATTGTTCTTGTTTAATATAACAAGGGTATGGATAGTTCACCTGGACATTTTGTTTCTAAGAACATTTACTTTCCCGAGATGCTCGCTCTCTTTTTACTTTTTAGGACTACAAAACATGTTATTTACTGTATTTTGATTTTTTCTTGATGTGACTTTGGAGATTCAATTTAATTCAACAAATATTTATTATGTGCCTAGTATATGTGTCATTTTATGCTACCAGAAAAAAAAGAAAAAATTTCACAGCCTCAAAGAAATAGAGTCTAATGATAATGCGACATATATAGAAACAAGTATGATATAAAATAAAATGTAGCATGGAGAAAGGAAAAATTTAGATAAAATTACTTTAGAAAATTTCAAGATGGAAGAGATCTGTTTTCACAGAATCATAAAATCTGGGATTTGGAAGGGAACTCAGAAGACATCTTATTCAGCCCAAATCTCCCTGTGTAGCATCCTTAATAAGTGGCCTCTAAGATTCCACTTCAAAATCTTGAGTAAAAATGGACCCATCATATCCTGATGCAGCCCATTCCACTTTTAGATTACTATTTGTTCTGATATTTTTCTTTATATTCAATCAAAATCTACTTCTTTGCAACTTTCACCACCTGCTCTTAATTCTATTCTTTGGAACAAAGCAGAACAAATATAATCTCTTCTGTATAATAGTCTTTCATCTACTTGAAGTAAGCTATCATATCCTTTTAAAGTTTCTCCTTCCAAACTAAACTTCCCTTATTTTCTTCAGGTACTATTCATGTGGTATGGTCTTCAGTCCTGTAGCTAGCCTTGTCACCTACTGGGTGTTCCAGTTTGTCAGTCTCTCCTAAAAACTGATATCCAGCACTGAACATGATAAAATAAGTATGATTTGACAAATGCAGAATATGATGGTCTGTTACAGCACTCTTTTAGGACAGTTTGCTTCTATTAATTCAACCTCAGATTACTTTAATTTGTTTAGCTGCCATTGTTACATCTTAGACTCTCATGCTACTTGTAAATTTATTGGGTTAGTCAGATAGGTTCATATCAGAAATGCTATCCAAGACTGTCTAACAAAGGGTTTAGAAGATAATCCCTTTAGCCAATTGGGAGGTACTGATTATCCTCTAAAGACAATTCAGAAAACTCTAGAGTTCTAAAATAGTGGCCAGCTTCTATCTTTCAGTGGGGGAAATCTGCACTTTTACCTCATTAAATTTCTCAACCTCAAACAATCACTGTGTTAGCAGTGCAGTCCAGTGTACCTTGGAATTGTCCCTTATAAGTGACACTAATTGAGCTAACTTAACACATGGTTCAGTCTTTCATTTCCTTTTCCCCCTAATTTGCAGTCTACTAAACCCTTTAAATATTTTCCCACATGATCTGGAATCTATTTATAACTTCACCCATCCTCTACCAGTGCCGATTGCTTTTTAGAATCTAAGAGTAAGAGTCTATATTTATCTTTATTGTATTTTACTTTGTTAGATTTAGTATATCTTTCTAGCTTAGTGTTTTTGGATTTTTAGCTCTGTCATCCAACAAGTTAGCTAATACTCTAAATTTTGTATCACTTGTATATTTGGTCAGGAAAGTCTTTATGAAGGAATAGTATTTCAGTTGGCTCTTGAAAAATGAGAAGGAAATTGTTGACATCTCTTTAGAAGAGCCAAAGAAGCTTCAGAAAATAGTAATGTTGCTATATCGATGTTGAAATCCTTTTGGTATATACTATGCATAATTTGTATCTTTATTTGTATCAAAGAAGAACTCTACCTTAAGGACGAGTTGACTTAGCAGGACACAGTAATACCTTATAGATTGGGGTCAATGGCAACAGAAATTAAAATGGATGGTTTCTAGGTCATATTGAACAAATATAAATGCCTACCTAGCAGGTAAAGTACAGAATGCGGATACATACATGCCAAGGTATATGCTTATTACTGATTGGACTATATGGATTCCTTACTTCCTCTCCTAAAGCCTCCTGAAATATTTTTGAGACCTTCTTTCCCATTATCATTATGAAAACAATAAGAACAATTCGTTAAGGTCTCTTTCAATATAGAAATGTGATGATCCTATCAATTCGCTAAGGTCTCTTTCAATATAGAAATGTGATGATCCTATGATTAGATGAACAGTTGGCAACAAGCCTTCATCTCAATTGGGCTTACTATGTGTCAATCACTGTGCTAAGTATTGGGCATAAAAAGAAAAAGCTAGAATAGCTCCTGTTCCCAAGGGGCTTACATTCTAAAAAGAGTCACCACATATATGAATCATAACATAAGATGAATACAGGCTTAGATTAATGTGAGAAGAATGACATTTGCTGTATTCTAAATATTTTGAGGTAGTTTCACCAAAGGAAACTAACATTTTGATAGAAGAAAAAGTATTCCAGACTTAGTATCAAACACAGAATTGCTAAATAAACATAATTAACAGTTTTTTCAGCACATTTTAAAATTTAAGTTTTACTCAACTCCCCATAATTGGTAGAGAATTGCCAATCTTCCCTTTCTACCGAGACATCTACAAGTGTACAGGGTTGGTAACTTCAATATCTTTGCAGATTCTAGAGTATGGTGCCTATTTAATGCACAAGTTAAGTCAGCATTAAGTCAGCATCTATTCAATATTTTTTTATATTTTCTCAGGGTTTCCTTTTTATTATTTACATAGATTCATCTTTGACTTAGAAACCCTAATAATTATGTTAGTGATAAATTCTTTCTCTTTGATGATTGACTAATGCAACTTTACCCAAAGATCATTTTTTGAATAAAGCGGTTATTCCCCCTAAACAATCCATAGTTGTATAAAAGCATCATTTCTATTTTTCTCTATTTTTGAATTTGAAGAATGATCCTGGTTTTTCCATAACACTTCCCTCCCTACTCTCCACCAGGAAATACAGATTATTTATTTTGAGGTTTTACATCTTTCTTATAATTGGACCATGTTGGCTTTCTTATGCTATCTTTGGCTAGAGTCTTTGACTTTATATGTTCCTGGAACATTCAGAAACATATTCTATTAAGCATGTAATCATTACTTGAAGAACCTGGTTGGTACCAGCACCACTCAAGAAGTAATGCCTGAGGGATCATTTCCTGTGTCTCTGAGTAGAGATACAAATAGTAAAATTTCTGCCTTAGAGCTTGGTGGCAAAATTCTCCCTTTCCTCTAACATTTTGTAACTGGGATATAAAATAAGAATTACAAAAAAGAAAACCTTAGAAAACTATTCAGTATTGAAATAAGGCTTCTTCTTTAACCTTATCCCCCATAGGCAGACTCCATGCTCTAGTGGTGGTGCTTAAAATCATCAATTCAATTCATGCTGTAAGTCTTGGTGGAGCCAGAAATCAGTGTGACAATTTTTTAGCTTTTTTTTTTTTTAAGGTAATATATTTGCCACAATGTATTGGAAAATCTGCTCATTTGGTAATTCTTTTTGTCCATAGGTTTGCAACATTCCTAATTTTCTCTACAGTTTCTTTCTAACCCATTTTTGGATCCCCCTGTGTTGATGAATTTGCTGGTATTCTTTTTTCATAATGTTATTTCAGAATTTTCTGGGACACTCTGTTTCTGGGCATGCATTCAGAACTAGATTCATGATCAGAATTAATAATAATCATTTTTTTCATTTTAGGGAGGAGACTATGCTTAATATGATTTTTCTTGCTATGAAGAACTATAATAGCTTGTAATTTCATCATCTAGACAACTTAACATTTATTCACTGACACCTTTAGTCAAAAAACTTTAAATTTCTCATAAAACATAATCAGGCTTCATATATACATTTTATGCATTTTTATCTTTGATCTACAAAGTTCTTTCTCTCTGCAGTACATAGAACTTAATGTAATTGGTATCACAGTGATGTATAAAAAGTAAAGCAGAAGTTAATGGGAGAAGATAGTGAAAAAGAGAATCTATCTTGGTGAAGCTTACTAAAATACAAAAAACATAGCTACAGAAAAGAAAGAACCTGACCCAGTATATTCACCTTTCCTTTTAATGGCAAGACATGGTAGAGGGTAACAGGAAGACTGTTTATTGAAAAGATATCACCAGCAAAAGTTTGTCTTTATAGATGATACACAAAGAAACAACTATCAGACTGAAGAGGTGACAATAATTGAACCCCAAATTTCCTTGAAGTATAGGCTCACACTCCATAGTAAAAAACTAGGACTGAATTTCAGAGGTATTCTACAGTATTCTTCTCTCTTACTCAAATCTGTTGAGGAAAGCCTTTAAAATAAATGTTAAAGTTTACAATTATTTCATCTAGGTAGAGGGAAAGCAGCAGTAAAAATATGGTCCTTCATCTGAGCTAAAAGGATTATATTATTCTTAGTCTTAACTTGAATCTCCACAATTCTTTTTAATAGTCTATATTTGTCTAAATGCATACAATCCTTAGATTTCAAAACTAGAGGTGTTCTTTGTTTATGTTTTAGCAAAATTTCTTTTTAAATAGGTATATAAGTCAATTTGGATTAGTTTACAAAATGTATCTTCCCTTTTTTTTCTGGTGGTTCCTGTTTGGATTAGTTTATAAATGTCATTGTTTTCTTTAATCTTCTGTGATATGTTTCATAGATTCATGCACACACACATATTCCTGTTTACTTATATAATTTACTTTTCTGACAGCTTTTTCTTGTGCTTATAATGGCAAAATCTTCCTGGGACTCATTCATATTCCTTTTGGGTTTATTCATTAAAAAAAAAAAAAAAAACTATTGGACTAGTGTGTTTTTCTTCAATCTCTAATTTAAAAAGATGCCTTCTGGGGAAGCAACTGAAGTTCCAGCTTTTAGTAGTTTCAACCACAATATTAATGCCTGGTACTGACTATATTCAAGAAAGGAAAAGTGTGAGGAACTGGGTACTTAGGTAGTGCTCTTCAGATCCTTAGCAAATTTAAGAGCTGAGTTCATATAGTTTCATTGACTATAAATATCATGTACTTTAAAAAATATTTTAACAAAAATTATGCCTAATTGAAATATGAACAAATATATTTTTGATCAAATATGTATAAGTTAAATTAGATTATTATAGATGTGGAGAAATTGAAAATATCTAGGTTTTAGATATTGTATTACCCATCATTTATCCACCTTGGGGAAGATGGGACAGAATGTGGAAGAGAACAAAGAAAAGGTAGCTTGTAAGTAGTGTCCCAGAGAGAGCCTTCCAAAGGACCATCTGAATGGGTGTCTTTAGTGGACAAGCCAGATCTATTTTTAAATGTTAAAGTTACTTTTAAATCACTGGTAATACCTGACAATTAGAAACACTAGGGAAGAAGACTCAAAATGAGAAGAACTCGAGGAAACCTGACATATCTGGGAAAACCCAGCCTTCTAAGTCAGGAGAGCAAACTAATTATGAGTTTTAAAAATATGTTTGCGTGTGTTTAAGTTTGTTTAATGGCTAAGATCTTATTTGTTTATCAGCATAGGCCTATATGGCCTCTTGGGATTCTTCTTACTACTTGTGTTAATTTTCTTATTTCTATATTGGCAATCTTCAGAGTTTTATTCTTTGTAAACAAGATTACCAAATACAGAATTGTTTGTAGCCAGGTCAAGGAGAGTCTACAAGTCAGATTTCCCCACTGATCATCCCTTTTTTGGAAATTTCTTTGCCTTCGCTCAGCCTTTATTCTCCGATGACTTCACATGGGTGATGTCTTAACTTGTGAGTGAATTGGATATGAGAAGGGAAGAGTGTGCAGAGTTATCAGCCTCACTCCTTTTTCCAGAATCATCAAAGAACAGTGGCAAGACAAAGGTTAAGATGATTGGCAATGATCCAGGATGCAGCAAGTGACCTTCCCATCCTTGGGAGATACTAGAGCAGCTGCACATGTAATCTGGGCCAAACCCAGACCCAGGTTTGGCCCAGCTCTATCTGGAACAAATCTTAGGCATTATGAGGATCTGTCTACACTTGCTTCCTTCACTTCCTCTCCTCTCTTTCACTTTTAACCCTTTTCAATCCCACTTCTAATATTATCACTCAACTAAAACTGCTCCATTTAAAGGGGAGTGTAGTATCCCCTACCATAAACAAACAAATATTCATACAATATAGAGCTAATCACATATACACAGATGTGCATGATATGTATAATAAATATGTACATATATGTTTATATATGTTATATGTACATCATATAGTTTTTTTCCCTGAGCTTTAGTCTACTTATTAGACATTTCGAGGTATTTATCTTAGGAATATATCAAATTCAACATATCTAAAACTAAACTCATATTTTCCCTAAAATCTTTTTTTCCATTCTCCTAGATTCATTACCTTAGCATTAACCTATATTCTTAATTTTCCCTCGCTCACATATCCTATAACTTACCAAACTTTGCCATTTCTACTTTTATAACATTTCTCCCATCCACCTCCTCTCTAGACTAACATGGCAATCACCTCAATTCAGGCCTTTATCACCTATAACCTGGATTATTACAGCAGCTTCCTAATTGGCTTTTCTGTTTCCCATGTCTCTCATTACACCAGTCTAACCTATACTCTACTGCTAAAATACAGATCTGATTATGTGAGTCCCTTACTCAGTCAACTCCATTTATTTCCTTTTTTTCCAATTAGGATCAAATATAAACTTCATTTACCTCGAGCTCACCCTCCTCCACTACCTTATATTTAACTACTTTGTATGTATTTGTATTTATTAATTTTATATTTGTGATGTTTTTGTTTACATATGTATACTTGTCTTCATCATTAGATTGTAAGCTCCTTATGGGAGAGAATTGTTTCATTCTTTATACTTGTGTTTCTAGTGCCTAGCATATAGTAAGTATTTATAAAATGCTTGTTAGTTGATTGGTTGCTTAGACAGTGAGTTAAGCCTTAGTTATTATATATCTGTGTGCATTTTGCTACATGGAGGGTGGATCAGAAGAGTTTGGCCAACTAGATGAAGTGACAGGAAAGTGATCCTTTTTTTGGTTGCTCATATCTTTCTGTGGAGGATATGAATATATCCATTGGTACCTGCTGAGAAAACATTTCCTAGGCTTGGGTTCTTGTGTATTCATTCACTCATTTTCATCTTATTTAGGATTTGTGATTAAGACTCAACTTCTAGGGATATAATGATCTGATTGACTCTAGATTGTTTATAATGGAATCATTCCTTTGTATTATAAAAGGGAAATGTTGAGTCACAGATTTTTTTGGGGGGAGTGAGAGAACTGTGGCAACCTAGGAGGACCTAGGTTGGATGGTTGGAGAAGAACTATTCATCCACCCAGCCTCCACTCTGGGAGAAGCCAATGGCAATTTTTGAGAGGTAGAAAGACCTGCTATAGATGCATGTACTATCACTTACTTGGCCGAAAAGGTGACAGTTAGAGGCTGTGGCAGTGCTTCTTAATCCTGGGGCTTCAGGAGAGAAAGGAACAAAACATTCAAGTTTGTTTCTCCTCCAGAGTGGCCAAACCCTTAGGGTAATGCTTATAAGGGAGGATCTAGACTCATGCCCTTAGAGATATATCTCTCTATCACTTCTCACATATCTCTAGTATAGAGGGACAAATCTGGGTTCAAAGAAAGCGATAGAAATGAGAGGAGTTAAGACAGGTTAAGCTATATCAAAAGATACATAAGAGCAAATGAGACTTGTAGTGGAGAGAGAGATAAGACCTCAGCTCAAACAAAAAGAGAATTAATCATTCCACCATAGGAATCTGACTTTTAAGGCTGTAAGTTCTAGAGGTTGGGTTGACTCTTCTGAATGACTGAAATTCTAAAATTCTGATCCACCATTTGAATGTTCTACTTGCTTTTTTCCTGACTCACATTTCTCTTGAAGTCCCCTCTTAGAATATACTCAACCAATTGAAGCAAGTTTCTCCTTTACTCAGTTATAGCTCTGAGTTCTTTTATATTATTAGGAGTCATGGTACTTTATAGGCTAACCAGCAGATTTCATAGTACTAGCTGCCCCAGAAAGCCACTCCATCCTTGGACAGAAGCAGTGTTACAAAGTTATAGGTAGGAATTCAGCTAATGAAAAGAGGGAAAGAAGGTGTTCTAAGTATAGGAAATAGCCTGAGTTTAGAAGAGGGTTGTGTGAGCTCAGTTATGTCTGATCAGAGCACTGAGTATGTGCAGAAAAGTATTAAGCTATAAGAATGGAAAATAGAGTGGTACCAGGTCATAAAGGTCCCTGAATGTCAGGCAGGGAGGGTTTAATTTTGTCACTGAATGTTTTTCAGGGTATTTTTAAAAGACATAACTAGATTTATACATAATTTCACTCGATGGAATGGAAGAAATGAAGGAGAGAAACTGTAAATAGGATGATCAGTGAGAAGACTCTATCTGGATTGATAATAGTGAGAGCTAGAAGTAGGGTTGTGTTGGTTTAAAGAGAATAGGATGGATTCAAAACATATAGTAGAGATTAATTTGACACTATCTGGTAAATGATAATAAATAGAGGAGAAGGAAGAGTAAATGATAATCCCAGATTAGAAAGGTTTATGAATCTTAACCACAAACTAGTCCAAATACTCGACTGTACTACTAATTGGATATATTATGTAGACAAAAAATAGCCTCATAGAATGAAGTATAATTCTTTAACACTTACATCTTCTAAAATTATATTATAGAACAGCAGTTACCAAAACCATTTGGTATTGGCTAAGGAATAGATTAGTTGATCAGTGGAATAGGTTAGGTTCAAGGGATAAAACAGTCAACAAATATAGCAACCTAGTCTTTAACAAACCCAAAGACCCCAGCTTTTGGGATAAGAACTTACTGTTTGATAAAAATTGCTGGGAAAATTGGAAACTAATATGGCAGAAACTAGGCATTGATCCACACTTAACACCGTACACCAAGATAAGGTCAAAATGGGTTCATGACCTAGGCATAAAGAATGAAATTATTAATAAATTAGAGGAACACAGGATAGTTTACCTCTCAGACCTGTGGAAGGGGAAGGACTTTATGACCAAAGCAGAACTAGAGATCATTACTGATCACAAAATAGAAAATTTCGATTATACCAAACTGAAAAGTTTTTGTACAAACAAAACTAATGCAGACAAGATTAGAAGGGAAGCAATAAACTGGGAAAATATTTTTACAGTCAAAGGTTCTGATAAAGGCCTCATTTCCAAAATATATAGAGAATTAACTCTAATTTATAAAAAATCAAGCCATTCTCCAATTGAAAAATGGTCAAAGGATATGAACAGACAATTCTCAGATGAAGAAATTGAAACTATTTCTAGTCATATGAAAAGATGCTCCAAGTCATTATTAATCAGAGAAATGCAAATTAAGACAACTCTAAGATACCACTACACACCTGTCAGATTGGCTAAGATGACAGGAAAAAATAATGATGATTGTTGGAGGGGATGTGGGAAAACTGGGACATTGATGCATTGTTGGTGGAGTTGTGAACGAATCCAACCATTTTGGAGAGTAGTTTGGAACTATGCTCAAAAAGTTATCAAACTGTGCATACCCTTTGATCCAGCAGTGTTACTACTGGGATTATATCCCAAAGAGATTATAAAGAAGGGAAAGGGACCTGTATGTGCACGAATGTTTGTGGCAGCCCTTTTTGTAGTGGCTAGAAACTGGAAACTGAATGGATGTCCATCAGTTGGAGAATGGCTGAATAAATTGTGGTATATGAAAATTATGGAATATTACTGTTCTGTAAGAAATGACCAACAGGATGATTTCAGAAAGGCCTGGAGAGACTTACACGAACTGATGCTGAGTGAAATGAGCAGGACCAGGAGATCATTATATACTTCAACAACAATACTATATGATGACCAGTTCTGATGGACCAGGCCATCCTCAGCAACGAGATCAACCAAATCATTTCTAATGGAGCAGTAATGAACTGAACTAGCTATGCCCAGAAAAAGAACTCTGGGAGATGACTAAAAACCATTACATTGAATTCCCAATCCCTATATTTATGCCCACCTGCATTTTTGATTTCCTTCACAAGCTAATTGTACAATATTTCAGAGTCTGATTCTTTTTGTACAGCAAAATAACGTTTTGGTCATGTATAATTATTGTGTATCTAATTTATATTTTAATGTATTTAACATCTACTGGTCATCCTGCCATCTGGGGGAGGGGGTGGGGAGTAAGAGGTGAAAAATTGGAACAAGAGGTTTGGCAATTGTTAATGCTGTAAAGTTACCCATGCATATAACCTGTAAATAAAAGGCTATTAAATTAAAAAAAAACACTTACATCTTGTAAAGTTCTTAGGTAGAGTCTAATGATTTTTAATTTTATTCTTAATAATGAAAAGTGATGCTGCAACATATTTAACATATATAGAACTGTTTGCCATCTAGGGGAGGGGGTGGAGGGAGAGAGGGGAAAAATCGGCAAAGAAGTGAGTGCAAGGGATAATGTTGTAAAAAAAATTACCCTGGCATGGGTTCTGTCAATAAAAAGTTATTATAATAAATAAAAAAAATAATGAAAAGTGGAAAAGACAGGATGATGTAGTATAAATAATACTTAAAAGAAAAAAGGAAAGTGGGTGCTCATTACTTGAATAATTGTTGAAGAAATTATCATATTATATATATGTTGGAATATTATTGCAATATATGATATGACAAATATAAAGAACTCAAAGAAAGTTAGAAAGATTTTTATGGACTGATGCAGAGAAACGTAAGCAGATGATGACCAATGTTGTGAAGGAACTCAGCAGAGAACTGGGATCAACGCACTGTCCAAGCATAATTTCAGGACTGGTGGTGAAGTGGTGCTTTTGGTCTCCAGGAAAAGAGTAGTTGAGTTATCAATATAGAATGAAATACATTTTCAGATATGGCCAATGTGTCAATTTGTTTTGCTTGAGTCTATATAAAGTAGTGAATCTCTATTTCATACCATTTGTTAAAATATATATGTATTTTATATGATATATACATGTAACATATCATATATATTTTTATAGGATATATAAAGGACACCTAGATGGTAACGTGAATAGAGAAAGACTTGAGTTCAAATCTAGTCTCAGATACTTAATAGCTGTATGATCCTGGGCAAGTCATTTTAACCCTCTTTGGCTCAATTTCTTCAGTAAAATGAGCTGGAGAAGGAAATGGCATTCCAGTATCTCTGCCAAGAAAACCCCCCAAAAGGGTCATAAAGAGTCAGATATAACTGAAATAGCTAAATAACAACAAAACATAAAATATTTTACACACATACAACACATACACAATGAATTTTAAACATTACTTTCAAAACTGTCTTGATTGTTTAAATTTCTTTCTGTTTTCTGTATTCAAAAAAAACTTTAATGACTATTTTTGTCATCATTTCTCCTAATCCAAGATCTGAGTACCATATTTGTTGCTTACCCATGGTATTCCCAGGGCTTCCAAGTTCTTCATTCTGGAATTTTATGATGATTTGAGCTCTCTGACTACCCTGAAACTTTCTTCAGGGAATTCTCCTGTTTTGTTGCCTCTGGACATTGACTTTCATGGTCACCCCAATTACCTGGCCCATCCCAGTTGGACTGAATGGCTATATTCTGCTGGTTCTGACTTTGCTGCCAGTTCCTATTGACCTCCAGTTTTTGTTTGACCTTTTATGCAATTCTGTGGTAGAAAATGTCTCTTATTGGATTTCTTCATTATTATTTGGTCTGATGCAAGTTTCAAGCTTCTGTTGGAATAAATATATAGGAACTGATTAGGCAGTTCCCATTCAGGCAACAACCTTGGCTTGAAGTTCTTGATTTTTATTTTATTATATTTTTATTAAAAGGAAAGATTCTCTTGGCAGAATTATTGGAATATAATAGTAACACAAAAAAGTAGAGAATCAATCCAAACATCTTTTTTTTTTTTTTTTTTTTTAAAGAAGGTAGGTTGAAATAGACTTGTGATAGAAAGTGCCATCCACATCCAGAGAGAGAAGTATGGAATGTGAATGTGGATCAAAGCATAGTATTTCCACTTTTTTGTTGTTGTATTGTTGTTGTTAGTTTCCTTGTTTTTGTTTCTTTTCTCATGTTTTTTCCCTTTTTTCAGATTTTTTTTTTGTTCAACATGATGAATATGGAAATATGTTTAGAAGAATTGCACATGTTTAATGTATTGGGTTTGTTGTCTTAGGAAAGGAGAAAAATTTGGAATAAAAGGTTTTGCAAAGTTGATTGTTGAAAACTATCTTTGCGATGCATTTGGAAAAATAAAATACTATTAAAATGAAAAAAAAGAGACAGATAAGTTGAGCTTATAATCAAGAGTGACCTGGCCCTGACTAGCTGTATGACTTCAACATGTTTCTTAAAACTTGTCATCTTATTTTTAACATGATAATAATAATACCTGGATTGCCTATGTCATAGCATTATTGTCAAGAAGGAGTTGTGAAACCTTAAGGTGTATTATAAGTTGTTATTGTTATTATTTTTAGTAAGATTATTCACCAAGGAATGTTTTATTTTTGCATATGTTTCCAACAGTTTAGTTTTTTTAAGTTTGAATTTGGAATTTAATTTTCTTTTAATTAAGTAAATAATTTAAGGAAAGATCAGCCTAAAATTAGAGAACCTTGTGAAGGAAATTCATTTTTAGAAATTTTCTCTGCAATTAACTCTTTAAAAATGCTCATCACTGATTTTATGATAGAATGTTTCCATAGTGATTATGATACCATTCTTCATCTCCTCCAAGGGGAAACACAGTAGAGGTGAGAAATAGGTGTTAGAAAGAGAGACAAAGATAGAAATAGCATATTCCTAGATCTATATTCAAATAATTTCCAGCTTAGTAGAATCAGACTGAGCTTTTGTTCCATTGGCATAATCTTTGAGGGTTCAGGGTTATTGCAATGCCTCATTGAGATATTATAGGCATAGATACATATGAATAAAATGCAAAGGTGATTATAGGAAAATACAGGATATGATAAGTGCCATAAGAAAGGTTCACAGAGGGTGAGAACACTTCTGGCTAAGAGGATCATGAAAGGTTTTATGAAGAAGGTAGCATGGGATGGGGCTTGAAGAATAAATTGGATAATCAGCAGGCAGCAGTAGAGATACATGTGGGGAGCATTCTAGTGATAGAAGCAAAGCAAAGGAAGTAGGAAAGTGCAAATGTGTATTTAGAGTATAAGTAGTTAAGTTTGGCTAGAGTATGTTGAATGTATATAAAAATGAACGTGGTGGGTGGGAAGTATGGATATATTGTGAAAGATCCTGAATGCCAGGTTGAGAAGTTATAACTAAATTTTGTAGACATTGGGAATCTATTGAAATCTTTTGATTAGAATGGTGGTGTCATGAAAGAGTATTGATCTTAAAAACAGAAGACTAGGTCAAGTCTTAGCACTGCAACTTGCTATGTGTAACCTTGTTGTTTAAGATGCTTCACCTTTCCATGCCTATAAAATGGTGATAAGAGCATTGCTGTAATGAAATATTTAATTTCTAATTGGTATCTACTAGACAGGATTTTTTTAAAGATAGTTTAAAGTTTACAAAGTACTATCTTGTAAATGGAAGCTATTGTTATTATTAGGGCTATGCTTTAGGTTCATCTAAACTTTCAGATGAAAAAATGAAAGCTACCTATAGTCATTTAAATAAATACTCTAAATCATTATTGATTAGAGAAATGCAAATTAAGACAATTCTGAGATATCAGTTCATACCTATCAGATTGGCAAAATGACAAGGAAAGATGATGATAAATGTTGGAGGGGATGTGGAAAAACTAGGACATATGGTGGAATTGTGAAATAATACAGCCATTCTGGATAGCAATTTGGAACCATTTCCAAAGAGCTATCAAATTGTACATATCCTTTGCTCCAGCAAGATCACTACTGGATCTGTATCCCAAAGAGATAATAAAAGAGGGAGAAAGATCCAAATGTACAGAAATGTTTGTATCAGCTCTTTTTTGTGGTGACAAGGAAATGGAAATTGAATGAATGCCTATCAATTGGGGAATGACTAAATAAGTTATGTTATATGAATGTAA
Organism: Sarcophilus harrisii; assembly: GCF_902635505.1. Lineage (NCBI taxonomy): Eukaryota > Metazoa > Chordata > Mammalia > Dasyuromorphia > Dasyuridae > Sarcophilus > Sarcophilus harrisii. The sequence goes on from NC_045427.1 coordinate 454,337,663, forward strand.
TGGAATACTATTGCTCTATAAGAAATGATGAGCAGGGTGATTTCAGAAAAACCTGGAAAGACTTACATGAACTGATGCTGAGTGAAGTTAGCAGAATCAGGAGAACATTGTACACAGTAACAGCAAGATTATGTGATGATCAATTATGATATACTTTACTATTCTCAGCAATTCAGATACAAGACAATTCCAATAGACTTGGGAAAATGTCATCTGCATCTGGAGAGAGAACTATGGAGACTGAACGTTCATAAAAGCATAATAGTTTCACCTTTTTTATTTGCTTTTTCTTGTGTTTTTTTCCCTTTTGATCTGATTTTCCTTGCATAACATGACAAATATGGAAATATGTTTAAAAGGATTATACATAAATAACCTATCAGATTGCTTCTTGTCTTGGGGAGGGGAGGGAAGAAAAGATGGAGGGAGAGAAAAATTGGAATTCAAAATTTTACAAAAATGAATGGTGAAAACTGTCTTTACATATATCTGGAAGAATAAAATACAATTGAGGGGGAAAAGAGAAAGAAATGCTGGAGGAAAAAAGAAAGATTAGTCTAGCAATGCCACGTAGTGATATGTAGATATACATAGGAGAGAAGAAAGACTTTATAGGGAAATTAATTGAGAGATTGTTGTAACAGTTTATCAAACAGTTAATCCAGAGGTCCAGAACTAGTTAAGTAGCTATGGAAATGGAAAGGAAGAGATGAATGGGAGAGATATATTGGAAATACAGATTACAGAAATTTATAACATATCAATTGTGAGGAGAGAGACTAGAATCAAAGATTTGCTAGACTTAGTTCCTATTACTTCCCTCCTATCCTCTCTTTCCAATCAAAGTGGTCCACCAGCTGCTCCCTATAGATGACATTCCATTATAATCCTTTGTTCCAATGGGTCTAAGCCTTTCATCTTCTTCTATTTCTTAGTACCCCTAACTCTCTTCAGAACACAGCTCAGGTATTAGTACTTACAATGAAGACTTTCCTTAACTTCCTTATGATATCCTCTCTGTATCATCCATGGACCTGGGGAAATTTGAAGACAAGTCTTTTTTGGAATACACGGGAGCCACCTAACAGTGGCTGCTGGAGATCCAACCCAGACCAGCAGAATGGACCACCTCGTGAGAGAGGATGATGCAAGGAGACTGAGGCAGTTGCTGTTCTCTGACCTCTCTGACTGAAAGGCCATTGCATTGTCTGACCTCTCTCCTCTTTCTTCTGCCTCCAATTTATCTCATTCTCAGTCCACAACATCTGTGTCGGCAAAAGTTGCTCTTCAACTCCTTCAGATGTTATGATCCACAGCTATAGAGGCTTTCGAACTGACCTGTCCCTTAATAGGTCTTGGTGGAACAAATTTTGAGATTCTGCACAAAAAATAGGTTCCTCTCTTCCTTCCCTTTGTGATAGGAGTACAGCAAACAGAGCTACTCCATGGGGTAAAAAGTATATGATCTCTTAAATTCTGCAGCAGAAATGAGCTATGGGATTAATCCACACAACAGAGGACAGATATATTACATCATAATCTAGAACCTGCTGCTAACTGAGTCTATTAATGAATTCTATTTGCAGGTTAGATGATCTGGGGAAGGGAAACTTTATCCTTTTTGCATTATTTTAACCATGACAGGAGAGAATAAAAACTTCTTCCCCCAAGAGAAATGTCCCCATACATACAGAATTTCTTTGCAGGTAAAAAGAGACAAGAAAGAAAGAAAAATAGATAAGTTAATAGTGACCATCTTCCCTCAACTAAAGGAGAATGTTACCCATTTTCTTTTTCATTTTATTCCAAGTATGATAAACTACTGTGATCAAATATTTAATTTCTAATTGGTACCAAGAAAAGAGACATGACTAAGTGAATTACCCCAAGGAATAGGGACTGGAACCAAAATATAATTAATGTAAATTTTATATTTTAATATTTTACCAATATTTCATTCCCTCCATCATGATTCAGGAAAACATGAAGTCACAAGTAACTTTTGAAATGAATGTCAGAGGTTTCATCATGATAAGTGAAGCAATTGGGGGTTTTTCAGCTTTAATATTCTCTAGTTATCTGCAGTAGTTACTATAGCCTGTTAGGAGGACCACATGCATAACAGGGGGAAATAGATTAAGTTAGAATACCACCTGGCAGGTAACACAGACAGAACTGGATTTTTGCCTATGTAAACAGACCAGTACTTCAAATGAATACTTCACACATAGGTCACATGTGTACTTATATGATTATCTCACAGTTATGAGCACTCTTTCCTTCTTGAAATTAGTTTATATTTTATATCTAGCTATATAGTTCTCTGTAGTCATTTACTTATTGTACATGTTACATCCCCTATATAAACTTTCAGAAGGCAGGGACAGTCAGTTTTTTATTTGTTTCCCTGGTGCCTGAAATATTGCTTTGCACATAGTAGACACTTAATAAATGTTTGGTGATGGAAGGAAACTGAATATCATTCTTAGAAGAGTGAAAGAGAAGAGAGAGAGGTGAAAGGTACAGAGAAATTTTGAGTTAAAGAGAATTATAAGAGCTGTTCTTGGATGACATCAGTCTCATTAAAGAGCAGGGTCTAATCATATATACTGAGAATGAGGGAGACAAACTTTTCTATATTGCCAGGCTTGAGAATGCAACAGAATTTTAAACAATTGTCAGAACATATATTTTTTCTTCCTTTTGAACTTAAACTCAATAGATACACTGGATAGAAAGTAGAACATGAAATTCCAACTTGACAGCATTATAGAAAAACAGGAGATACAGAAAATACTGATGCTGTTAACCTTGCTCTAAAAACAAAACATTATCAACACAACTTTTAAAGAGTTTTTTAAGAGTAGGGTTTAGTATTATTTGAAATCTAGAAAGCAAAGAATATCCTGATTTGAATAAACATCCCAGATTTAATTTGAACACTAGTATGTATTTATTATCTATTACTCTTCTGTTTCTGTACATTATGTGATTTTAATACTTCAGCAAATCTGACCAAGCTAAGGAGTCTGAAACACAATAAATAATACAGTGGAAGCCCACTGAAAGTGATTCATTATACCACTGATTCAAATACACACCTTCTGGGCAAGGAGGTCCAACTTACTAAAAGAGCAAGCCAGAATTTGATATTCCACACAGGCATGGGCATAGAGTAGCATGGTGTGCATGGAATGTCCTGAAATCCAAAATTATACATCACTTTTTTTTCTCCCCAGAAGCTCAGGCTTTAGGGGGAACCTGATAGCTGTCCTCAAATAATTAAAGGGCTGTCCTGTGGAGGAGGGATTAGACACTCTGCTGTGCCCCAGAGGGCAGAACAAGGAACAATGGGTAGAGATTGCAAAAAAGGAAAATTTAGGTTTGAAGGAAAAAGAAACTTCTTGAAAATTAGAGCTATTGAAATGTGGAAAGAGCTGTCTCCTTTTGGAAACAGTGACATTTTCTCATTTGAGAGTTTCAAACTGAGACTAGATGGTCACTTTGTAGAGGACATTCTGATTCTTCTTCCCCTTAGATAAGATAGTCTCTGACTATCACATTTAAGGATACAATGCCCATTGGAGAGTCCATGATTCTATTTGATTTTAGTGGGTAACTTCCTAGGAATCTGATGCATTTTGTCTATCAAAAATTGTACAGGATTTAAACCTGGGAATGTTTGGCTGCCATTGTACCTCTGAGTCAAGATTCTTAGGTGCTCTACTTTTGCATTTGGGTTCCTCTCTTGCATGGAGAGAAGCAGTTTGTCAGACAATAACAAGTCTGATGTCATGTCACTAAGTATAATGAGGATTATTTTAGAGAGGGTCTGTCTGAAATCCAAATTCTAGAGAATTTAAGAGTATTGCACAACTGCTATTTTATTTAAAGGTTCTTGAGGGCAAGATATTTTTCCTAATTCGTCTTCTATCATTTTATTTCTTATGGCTACATTCACAATGGAAACTTTAATCATCACTTCTTTGCAAAATCACTCTTAGATCTTATCTTTCTTTTATTATTATTAGTTCTGCTTTTCCAGCTACCTGTTAGAATCTACTCCTGAATATTCTGCTGGATTCTCAGACTCAACATGTACAAACTGAACTCATTATCTTACAGCTTATATCTGCAACTCTTGCAAACTTTTTGATTTCTATTGAAATCTCTTCCCTTTCACTTAAGCTTGAACATAGCAGTCGTTTGGCTTTTCTCTCTTCTTATTGACCAGTGCCATACACTAGTCCAATTGGCTACCAACTCCACTCAATTCTAGTTTGACAATCCCTCTCCTATTTGTTCTACTTTTCTCCACCTTCAGCCACCATTTTAGTTCATGCCGTCTTCATTTTATCTAGATTGTTGTAATAAATTCCTATGAGGTTTCCCTTTTCTCATTTTCTCTCCTCTTCAATATGTTCTCGTACAACTTCCCAAATAATTGTCTTGTGTATGGCTCTGACCATAGTATTTCTCTTTAAAAAAAAAAATTCAATGGTTCCCTATTACTTATAGAATAAAATGCAGAGTTCTTAGTATGACATTTCAAATTAAATACACAAGCATTTATTTAAGTATCTATTATGTGCTAAGCAGAAAGGCAGAAAGACAGTTCCTGCTCTCAAGAGGATCATGATCTAATGGGGGAGACAGCATGCAAACAACTATGTATGTAATACATGTTTATGTATAAGGATATCTCTCTGTGTTTCTGTGTTTGTTTCTCTCCTTCCTTTCCCCTCTATTTCTTTATTTGTATGAAATTTGAAGACAATCAGTGGAAATCATCAAGTAATGTAACATAAAGAAGAGGGGGAAAGAGTGAGATCTTTGCAAGTGGCTTTAATTTTTTTTTCAGTAAAATATAAGGTAGATTTTTCACTAATAAAGTATGGGCAGAAATTGCTCTATGAGGTATAATATGAGATAAAAAGATCTGAAAATGCTAGTGGGAGGATGCACCAATTAGGGAGATGTAAAAGAATTTCCTTGTAGCAGTGAGAGCCCAGTTGAAATGATGTAACATAAATATGTAGTGGATGCAGCCGATAAAATTTTATGATTTTCTTCAGCTTCATTCAGCAGTATTTAAATAGGAACTAAAAATTTCCTAATCCTATAATCTAATTTTCCAGACATGCTTTGTACTATTTCCCTTTATTCCTTCTATTTACCCTGAATTGTTCTACATGCCAAACTAGACAAACTGTTGCCTGATTTCATTTGCAGTTTTCTACCTCTATGCATCTACATATGGTCAATTAAATATGCTTGGAATACACTTCCTCCTCATATCTTCCAATTGAAATGAGGCAGTACTGTGTAACATAAAGGATGCTGGGTTTGGTAGTAATTTGTGAGAACAGGGAAAGTAGGCTGAACTTACTAAGCTTCTATTTCCTCATCTGTAAAATGGAGATTGAACTAGATGTCCTCTAAGATCTCTTCCGACTTTAAAACTATGTTCCTGTGCTCCAATGAAATCCTTTTCTTCTTTTAGATTTCCAACTTAGATGCCACCTTTTCCTTCTTTACATTCTTGAGCTGCATTGATTTGTCCCTCAGATTTTCTTAAATCCTTTGTATGGATGTCTCCTTTGCCTGTATCATATTTATTTTTGTATCATTAATATCCAGCAATTAAACTCCTTGAAGGAAGCAACTGTTTAGTAAACCCAGTACCTAGCATAATATTTTGAATTTAGTAGATGATTTTAGAAAAGTAAATACTTATTGATATCTTTTGTTTTTATATCACCTAATTTCCCCAGCATCCCTCCATTTTACTTCTCCCAAAGTATCACTTTTATAAAAAAAGAAATATTTAAAAAGAACAAAAAAGGGAATGAGAGAAAAGAACAATTATCAAAACCAATCAATATATAAAATTTTTTAATCTGAAAATATACATGAAATTTTTCGCACTTGTGGATATCCTACCTCTGCAAAGGAAAAGGGGATGGTGTCTTCTCATATCTCTTCTTTGGGGCCATGTTTGCTCTTTGTAACTGAAACAATTCATTTTCAGTTGTTTTGTGATTGTTCTTTCTATTTACGTTGACATAGTAATTGTGTATATTATTTTCTTGGTTCCAGTTATTTTACCTATATCAATTCATATTTTTTGTGTTTTTCTCTGTATTTACAATATTTGCTGTGTCTTACAGCACAATAATATTTCATTCATATACAACAATTTGTTTAGCACTTCCCCAATTGATGGGCATTTATTTTGTATCTTGTTCTTAGCTACCATGAAAAAGTACTGCTACCTCTTTTGGGCATATACCTAAGTAGTGACCTCTTTAAAGCCATTGACCCTGTTGATCACTTTTTCTTCCTTGATATTCACATCTTTCCAGGTTTTGGGGTTATCTCTCTTCTCGTTCTTCTATCTGTTCCTTCCCAGTTTCCTTTGCTGGATCCTCAAACATCACATCCTCTTATTATAGGGTGTCCCATAAGATGCTCTCCTAGGTTCTCTTCTCTGTCTACACTACTTTACTTGGTTATTTCATCAGCTCCCAGGGAATCTACCCTTTATTTTTAATTAAAACTTTTTATTTTCAAAATATATGCATGGATAATTTCTAATTCAACCCTACAAAACCCTGTTCTAAAATTTTCCCCTCCCTTCTCCTCACTCTTTCCCCTAAACAGCCAGTAATCCAATATATGTTAAACATATGCAATTCTTTTATACATATTGTCACAATTATCATGCTCACATGAAAAATCAGATCGAAAAGAAAAAAAATGAGAAAGAAAACAAAATGCAAGCAAACAACAACAAAAAGAGTGAAAATATTATGTTATGATCCACACTTGGTTTCCACAGTCCTCTCTGAGTCCAGATGGCTCTCTTTCATCACAAGACCATTGGAACTGCTCCTGAATCATCTCATTGTTGAAGACAGCCACGTATATCAGAATTGATTATTGTATAATCTTGCTATTGGTGTGTATAATGATTTCCTGATTCTGCTCATTTCATTTAACATCAGTTCATGTAAGTCTTTCCAGGCCTCTCTGAAATCATCCTGCTGATGGTTTCTTATATATTCCATAACATTCATATACCACAATTTACCCAACCATTCTCCAATTGATGGGTATCCACTCAGTTTCCAATTTCTGGCCACTACAAAAAGGGCTGCCACAAACATTTTTGTACATGTGGGTCCCTTTTCTTCTTTAAGATCTCTTTGGGATATAAGCATAGTAGAAACATTGCTGAGTCAAAGGGTATGCACAGTTTGATAGCCCTTTGAGCATAATTCCATATTGCTCTCCAGAATGGTTGGATCTATTCACAATTCCACCAACAATGTATCCCACATCCCCTCACATTCCTCATTATCTTTTCCTTTCATCTTAGCCAATCTGAGAAATCTACCTGTTTTTAAAAACTTGATTACTTTTTGACATTTACTATTGTAAGATTTTGATTTCTACATTTTTCTCTCTCCTTTCTCTTCCCCCTCCCCAAGACAGCAATCAATCTGATGTAGATTACATATGTACAATCATATTAAACATATTTTCACATTAGTCATGTTGTGAAAGAAGAATCAGAACAAAAAAAGTGGAAATAGCATGGTTCAATCTGCATTCAGACTCCATAGTTGGTTGAATGTGAATATCATTTTCCATCATGAGTGCTTTAGAATTGTCTTATATCATTGATTGCTGAGAAGAGCTAAGTCTATCAAAATTGATCATCACACAGTATAACTGTTAGAGGTCCATCGATTTCTACTTTGCAGCATCTCTCTAATATACTTCCTTATTACCTCTGATAGTTCACCATTCTGGCATAGGCCCTTATTGTCTAGGGCCAGTACTATTGTAATAGGCTGCTGATGGGGATGCTTGCCTTAAGTCTCTCTCCCCACTCCAGTTCTTCCTCCATTCATCCATCAATGTGGTTTTCCTAAAGCATAGATCTGACCATGTCAGCCCTTACTCAGACTCCATTGGTTTCCCCTTGCCTCTAGGATCAAATACAAAATGCTGTTTGTAATTCAAAGTTTTTCACAACCTAGCCTCCTCCTACATTTCCATTCTTTTTAGACCTTACTCCCTACCACTCTGCCTTAGTTTCAGTGACACAACTTTCTTAGTGGACCACCAAGAACACATTTTATCTCTTGCCTCCACACATTGTCCTTGGCTGCCATACTTAGAATGCTCTCCCTCCTCATCGCTGCATACTGGCTCCCTTGATCCCCTTTAAATTCCAACTAAAATCCCATCTTCTATGGAAACCCCTCCCCAATTTCTGTTAAACTTAGTGCCTTCCTTCTCCCGACTTTTTGTATATATCGTTTGTTTGTATGAATTTGTTTACTTGTTGTCTCTCCCCACTATGCGCCTATCTTTTGCTTTTGTTTGTTTGTATCTATCCCCAGTGCTTTACATGCAACCTAGAAATTACTATTGATTGACATATTGGCAATGGAATATCTTTATCAAAAGTTATGGATATTTTAGTCACTTTATTAGCAGAGTGTCAAATTGCTTTCCAAAATGATTATTCCAATTTATAACTCTACCAACAATACAGTAGTGTGTCTATCTTAAAACCCCTTCAACAGGATTTCAGAAAGGCCTGGAGAGACTTACATGAACTGATGCTGAGTGAAATGAGCAGGACCAGGAGATCATTATATACTTCAACACCAATACTATATGATGATTAATTCTGATGGACATGTCTAGTTTCAACAATGAGATGAACCAAAGCAGCTCCAATAGAGCAGCAATGAATTGAACCAGCTACACCCAGTGAAAGAACTCTGGGAGATGGCTATGAACCATTACATAGAATTCCCAATCCCTCTATTTTTGTTCGCCTGCATTTTTGATTTCCTTCACAGGCTAATTGTACACTATTTCAAACTCCAATTCTTTTTGTACAGCAAAATAACAGTTAGGACATGTATGCTTATATTGTATTTAATTTATATTTTAACATACTTAACATGTATTGGCCAACCTGCCATCAGGAGGAGGGGATGGGGAGAAGGAGGGGAAACATTGGAACAAAAGGTTTGGCAATTGTCAATGCATATTGACATGCATGTAACTTGTAAATAAAAAGTTATAATAATAAAAAAAACTCTTCAACATTGATTATTCCTGTCTTTTGTCATTTTTGCTAATTTGCTAGATGTGAGGTGAAATTCTCAGAGTTGTTTTGATTTAAATTTAATATTCTTATTATTAAGGATCTGAAACAAATAGATACTTTAAAATGTTTCTTTCATTGAAATCTATGAACATGGGCATTTCCTCCATTGCTGTAGGCCAAAACCTCTCTAGACTTCAGTATAAGACTTCCTGATTTGCTATGTATGACCAATATGTTATATTTATGGAAGAAGGTTCATGAGAAGACATATTTGTGTGTTGTTGGTGGAGCTATGAATCAGTACAACCATTTTGGAAAGCAATTTGGTATTGTGCAAATAAAGCAAACAAAATGTTTATAACTAGGCCATTGTATAAAAAAAAGTTTTACTAAATTACAAAGACCTTATTTATCATAGGACCATAATTTTAGAGATGGAAGGGATCCAAGAGGGACATCAAGTCAGTTGCTCTTATTTTGTAAAAGAAAAATTGAGGTCCAAAAACATCAAATGATTTGCTGAGGGTCACAAAAATAGTATCTCTACTGGGTTTCAAACCCAGGTTTCTTGATTCCATGCCTACCACCTTCTACACTGCATCCTACTGCTTCATTAACTTAAAAACAGTGTATAGCAAAGGATTGTAAATGAGAAAGAAGACAGTTGAGGTCAAAGATGAAGGGGTTAATATCATATATCTATAAATATTGCTAATGTGGTGTTTCATTTTATTGTTTCAATATTTCTTTTCCCTTTGCTGATTGCTATGGGATTTGTAAACAGAATCTTCCTTTTCTCCCCCTTCTAATTGTCCCATTCATTAAGTAATGTTAAAATTCTGTGTTTGAAACATTAGAATTCCTCACCATGGAAGCAATTCTTGCACCACAAATGCTGGATTATGCTGGTTAAGAATGTATTGGTCAGGCTGAGAGTAGTTGATTATGTAGGAGATATTTTATGTTTACATAAAAATACTTTGGTAATCAGCAATGCTAGAAATGGAGCTATGCAAAAATTTGCAGAGGTTAGGATTTTATGCTTTGATATCCCCTCTATCAATGTGGTCTTTAATTTTGTATTCCCAAACTTTTCACAATTTAAACTAAGTCTGTAATGATTTCCTTTTTGTTTATGGTTTGTATGTTTGTTAAAAATCCATCTTTTATGTAATTTGAAATTTAACTTTTTATGTATTACACAAGAAAACATAGGAAGGACCTAAGCAGTAGATTTTTAGAGTCTCACAACCCAGGAACTAGAAGAAATGTAATTTTTCCAATTCTTTCATGGCCCTTTGCCCGTATAAACAGGCAGACAGTGCAAGCTTTTAGAGTATCCATTAAGCCTCGTTAGTTTTTAAGGTTCTTTACAACCTACAGTATTCTTACCTTTTTGATCTTCTTACACTTTGTTCCCCTGAATGTACTTTGTGATTTTGCTGTTTCTCACACACCTTCTGTCCCTATGCCTTTGCACTAATTGTTCCCCATGTCTGGAATGTTTTTCCTCTATATCTATTTCTTTTCACATCCCTGGTTTCTTTCCAAACTCTGTTCTCATGGTCACATTCTGCAGGAAGTCTTCTTGTTCTCTATAGCCACTGGAGCTGTTCTTTCTAAGGTTGTTTTCCTTCTAATCTTTATGTACCGTGTACATACCTATTTACTTTCATACTGTATCCCCTATTAAAATGTAGAATCCTTGAGGCTAAGGATTGTTTTTGTATTTTTCCCTAGCTTTGGATCCTTACCACTAAGCATACAGCCTGGAAGATAGTAAGCACTTAAGAAATGTTTATTGATTTTTTTTTTGATATCTAGAAGCAGATAAACATATGTGCCTTGTGTAATTTTATTAACAAGAAAATTATATCCATTTTAAGTGATTTATAAATTCATATAAATCAGAATCATATGTGAATAAAGATTTCTTTCCAAAGTTCAGGAGAATGGAAGGATATAATTATCAGTTTTTCCAAATGGATAATGTGTGCTGCTGTTTCAGCCCAATTCAATTTAATTAAGAAAATTATTATTAAGCCTTAGACACAAGGCATTATGTTAGGTACTAGCAATTAAAAGATGAAAAATGGACACTGTGCTTGTCCTCAGAGACCCTACAATCAAACTAAGGAAATTGCATAGGTATAATAAATTCCATATGTGAAAACAGATTCTTTACCTAGGAATGATTGGGCTCTGGAATAGAAAGTTAAGAAATCAAGGATTAGAGAAATAGTCCCCAGATAATTTTGATCTATTGATATATAAGACTATGTCTAGGGAGTACAGATTCTAATAACTTTTTTTTTTTCCAAATGAAGATTTCCCCCCTTTTTCCTTCATAAGCTTTATACTTTATTTCTTTAGGCATTTTAGTTTAATTTATTTTAAGGTAACCCTCTATCTTCCCCCCCACCTCCATTTCTCTACTAGCCCTTTTCTTAGTTTTGAGTTTCACTTACTACAGTTTTTTTATTTAGTTATTTAGTTTTTCCTCTTACTTTTCCCCTTTTATTTATGTAGACAAGTAAAATCCACTATTCTCTCTTTCCTTTCAACTTTTTTAAACATTTCATTTTTTGTATCTTTTTCTAAAAAAGAATTTCTTTCCTTCTACTTCATTATTTTCCTTCCCCTTTTCTCTGTTCTAGACTTTTCTTCTTTGATTTATGGCCCTTGTACTAATTTAGTCCTTTTTTAGTCTCTATATCATTTAGGAAATCAAAATTTCTAAGGTGTCTAGTTTGGTTTCCCTCTTCTTTTTATTGCTTTGTAGTTCTTGTCCCTAGTCTTCTTTTTCTGTTATACCAATTCCACCAGTTAAGAGAGAGGATATTGTTCCATCATGGGAAATTTCCTGTTTTCCTGATTGTATAGTTTATATTAAATTTACTTTCTTCCATGGCCAATTGCCTCCTTTTTCCCCTCTTGGCCCATGCTTGCATTTGCCACAAAAGATTAAATTTAACCACTAAAATTTGAAATTTGCAGTGTAGGGTTGTTTTTTTTTCAGGAGGGGAGGATTTTTTTTCAATTAGCACTTTGTTTTCTATGGTCAGAAATTCTGGGTAGTTTTCTTGTATCATTTTTTGCATTGGTGCATTGAACTTGTGTTCTGGGAAGCTAATAATCGTTAAATTGTCTCTATGCGTACTGTCTTTCAGACCAATTTTTATTTATATGTTTTCACCTAATATTATCACTTTTTACCTCTCTATTTCTAGATTGTCCTTCCTTTCCATGTATTTGCATTTTTAAGCAATTTTAAGAGAATTTTAATTCTCTCTTAGTTTCTTCTGCTGAGTCTTGCCTCTACAGATTTGTTTTTCTTTTTTACTTATTTATTTTGTATAAGTTATAAATTTTGCTTTCACAATTCTTACTTCTCTTTTAAACTATTTAAATATATCTTCTTGTTATTTCTTGCTCTTTAGGGAATCCATTGGTTATTTTACCTCATCAGATATTGATTAATATCCTTTGTCTTCTAATACTTATTCCCCGATTTTCAAACTCTTTAATCCTTTCTGAAGACCATGCTCTAATTTTTATTAATATCTTTTCTGTTAGTTTATTTATGTTCAAAGTCTTTAACTGAGTTTTCTTCACCCAGAGATTTTTGGTAATATTATTCTTTCCCCACCTTTATATTCCCTCTGTCACTCACTTTCTAACACCCTTTGATTACTGTTTCTCTGGGGGTTGGACCTTAAAACCTGGTCTCAGCCTGGTTCTATGTTGGGCAATTCAGGTTTCATCAACCTTAGTTTCTGACCCTCCTGACTTATGAGGAAAGGGAACTAGGCCCAGCTGGAGACTGGGCTCTTTGCCTCAAGCCTAATGTAGTGACCCATATCCACTTATATGTGTTACCATGCTGCTGTTTCAGTCAATGTAGCTACATGCTTTTTGGTTTTCCTTTGCACAAGGGGAAGGTGAGAGTGGAGTTGACTTCTATTGTAAGCTCATGGTCAGTTTATGGAACTCTTAAGAGTCTGGTGAGTGATAGGGAAATGGATGCTGAATGGATGTTGTTATAGGTTAGGGATTAACTTTTGCTGCTGTTAGTTTATTGTATTATTACCTTATTAAAAATTTTTTAATAGCTTTTTATTTACATGTTATATGCATGGGTAATTTTACAGCATTGACAATTGCCAAACCTTTTGTTCCAATTTTTTCCCTCCTTCCCCCCACCTCCTCCCCCAGATGGCAGGATGACCAGTAGATGTTAAATATATTAAAGTATAAATTAGATACACAATAAGTATACATGACCAAACCATTATTTTGCTGTACAAAAAGAATCGGACTCTGAAATATTGTACAATTAGCCTGTGTAGGAAATCCAAAATGTCGGCAGGCAAAAATATAGGGATTGGGAATTCAATGTAATGGTTCTTAGTCATCTCTCAGAATTAAAATTTTTGATATAGTATACTATGCATATATGTAGTTTCAGGACACAACCTATTCTATTAGTTTATAAATAAGAAATAGTCAGGAAATACAATTCCAACCAGTTTAGTACAGTAGACACTCAATGAGTTCCTGCTTTAAAAGAGATCATACATAGATTTAAAGTATATATGTATACATGCATATATACATACATACACATCTTTGTACATTTGATGCCTGCAACTTATATATATCATAATGATATGTCATATATTTATGTTTTATATATCACATATAAAATTAAAATATGCTATGTTATATGTGATATCATATATCTTATCTCACATATAAGCTAATATACTTACATCTGGAAGAAAGAGGGAGAGCCAAAGATAGAGACAGATACAAAGATAGGGACAGTTACAGAGAAATATGAGCATTCATATATACATATATGCACAGGTATATATGTGTAGACAGCATGTACAATACACACGATTATATATAATACATGTGTTACACATGGTCTAACTATAGGATATATTTCTATTTCATATATAACATGCATATGGAAATTTTATGTAATATATAAGCATTACATATGTGTATGGTATGTGTATATATATACACATATGTGTACAAATCTCTGTGTGTATACATATACATATACTTTTTTCTCTTTCTCATTTTTTTTTCTCACTCTGTGTCTCCACTGAATCTCTGGATCTCCCTCTTTTAGGCTGTAAGTGCATTTGGTAATCAAGAGCCCAATCATATTACTGATTGGCACAAAAACTTTGATTTGTTTCATTTTTCATCTGGGATAGCTTGCCCTCCTTAGGCAGTCTGATGGCCTCCAGTTCCCTAGGGCTCCCCATATTGGGGTCATTCTTAGTGTGGACTTCAGTCACTCTACAGAGACTCAGAATTCCTGAGCTTAAGCAATCTACCAATCTTAGATTCCTTAGTATCAGGGACTACATTTATGGGCCACTGTAGTCAGCCTGGATCTGGATTGTAATCATTTTTTATACTTTTACTAAAATTCAATGACCCTAAGAAAAGATTGGAAAAGAGATAGTATAAAACCATTGAATATTTGTATTTATAGAGTGGATATTTATCACAGGATTTTAGTTTTAAAGTCCAATGGGACCTAACCTTTCTACTCAGCCTTGATCCTTTGGATTATTCCATCATGACCCTGTGCCTGGTACTCCCTCAGCCCTGCTCTTTGCACCTTTCTTTTCTTCTTTACCTTATCTTCTCCATTAGCCTTTAAGTTCTTTGAGGGCAGAAACCATCATCCTTTTTCATATTTATATGCTCAGCCCCTAGCACAATGCCTAAAACATAGTAGATGCTTAATAAATGTTTATTGACTCTCTGCCCTAAGGGATCATCTCCTACATTTCTCATTTTGTAAGGGAGAAAACTAAGGCCTAAAGAAGTACTTGATTTTTAGGAGGTCCCTTAGGTCATATAACTAGTATAGTCAGAAGTTGAACCCAAGATCTTGATTCCAATTTCAGTGCTTTACAACACAGAGTTGATGCCTTTTTTGAGAATATTATGCCAGATCACATAACATTTAGTGTTTCTTTCAATCCCATGACACTAAAATTCCATGGGAGAAAATGACTTTAATAAAAAAAAAAATTGTTATTTACTTAAAATGGAACTTGAATCTGACTCCAAATTAGGCCCTACTAAGGATATAAAAGAAATAAAAGAATTTAGGATTTTCAGTAATGGATCTTATATTCTAGTCTAAGAGATAACGTTGAACATGAAACTACTAGGCAACAATACCAGAAAGTGTACAATTAATTGCTGAGTTATATGCCAACATAAGCAGGAAAGTCTTAATGGAGGAGTTGGAGTTTGAACTGTGTCTTAAAGTTGGAGTTGGATTTGGAGAAATCGAGGGGTAAGTAATTTGGATCTATGAGAGCTGGTGATAAAGACACTAGGAGTAGGATGCATATTGTAGTCCTTCTATGTTCAAGGCCTTATGCTAGTTGTCATAGAAGAGACAAAAATGAATTTGAAGTGACTTCTGACCTTAAGAACTTATAGTCGAAGATGTCCACAAATTGCTGTCTTGTTCTGCAAGTCCTTATATGATAATCAGCATCAGAATGGTACAGAAAGGCAGAACAGAGAGATATGGTCTTGTACATTCAGATGTTTGGTAAAACTTTGGTAAGAAAAATAAGTTTATTTTGTAAGGAAGAGAGTATCTAGTGAGTAATTGCCATATTTGGTCCCTGGGTGGCAAAGGGAATAAAACAATTAGAGTTAGGACAACCTGAGCTGATCCCTATCTTAAATACTTCCTAGCTTTGTGACTAAAATGAGTCTTTTAAGCTCAGTGTGAATCAATTTCCTTATCTGATTATAGTAGCATTTATCATAAGAGTTGTTGTGAGAATCAAAAGAATCAACATCTGTAAAGGCTTTGCAAACTTTATGCTAACTACTATTATTATTTTTATTATCATCAGTTCAGAGATTCTTGACCTTTTTGTGTGTCATGGACATCTTTGACAATCTGGTAAAGCCTGTGGATTCCTCCTCAGAATAATTAAATACATACAACAAAATGAATTACAAAGAAAACCAATTATAGTGAAGTAGAATTAGAAAAATATTTAGAAAATTGTGTTCACAGACTCCAAATTAAGAATCCTTTTTGCTGGTTATGCAATATAAATTCCTTCCCCATTATTTCTATTATTCTAATTGTCTCTAGTTATAATTATAGACGATAATATCCTTTTTTAATTCCTGCTGTTATGATTTATTCAGCAAATAATGATCTGTTAGTTAAAACAAAGAAGAACACTCTGTTCCCTATATTTTCCATCTCATTTCCCTTCAGTATTCTTCCAGTTTACATTTGCTAAGTAGCTTTTTGGCAGCCTTTGCTGCAAAGATTTACATGGCATCTGCTTAAGCTTTCGAAGACTTTTATGTAATATGATTTTTAAATGATTTGTCAGCAGGACTCCTTAATTCAACTTTGAGAATCTAAAAGGAATACCAAAGGGTACAAGGGGAAATATACATTTGTTCTATAGTAAAGTATCAGTTAATCTATTCGACACTTGTCAGGTTTTACTTTTACATATATTTGTAAATTTTTTCATTACTTTGGTACTTACATGGCTTTGTGATCTCACTGACTTAGTGCTTCCTGAACCAATGCAGGACAAAAGCTTCCTACAATTCTTGACCATGTTACCATATACTGCATTTGCTATAGATAATCCACTCACCATAATGAAATCCTTCCTTTTATATCTTTTAAATTACCAGGGATACCAGTGTACCTTTTATACTTTTTATATTTGTCTTAAATTTCCACTATGTATTGCCCAGTCTTTCTTCTTTTTCAGCAATGTATTTCCTTCATGATTTTTCTTATGTCACTTTGCTTACTATAAACATTCTGTTGCCTAATTATGTCTATCATATATATATAGATAGATTATCCATGATTTTAATTCATCTGAGATCATACTGTTATAAGATGTATAGTGATCTATCATCATCAAAAGGCTTTTTTTAAAAAGATATTTTATTGTGATTTTTTTTTTTCAAAGAATAAGCATCTATCTTTCTCCTTCCCATCTTCCCCTCCCCCCCCGGGAAAAAAAAAGAAAATCAAAATCTTCCAATAAATACACATAGTCAAAACAAATTCTTATATTGGATGTGTCCAAAATGTGTGTCTTACTCTAAATATTTCTAGTTGATCACCTCTCTTTCAGGAGATGAGCAGCATTCTGAATCATCAGTCCTCAGAAATCATAGTTCATTATTATATTGATTGATCAGAGTGTTTAAGTCTTTCAAAACTGTTTTTATAATTTTGTTGTTATAATATATGTTGTTCTTTTTATTTTCATTTCATTGTGCATCAGTTCAAAGTGTGGCATAAGACATCTGCTAATTTTCATTCTTATAATAAAACTTCCTACTTGTCCTGCTCCCCTGCCCAGTTCTATGAAAGGTTTCCTTATCTTCCTACTTCTTTTTTCCAAAAAGCTTCCTTTCACTCCTTCCATTTTTCTTCTACTAAAACATTACAAAATTCACTCCCAGGTCTTGTATCTTATTTGTTTCCTTTTATGAATCCTGCTGACATTACTGCTCTTAGGATTTGTTCCATCAGAATGCAGAGACTTGTCTTTGTAAATCTTTTCTCATTGCTTGTTTACATTTACCTTTTAATTTCATCGTTCTTTTTTAAAATATGAAATATGCCTCACTTTTTTCTTTTCAATCTTTTGACTTTCTAATTTTAAGGGAATCTCTTACATAGTTAAGGTTTTGTACTTCTTGTGATGTTATTAATTTTCTGCCCAAGTCTCTCATAGCTATTGTTTCCTTTCTAATTTGTTCCTCTATTGCTCCCTTTTTATTTATAATATAATTTTAAACCCAGTTTTTGGTTCTTGCACAGTTTCTTCTAGCATTTCTAATTGATATTAGGGACATGCTGTGATTTTCCTTGAAGTTTTGCTTGTAGGTGTTTTGGAATCT
Source organism: Sarcophilus harrisii (assembly GCF_902635505.1). Classification (NCBI taxonomy): domain Eukaryota; kingdom Metazoa; phylum Chordata; class Mammalia; order Dasyuromorphia; family Dasyuridae; genus Sarcophilus; species Sarcophilus harrisii. The sequence continues at coordinate 454,355,757 of NC_045427.1, forward strand.
GGGTTTGTGTCTTGGTCATCCCTAGCTTCATAGTAACATTTTAATCTTATTTTTTGAAGTCATTTTTTTCTTTCAGTAATTTCCTCTGGACAAATTAGGAGTTCTAAGGACTGAGATTCTGGCCCTTCTAGGAGGTTTCCCACTCCACTGTTGTCCTGTATGAGGACTATGATTAGAATCTATTTTGGATGACTCTGGGCTCAGGGCTCTTGGTTACTCAGAACCTCTCAAAGTACTTCTCAGAGACCCCACACTGTAGTCCTAGATAGGAAATGAATCCAAGATTAGTTCTGAGCCTTCCCTTGCTGCTGGCACAGCTCAGGGTTCTGGGAACTGAGTTTTTGATCCTAACATTAGCTCTGTTCCACAGCTTCTTTCCTAGACAAATTTGTGATCTTTGTCTGGAAACTTGACCCATTGTTGTTCTTTCTTCAATTTTCCAATCACTACTCTGTCCAGAGTCTTCTTAGTGTGATAGAACTAGTGTTCTCCTGACAGAGCTTCTTTCTTCCTACCTAGTGACTGGCTTTTAGCTTCCCAGATATAGCTTCCTAATCATATAAGGGCACAAAAAGTCCCAATTCTTAGGACCCTTGGACCTTGGTGGAATTTTGAAGACTACGAGAATTCTTTACTATATCCTGTTCTGATAACAAACATGTTTCTTTATGAAGATGATGAGGACTGTTCAGAGAAGCTAAGTGACTCTGTAGGCTTGTTACATATTGAATATGTGTATACAATATGCATATTGTATATGTATATTGCTATATAATGACATATTAAACCTCTTGTTGATATTCAGTGACTTACAAGTTCCTCCTTTTGTATCAACAGCAAAGTTGTTCTATTGTTCTATTGTTAGGATGTAATCTGAAATTTAGGACTGGTATTGGAAGAACTGGACTATACTATTTCCTCCCATTCCTTAGTTTTCATTAATCTCTCAATATACCTTTAAAAATTAATGATTTGTGATTTTTTAAAGGAAGGATATTTCTTCCATTGACAGTCTCCAAATGCCTCTACATTTAAGTCAATGGTTATTGAGATTCAATGATGTGGCCAAAAAATTCATCCCCTTAAAGCCAACTTGGTGATAAGTTTTTCTGAATTTGGCTAAGCTGCTTCTTTTACTTGAAGCCTTTTCAGGTGGATACAACCTGCTGGAACTTTAAGTCTATAGTTATAGCTTACAATAATCCAGAGTCTGTTCCTTGCTGTGGTAAGCAATCAGAGTGCAGGACTTTAATGGAGTTCTTTAATATGGAGTTTCTTTAATATGTGTGTATATAATACATACATATAATATATACATATATTATATATACACATATAAAGATATACATACACATATATCTTATTAAATGTTTTATTTTACTTAATTTATGTGATAAGCTAAAATATTTAAAATTTCAGTGTTAGAGCAAAATGTTTAATTTTTAACAAATTACTTTTTACTTCAGGCAATGGTTAATAATCAGTCTCTTCAGACAGCAATAGCAATTCATTAAATACTTGCTGTTAAATAAAATCTACATCCTTGTTTTTCCATTGTGTCTTTGGAATATCACAAGTTACATTCAATTTCCCTCTTTGTGCCTCAGTTTCTTCATCTATAAAAGAAAGGTATTGGATAAGATGATCATGAAAATTCTTTCTAGTATTTTCTATGATTTTTTTTTCTTTTTAAGCAGGGGAGGGGAGAGGAATAGTCATTTGGTAAATGTAGGATTATAGATCTAGAATTGAAAGGGACCTCAGACACCATCTGATCCAATCCTTTAATTTTATAGATGAAGACTTATAAAATTTGATAGTGACCCCAAAACCAAAAAACACTAAATTGAAATGTCAGGTCACTGATATTCTTAAATGTGTTTTAAATAGTAATATTTGGAGAGCTGCCTTGAAAATGAAGGTTGTGAATTAGCCAAGTTATAATTTGAAGTAATTGAAAGCAAAAGCAAGTGGTTCACTGTAGCAGCAGAAGTTATGAAAGGTTCTATTATATTAGCCAACTTTTTAATTTCCTTATAGAACACTCTGTCTCCTGTCTTTGTACTTTTACAAAGGATTTTTCCCATGCCTGGAATGATCTCTTGCCTCCTGATATAATTCATATCTTCAGGTGCCACCTCTGTGATCTTTTCTGATCTTGTACTGTTTGTTCCCCAATATATATTGCGAAGTTTTACCTCTGAAAGCCTCTGATAAGCCCCCTTCTCTCCTCTGACATTGGTGCAGACCCTCATCACCTCATACCTGGATTGTTGCAGCTACCTTTTGATAGATCTCCCTGCCTTACTCTGGTCCATTCTCCACACAACTGTCAAATTAATCTTCCTACCTCACAGGTCTGACTATGCCATTCCCTCCTCCATCCAGTAAATTCCAGTAGGTCCCTATTAGCTCCAGTATCAAATATGAAATCCTTTTTTACTTTTAAGGTCTTTTACAGACTGTCCCCTTTCTATGTTGTCAGTCTTCTAATATATTACTTTTCCCCACTAACTCAATGATCCAGTGACCCTATCACAAGACACTCTTATCTCTCCACTCCAGGCATTTTCACAGGCAGTCTCCTATGCCTGCAATTCTCTTCCTCCTCATCTGTTTCCTGGTTTCCTTGATTTTGTTTGAAATCCCACCTTCTTACAAACCCTTTTATCTTCTATCTGTCTTAAAGCTTGTCCCTTCTCTCTGTTGATTATCTCCACTTTTTCTGTATATATCTTGTTTATATGTAATTATTTTCATGTTTTCTTTCCCATTGAGAAGAAGGTACTTTCTGCCTTTTCTTTGTATCCCTAGACTTCAAATAGCTCCTGGCACATTGTTGGTGATTAATAAATGATTGTTGACTTGGCTTCTTCCCCATTCGTTCCATTACATTTTGCATTTGTTGATTTTTCTAAATGTTTTCTCAAACCAGTAGAATATAGGCTCTCTGAGGACAGGGATATTTTCATTTCTATTTCTGCACCCCTAAAGCAGTATTTTTCTACTCCTAAAACAGTACCTCAAAAAAGAACATAATCAGAATTTAGTAAAGATTGAAGGGATTCACCAGAATTATCATTGTAGGTGCACGTCAGCTAATGAATGCTAGATGAAACAATGATTGGACTTAATTTATGCAGTCAGGATTTCAGAAGGAGGCTTGTACTTTGGGTGCTGATGGCCAATGATTTGATTCCTTTCTGAATTTGGGAATGTACCCAGGTATCTCATGTATGGGTAACTGAGGCACACCTGAAAGGGACTCCGGATAGTTGTGTGTCTACACTGACGCCCGATTTCTTTCAGGACTCTTGGATGCGCTGCTGCTTCTCCTCCCTTTATTTTTTATTTTTTGGTTTTGGTCAGCCTTTGAATGCTATTGCCTAGAGAAAGGAGCCGCTGCAGTGCCTCCTGCTGGTGACTGGCAGCTCAGGGTTGTCACCGTGTCAGTGATTGAGTGGACCGAGTCTCTTGCTGACATCAAGCCAAGGGTGACGCGGGGCCCTGCCACTTCATCTTAGATCAGATCATTAAAATAACAGAAGGATATTTCAATACAAAACGAACTTCTCCCTGATTTTCCTGCATTTTTTAGACACGATGGTTTACTGTAGTTGAGTTTGGCTGCAGAAAGGGGAATAAACATCGTTTCTGGGCTTCTGCCTCCATCATGTTTCCTTTTATTAACCCCTTCTCCTCTCCTCCAGGCCTGCTTCTTTCCCAAGAGGAAAGCCCGGGCCACACATAAGCTTCAGAGCAGGGGTTTATGTAGCAAAGGCTTCAGGGTTGTCTACGTTGAAAATGTATTTGAAAGATATGTCTGTTTTAAAATAAAAAGGCCCATTCACTTGCATCTTCACAGTGAACCAGATGCTTCGGTGTCATTGTTTAAAGGAAAGGGTCCTCTTGGCAGATTTCCTATAAGCCCTTATAAAGAAAGCGAATTCAAAGCACTAGATGGGTGTTTGGGTATTTTGCTTTTGGCCAGTGGTGATGGTGAACGTGTTAGTGAACAGTTATCCATTTAATTATGTTAATATATCAGGAGGGATGATCGCTTTGTCTGCAGCAAAGGTGAACTTACTGCTGCAGTCTCTTTTTGGCAGCCTCTAATTTAGAACTGCAACACATTAATTAGGATTTGCATTTCCCGGCCAGGCAGACAGGCTTTGCCATTGACCTAAAACTTCTCTATGTTTCTTTTTTGTTCCTGGGTGAGGCTACTTGTTACTATATAGAGACCTTGATTTTTTTTTTCTTCAGTTGTTGCTTTTGTTCATTAAATATTACTTAAACACTTTGTGCTATTGAGGTTTATGCAACAAAAGTAAACAACTTAACCTTTGCTATTTACTAATCTCTTTTCTCTTCCTAGCTTCCATTTTACCTTTATTTTTTCTTTTTTAAACATAGTGACTTATTAGTATCATTATAGATCCTGAATAAATAAACCTACATATCCTCTTAACATCTTGTTACTATACATATGTCCCTGGTTGATGATGACACAATCTCCCATAGAGTTTATAGATTTTGGATAAATATGGAATTATATTGTTAACAGTTGTGGGTTAAGTCTATTATATATTGTCTCAAGTATAAAATCATAAACAGGTTATAGCTTTTAATATAAAGTTTAGGAGTCAGGAAAACTGGTGACTAGTTAATTCCTACCTGTGAAATCATTTCAATAATTCAATAAATATTTATTAAGTGAAGGAATGAATGAAAAAAAGAATTTATCAAGAGCTTATTGTGTGTCAAGCACTATTTTAGGCAAATGGAAGTGAGAAAGTCCTTGAACCCAAAGCACACAAAAAAGGGAGAGAGAAAACACATAGAAGAAAGCTTAAGTATGAGGGCTTAGACAGGAGTCTTTAGGCTATGTTAATAGTCAGATGACAGCACTGGGGGTCCGGAGGTTGTAGAGTCAAGGCAGGTGGCAAAGCCTCCATGTTTTGGGAAGGGACAGAGCATCTCATCTAAGTCATGTGAGTAGTCAGACGGCCCCATGTGAGAAACCAGTGAAAGAGAGAAGTGAAGGAGACAGCATGTTCCTGGTAATAGTGGGAACCCTAGGACTATCCTGACTGGATTAGTGAAGAGGATGAGGGAGAAACAAAAAGAGGAAGGGTACCCCACAGTGACAGTCTTTTGGGTTCCTCATCACCCCAGACGAGTGCATGGTAACCCCGTACCTACAATGCACCAGACATTGGGTTAGGTTTGAGGAATATGAAGACAATAATGAAATTGTCCTGGCACTCAAGGAACTTTCAACATACTGATAGGAAAGAACACGTACACAGTGTAAAATATACTGAAATTCTCACATTTTCTAATGTATTTATGTTCTAATGAATGTAGATTTTCCTACAACATTGCAAACTGCAGCCTATCTATGCCTGTGCAACTCTTGTTAATGCTTTCCCACAAGTTCAACCTATAAATTGATGAATATTTATTAAGCTTTCAATATGTGCTAGTCATTGGGCTGAGAAGTGGAGATAGAAAGATGGGCAAAAAAAGCAAAAATAAAAACAAATTGTGCCTCCTTTCAAAGATCTTTTATTTTAATGGGGAGGTGGTGGTGCTGGTGGTGGTGTTGATGGTATATAAACAACTAAGTATAGGCAAGAAAGTTTCAGTATAAATGGGAGGCAATCTTAATGAGAAAGCACTATTAGCTGGAGTCACTGGGAAAGACCTCTTTCAGAAGGTGAGCCGAGTCTTGATAAAAGCCAAGAAGTAGAGGTAAGGAAGGAGGGCATTACAAATATGGAGACAACTAATGAAAAGACTGGATGGATCAAATTGTGAGGGGCTTTAAAAGCCAAACAGATGATTTTATATTTGATACTGAAGGTAATAGGGAGCCACTAGATTTAATAAATAAGGGTGAGGTGGGGTGACATGGTCATATTTGTGCTTTAGAAAGATCACTTCACCACAAAGAATGGGGAGAAACTTGAGGCATGGAGACTAGGCCACTGACTATTGCAATAGTTTTTGCAATATTATTGTAATTATTGAGTATTTATGTGAAATGATGAGGGCTTGATGTACCAGCTATAGGGTAGCTATGAGTGAAAAAGAGATACATGTAAGAGATATTGTGAAGATAGAAATAACAAAAACTGGTAATAGATTGAATATGTGGAGTGCAAATAAATCACCCAAGATGATACCAAGGTTGCTGCATGGAATAACTGAGAGAATGATTCCCTTGAGAGTAATAAGAGAATTTCAAAAGATGAAAGGCTTTTAAATACTAATTATGGATCCTGATACTGATATTAATAAATAGATGCTGGTTTCGGTTCTGACCACGTTAAGATAGCTTTGGGACAACCAGTTTGAGATGTCTACTAGGCAACTGTTGATACAAGATGGGAGGTCAGGAGAGAGGTTTGTTCTGTAAAAATAAATCTGAGAATCCTATACCTAGAGGTGACAATTGAACCTGTGGGAGCTAACGAGATAACCAAATTAAGATAGTAGAGGGAGAGAAAAATTGAATCCAGGACAAATCCTTGAGGGACACTCATGGTTAGTGGGTATGAGTTAGAAGAAACAAGAGAGACTTAAGAAAGAAGGATCATTGAATTAAAAAAATAGAAAAAATAATAATAAAAGAAAAAAAGAGGGGCATACAGATAGCTAGAGAACCAGGATATAGCAGTATTGTAAAAACCTAGAGAGTATCTAGGACAAAAAGGTGATGAATAGTGTCAGAGATTTCAGATAAATGAAGAAGGATGAGGATAGAGAAGAAGCTATTAGATTTGGTAATTAAGAAATCATTGGTTGTGGTGTTCTCTTCTTTTGTATAATATATATGATGATTCCCTGTGGGAGCAGATGTCTTGGGGAAGTTTTTGGGGGCAGCCTTAGTTTCAGTTCAGATTAATAATCACCCCAAATGCAGCCATATGGTAAAATCCAAACGTTTATTTTCTCCTTCCAAGTCTTGTCTCTTTTCTTGGACCCGGTTAGCTTTCTTAGAGGCCTCTCTCCCTCCTTGGTTCCAAGAGCTCTTACAGCTTGTCTTTTGCCTCTGCCAGCTTCTGCCCCTAGCTCAACTCCGACTCCTGACAATCTTCTGAACTGACTGACCTCTGGCTTTCAGTCTTTTTCAACTGACCTGTCCTGACTGAGCTCAGCTGTTTTTATGCTTTTTTAGAGGTGTAAACTCAAAGATTGACTCCTCCCCTGAGAGTGGGATTATGGGAGGTGTGAATTTGAATATCTCATACTGAACCCTGAAATCTCCCAAATGTGTGAACTAATGTGTGAGCTCTCAAAGGTGTTAACTTAAGCATACAAGCATTGCTTCCATCAATTCCAGTGAGTCAACACCTTGTTTCAAGTTCTGGCCCATAACAATTGGTAACTTTGGAGCAGATAAGTTCAACTGAGTGATCCTTCTTCCTACATAGTGAAGGGGAGCATGTTTCTTGCTCTCTCCTAACATTTTGAACGTACCAGTGAAATACCTGGATTCTCCATTATTTATACCTTGCTCTTATTTTATGATAAGCTCATCATAAAATGATAATCATAGATTGTGAGATCAAATTCTTTCAGGTGATTATGAATCTTTTCTAAGAGGCTTTATAGTATTCTGGCTTGATGAAATCAGCATGTTAGAAGAAGTATATGGAAGACTTCATCATCCAAAAAGAATTAAATATGGATTGGATTTATTGCAGGAGAGTGGAAAACACCTTTGGCAAACATATTTTATTTCTTGGCTGATATAATTGTGAGGTCATTGAATAAAGTTATCTCTCTGTTTATATATATCTTTCAAATAATTTTGAATAGTTGTGATATATGGATGGAAGACAACTCTATTGGAGAAGAGTCTTTAAGGAGCTATTGTATTCTACCAGATCAAAGGCCTTCCCTACTAAGGTTATTTTCCAAATAATCTATATAGAGTATCTATTTATGTACATGTCTTCCATATTAGAATGTGAATTCCTTGAGGCAGGGACTGTCTTGATGTTTTCCTTTTTTTTTTTTTTTTCCTTTAGCACTTAGTAAACACTTAATAAATGCTTGTTGATTAACTATAATCAACAAATAAACATACTGGGGTCTTGTATTGTCTGTAACTTTCAATTAATTGTGTGATAATAAAGATATGGTCTAATGTAAAATATCTTTTGTGAAAGCCTGCCCATTTCCTTCTAATACCCTTATCAAGCATGCCCACAAAGCATGTATAAATTATTCTATTAAAATTTTATGTAGACAGGAAACTAGGTATTGGTAGATTTTGATATTCCTTTGGTCACTTTTTTTCAGTATTAATAAAGCTTAAGATTTTTTCCCATATCTCTGGTGTCTTCCCTTCCTTCAAATACCTCATGAAGCAATCTGTTGATGCTCTCACAATTATGTCACCTCCAGTCCAGCTCTTCTCTTTGTATTCTTTGTCAAATTCAGCTGCTTTTCCTATGTTTCTTCTCTTTTACTATTTATATCTCCATATGCTCATTCAGGATTATATTGTTGGAGTCTAAGTATGGGAACTTTGCTATTCTTGATGGCAAACAAGAAAAAAAGTTTATCATAAAAAATCTTTGCAGTTCTTTTTCGTCTTACCACCCTTCCATTTCAATCTTTAAATGTCCTTGGATCACTGATTAGTTGGTTTCCTTGCTAGGCTTTCTTTAAACTGATCTTATCTACTGCCATTTTTATGAGATGATGTAGAAATAGGAAATACAAAGTAATTTTGGGAGTGAATGAGAATATTAACAACTAGAAGGGTCAGTAAAAAAAACAAAAAAAACAAACAAATATATATATCTCATCTTGTACTGGAGGTATCAGTTAAACTTAGCCTTTAATAGAGATAGGGATTTGATTCTAAGAAGTGGGGGTAAAAAAGGAAATACTCTAGGCTTGGAACAGTTTGTACAAGGGCCCAGAGGCCCTTGAACTGAAGGCTGTGTATGGGGAATAGCAATAGGCAGACTTGGCTGGAGTGTCTTGTAAGGTAGAGGTGGTGAAATCTAGGGTGGCATCAGGTTGCAAAGGCCTTTATCCCTGTTTCTTGGGCAGGGCAGTCATATGGTCTGACTGTTCTTTTGGAATATTGATTTGGTAGCTCTGGGCAAATTGATCTAGCGAGGAGAGTAATGGAGGCAAGTTCAGTAGGAGATATTATAATTATTCAGGCCAGAGTTAATGAAAGGCCCATAGTAGGGTGATGGCCATGGGAGGATAGAGAAAAGAACAGATGCAAGAGATGTTGGTGGTAATGGGAGACCTGACCACAATAGTTGTGTGGGGTGAGGGAGAGCAAAGACAATTGCTGATGTTGTAAACCTGGATATCTGGAAGTATGGTGGCATCCTACTCAAAAACAAAGAATTTAGGAAATACAGTGTGTTCATTTTGGGACATGTGGAATTTGAGATACTAATGGGATATCCAAAAGAAGATATACAGCAGGCAACTAGAGAGATGGTACTAGAGTTCAGGTGATTAATTAGGACTGTATATATAGATTTGGGAATTAAATACTAAGAGATGATAGTTGAATCTAAAAACAATAGATAAGATCATGAAAAGAGAGGATAGAGAGAAAAGAGAAGAGGGACCAGAGGGAATCCAGGGATAAACTATCACAAGGACCAGCAAAGAATGCACTTAAGTTGTCCTCAGTTTCCTAATGTACAGAGTATAGATGATAATTTTCATCCTGCCTCTCTCCACAAGGCATTGTTGCAAGGCTCAAGTGAGTCAGTATCTGTGAAGTCACCGTGTAAGCTATATTTCTAAAGAAATGTATGCTGAGTTTTAATTATTGTTTTTGTATTTATTACATAGAGGACCTGAAACAAAAGTATACTTGGAGACTGGTGAAATGCCAGAGTATGGATATTTGTAAAAAGCTGTTCTAACTAATGCTTAATTGTTTGAACTGTTGTTTTTTTTAAAGGACCATTTTAAGTTATGTAACTATTGCAAGCTAATAAATTAATTTAGTTTAAATTCAATTAGAAAACTTTCAAATCAGTCTTTCCTACAGTTTAGAAAGTTTGACATTAGATTTTAATAGACCAAGTTCTTTGCCCTATAGCAAAAAATTTTTTTTTCTATTAAAACATAAATTTGATAAATCTGATGATTAAATTTATTTTGGACAACATTCTTAATGGAGTTGGGTTACCCTGTTAGGACTCAATAAGAAATCTCAAAGGTCTAGAGACTGCCAGCAATGACTCTGGTCAGTCCCTAAGTTAACTATACTTTGGACTTGGGGTATCTTGTGGCATCTCTCTCAAGTATTCCCTTTGTGTAAGCATTCACTACTGCCTTTCACACTCTTTCAGAGCAAAGCTGAAGGCATAATCGTAGAATCTAAGGACCCTTATTTTATAGATGAAGAAATTCAAGTGTACAGAAATTGTGACTTGCCTGAGTTCATGGATGCTTTCTGTACACCAAAGTACAAAATACTGCCACTTCTTGGATTATCTATCTCTGAAACTTTCAGGTTTTTTTCCCTCCTCCTTCTCCTTTTCTTCCTTAGTCTGATTGACCTGTTAGAAGCAAGTCAGACAAGTTCATGAAGAAAAAATGTGGAAGGTTTTTTTTTTTTGTTTTTTTAAATTTAATAGCCTTTTATTTACAGGTTATATGCATGGATAACTTTACAGCGTTAACAATTGCCAAACCTCTTGTTCCAATTTTTCACCTCTTACCCCCCACCCCCTCCCCTAGATGGCAGGATGACCAGTAGATGTTAAATACATTAAAATATAAATTAGATACATAATAAGTATACATGACCAAAACATTATTTTTGTATAAAAAGAATCAGACTCTGAAATATTGTACAATTAGCTTGTGAAGGAAATCAAAAATGCAGGTGGGCATAAATATAGGGATTGGGAATTCAATGTAATGGTTTTTAGTCTTCTCCCAGAGTTCTTTCTCTGGGCATAGTTGGTTCAGTTCATTACTACTCCATTGGAAATGATTTGGTTGATCTCGTTGCTGAGGATGGCCTGGTCCATCAGAACTGGTCATCATATAGTATTGTTGTTGAAGTATATAATGATCTCCTGGTCCTGCTCAGAAAAAATGTGGAAGTTTTAAAGGGAAGATTGAGTATAGGTATGTGCTCAGATGGAAAGAAAAAATGAGACCCCAAGTAGAAAGTTGAATTGAGAAATTTGTTATAGTTGCAATTCTTCTCAAAAATGGGCTTGAGAAAAAATGAAAGCTAAGGCAGAAAAAGAAAACCCAAGTTGCTCAAAGTAACCAGTCTCACTTTAGGATAATCCAAAACATTGTAGAATTTGCTATACCAAGGATAAAAATTCCTGGAAGTACCCTGATTTTTATCTCACTTTCTGCTGAGATAATATGTGGAAGCATTTTCTCTTTAAAGAATAAAAAGGCAGGAATAAGGATGTTCACTGAGGAACATTTGCTGTGCCATGCATTCGGGAATAAACAATGCTATTTGAATTTGCCTAAACCATAATGTAATCACCGAAAATGCAATAGCAAGAAGCCAAACCCCAGGGAGCCTATTAACAGTGTATCCTTCCTTATTCCTTTGAGAATGTTATTGCCACTTACCAAAGAGAAGATGGGAGAAGATATGCTGTCCATGTGACTAAAGTCTTGTACCTATAGAAATGAAAATTTTTCTAATATGTCAAACATTTTCAGAATAAAATGCAAATATAACAATAGGTTGGATATATTAGTCTATGATGTAAACCTATTGCCTTTGTCATTCTTAAAGTACCCATACATGAATATGTAAAATATTATCTTAGTTAATTATCTGTAATAGGTTTTTTGGTTTGTTTTAAAATAAGGTGTTAAATTATCTTACTAGAATTTTAATGGCATCTCAATTGGTTAGGAACTCTTATAGTTCATGTAACCAAAAGTAATGTTTGTCAGTGTTGGTTTAATCATATGTTAAACTATAAACTTTTACTGAATTGATATATTAGATTTTATGTGTGAAAATGAATGAGGTGGACTTATTAGGAAATGAAGAGATCAGAGAAACAAACAGAATGAAAAGCACAGAGAGATTAAGAAAAAAAAGTGATCCCTCCTTTCTTCCCTATTTCCTATTTCTTTCTACCAAATCTACTATTATTCACTGAAGTTTATTAAGTGTTCTAAGTAGTTAACTCTGGGGGTGCATTTAAAATGTTTATGGCTTTTTTGACCATTCCTTTGGCCTGGCCTTGTGAAATATTTCTCTTTTAAGTAGCCTTTAACTTGTGTGATACTTAGTTTCTGATGTGGCATTTAAAATAACTCACACATAGATCTCATTTATGTAAAATAGTTGGATTTTTATTTGAATAAATTGCTCATTCAGAGAAACCTCATCTTGAAAAAGGGAAGACATTTTAGATGAAATACCAAGAATTTGAGAATCCAACCTGTGTTTAGTACTTTACATCTTTAAGCTCTTTACAAATATTAGCTGATTAATGTGGAGAAGTTAAGCTTTTCTTGACCAATAAAATTGGTAACATTTATGAAATTCACATTATTTTCAAAGGTCACCCAATAATTCATCAACTTATCACATATCCTCCTAGATTTATATCAAATTCAAATAAGCTTTGCTCTGAAATGTTTCTCACTTGTCAGTCTTTTTGGCATATTATATCTTTTCATTCATATTTTCTCTAAGGGCTACTATAAGGTTATAATAATAGAGCACCTTGTTTTTGACTATATGTGGTACTAAATATTTGAGCTTAGTATCTCAATTTGTTTTTTTAAAATGACCTAAAATATTTTAAAGTTATTAAATTATAGTCCAATTACTGCATTTGTAAAATTTACAAATATTTTATTTTCTTCTTTTTTCTGCTTAGCAAGAAAATCAGGAATTACAGATGTACCAGGTGAGGTGGTCACCTTTATTTCTCAAGCAGCACAGACTAGATTGAGAACAGTTATTTTAACAGTCACAATAATAATACAACATTGAATGGAGTCATACAAAGTAAGTATAGTTCAAAGAGGCTAATTGGTAAGTACATTTAGACAATCCCACCTTCCCTTTCTTCCTTCACCCTTTCTTTTTCATCCTTTTTTCCCCCTTTTTACCTACTTCTTCCCTTCCTATATCAGTAAAACATAGAGCTATTCCTTTTATTGGCTTTTCAAAAGGTTTGACTGGAGATGAACTGCAGAACCAGTTTGTAAAAGTATGTTGTGGTTCATTTATCAAGATTTCTTTGAGCAGCTGCTAAATTTAAAGTACCAAGGGATCATTGTTTGCTGTGAAGCTGCTTAGTTGTTTAATTTCAGACTTGTCACCATACCAGACTTGCAGTTTGTTGTTTCAGAGCTACATTATGGAAAGGAAATCATGTTGTTAAAAGGAGGCTTGCAGATGGTTAAAAAGGGTTTGGTTTACAACTATTTGTTTAAAAAGAACAAGATAGAACAGAATCCAAATTTCAAGAAAATGTATTTTGAAAAATCCATTTTTAGTGTCTGTCATTTTTCTTAAAATATGACAGATTTGGGAATGTTTAAAGAAATGTTTAGTATTTTCCAAATGTTTGCTTTTCTTGAACAACAACAACAAAAAGGGATTTTATGAAAAGATCTAATGATGGAGCCAGAATGTGTTTGTATTTCATAGATTATAATGCTTCATTGATGTAGAAATATCGGGAAATGAGCTCTTCCACAAAAAATGGAAACTACCACTTTAAAACAAATTTAACCATTTTTGGTGGAAATCATTACAAAATATTTTTACAGACTTCCCTTTTTTTAAATAAAGCATACTAAAATAATTCAGACTTCTCTTCATTCACTATATACTTCAGCAATCATTTCTTGAGTGCCTGCTATGGGCTAGGCACTCTGCTAGGTGCTGGAGGGACAGATAAAAAATGAAATAATACTTGCCTTCAAGTACGTTTTATTGGGGGATTATTATTCTATTTTAAAATTCTATTGCCTATATATAGGGAGAGCCAAAATGGCAGAAAAGAAAGAAACAAGCATTTATTAAGCACCTAATGTGGCACTGTGCTATGTGTTTTACAAATACTATTGCATTTGATAATCATAATTGCAAGGAGGTTTACTGTTGAGGAAACTAAGTAGGTGTTAAGTGATTTGCCCAGAATCATATAACTACTAAATATCTTATACAGGATTTGAATTCAACTCATCTTGATCCCAGACCCAGAACTTTATCCACTGTACCTTTAGCTGCTTCATAATAATAGCTAACTAATTGATAAAGTGCTTTAAATTTTACAAAGCATTTTGCAAATATCATCTCATTTTATCCTCACATTTTATCCATCCTAGGAAGTAGGTGCTAGTGAATATGTTTGGTGTTGATTTTGAACTCAGGTCTTCCTGACTCCAGGCCCATCCTTTTATTTGGAGAAAAAGTAGGGTAGAGTGGGATAAAGTATACAAGAAGAATGGATTTACATGGATGGGTGTGAAACAGTAGAAAACTGTCTAGAGAAGTGAGCATAGGCCTATATAACCTAAAATTCAGAAAGGTGTAAGGGTAAGAAAGGGACAGAAAGGTAGTACAGTGGATAAAGTACTGGGCCTAAATTTAGGAAGACTCATTTTCCTGGATTCAAATCCAGGCTCACACATAGCTGTGTGACCCTATCACCCTATTTTACTTCAAGAGCTAGAGAAAGAAATAGCAAACTATACCAGTATCTTTGCCCAAAAAAACCCAAATGGAGTCACAAAAAGATGGACATGACAGAAACAAGTGAACTTCAGCATAAATACTATATTTTCCCTATGTACCAGGATGGCAATCTGTTTCTCTGATCATCATCCATTTCTTCTTTCTATCCAAATGTTCTGCAGTATCCATTTCCATTTCCATTTATGAGCCCATTGAACTTCATCCAGATGCTTTCCAGTATTTGTCTTTTGACTTCTCCTTCATTCCCAGATTCTCACATGACCATATTGTGTGTGTAGATAGATACATGTGTGTTTATGTCTGCTTTAGATATATATGCAGGAATGAAAACATACACATCCCATCATATATGCATATACATGTATATCCACTTACAGATATTTGTGGATCCACTTACAGATATACATATGCATATGTATGTGTGTATATATGTGTGATATGCATGCATGTATGTATAAGCCTAAATATGTACAAGCACACATATACACTTCCCCTTTGAGGCTTAATTAATCCAGGGACTCAGACCATTGAAATAACTTCCTATTCACCTATGACATAAAAAGTTGATTAGTCAAGGCTGCTCATATTTGATGGATGTCCCACTGTTGCATGAGTCAATGAGCTCTTACCAGGTACACCACCATAGCGAATACTGAGATGAGGGGAGTTTGACACAATTGAATCAATACTGGGTATTTGTTGAATAGCCTTCCTTTACTATTGCTGAGTAAACTTCCTTTGCTAAATGTTTTTTAATCTATGATGGTCTTATTTTATTCCATTCCCAGACTTGAACCACCAGATCAGCTTTAGTGTTATCCCATCAAGCCTTAGTGATATCCAGGAGGTCAAATTTGCCTCCTTAGGGTGGCTAGTTTAATTTGTTAATTAGTCATGTTTGTTAATTTGTGTTTAATATCCGAGTTCATGGTTTTAATATTGATTCATTTCCTGACAGTGGTATGATAGATAGAATACGGGGTTTGGGGTTAAGAAGACTCATCTTCCTGAATTCAGATCTGCTTCAGACACTTACTAGCTGTGTGATCTAAGCAAATCACTTCCCCCTGCTTGCCTCAGTTCCTCATCTATAAAATGAATTGGATAAGGAAATGCCAAAGCACTCCAGTATCTTTGCCAAGAGAACCCCAAATGAGGTCACGACTAAAACAACTTCCTAACTTTTGTATGCTATAGACTTTTGGGTGTCTGTACTAAATACTTAGTATCTCAAATTTCCATAAAAGCTTACTGAAATGAATAGCTCTCCCACAGCTTACTGCAATTGCTTTCTAGTTGCCCCCCTTTTAGTCTTTTCTCTCTACAATTCTATACAGCTACCAAATTGATAATTCTAAAACATAGATATGCTGATGCCCCCTTGCCTACTCAGAAATACCATGTTAACATCTCCCCCTTAAATTTTTAAAAATATTTTCCTGTTAAACAAAATCCTCAACTTGGCCTTCAGAGTCCTCCACAATCAAATTCCCACATTTCTTTCTAGTCTTATTTCATGTGAGTTCCCTTTATCTTCCCTCTTTTCCAATAAAATTGGCCTGATAACTATTTCTTCTCAATGACATTCTATGTTCTGCTTCTGTGACTGCACAATTAGTTCTTCATTTCTGGAAGACACTATGGCATCTCCACTTTGTAGAATTTCCAGCTTTCTTCAGAGCTTGGCTCAGGCGACATCTCCCATACAAGATCTTTTCTGATAACCTCAGTTCTTAGCTCCTTTTCTGAAATTACTTTATAGATATTTACTTGTGAACATGGTGTATATTCTGGGTACATTAGCTCTCTGAGGACAAGCATTGTTTACTTTTTGTCTCTTTATCCTCAGTGTCTAACCATATCTTATATACAATAGGAACCTAATAAAAATGTGTCAAATCAAATCGAATTTGTTGACTTAAAAAAGCAAATATCAAGATAAAACCTATATTCAATCAAAATCTCATTTCTTATGGGAATTCATTGAATAGAATTTCTGTTTTTTACAATTTATTAAATTAAGTATGCTTCCAATTTAAGAAATCGTTGCTAAATGGAAAGAATTTAGGGCTGTAAAGAATTTACATTTAGGAATATAAGGAAACTGACATGTCATTTTTTTTTCTGGTTTTGACATATTCTAGAATTATTGATAATCTTAAATATTTACTTTGTAAACACTAATGACTTAGACAAACATCATTAGTAATATGATAGACTTACAAACATAGATTATGGTCTTCTAGACATTGATGAAGATGTGCACTAAATAGCCAATCAAATAAAAAGAAATCATTAAATATCTACTCTATGCAAGGCATTGTGCCAGGCATTACCAATATGAGGGCTGTCTTTAATGCAGTGCTGTTTTTAATAGCAAGTTAACTTTTTACCAAAATGGTGGTAACCTCTCCTGTCCAAATTTTCTGTAACAAATGGTTCAGGCAACACTAGACAAATATACATAGTAAATGAAAAGTTTTTAAATTATCTTGGGTAAAGTTAGAAGTACTATGTTTTATATAGAAACTAGTGAAAAAATATCTTGGTTATGCTTATTAATGACCTAAGTATTTATGATGTTTTATCAGAAAGTTTTCCTTTGGTTGTGATTTTTAAAGATTTGTCTTTAAGTATTATTTTATTATATTTAGAGAACAATTTTATAATGACAAAGAAAAGGTCATTCATTGCACAATAGGGTTTTTTTTTATGGTGCTATAAATTCTCCTGGAATATATTTTATCCACTAAAAAAGAGCAATTTTTTTTCTTCCATAAGAAACAGAATTCTTGCTTTGCTGATTTCTTTTTCGGGTATAACAAGCTAAGAGACTAAAGATTTTTGACCAAATACTATTTTTAATCTAATTTTATAATTATTAAATCCTTCATTTTCCTCCCCCAGTTATAACTGGCCAGTATTTATTAAGTCACAGTCTTTGTCTTTAAAGAACTGATAATATATTTGAGAGAAAAAGAATACACACTGACTTCTTAAAAAGACCTCTAGACAACTTTAATAATAATAGTTATTTTAGGTAACTAGATCTACCTTTTGATAAAATACATTAGATTAGATTAGATTAGAATCATGAGGTTAAAACTTTTCTTAAATTATAATAATCCTATGAATAATTGTGCATACTCTGCTTTTAGAATATAGTTTAATAGTGCCACTTGATTTTAACTTTGCTTTAGATATCATGACTTTTTTCTGTGATTGGTACTAGGCCTTATTTACTAATAGCCTCATTCAAAACTGGCTATTAATATTGATCACTATCTGACAGATAGCTCATGAGATCCTGAGGTAGAATTTTATTTAGTTAAAAATTTGAAGAAAAAATAATTTAAAATCATGAATTATATTTTTTAAATGTATGCAATTTCACCAAATTTATACACATTTTTGGAAATATGTTCTTCACTTCTCAGGATAATGAATGTCATGAGCAGACAACAGATGTCCAGTAGCATTTAAATTTTTTTGAACAGTTAGAATGTTTGGTGAAACAAAAAAAATGATGAACAAGAAAGGGAAATTTTATTAAAAGCTGCTAAGGTAATTTGCCTTTTGTATTTTTAAAATAGTTCAAGGATTTAATAGCATTTATGTATCATGAATTAACCCTAACCCTAAATGTCTGCTCATTTATGAGCGCTTTAGATTGGTAATAGTAATAGTGTAAAATAAAGTTAATCAGTTGCAAGTTCAATATATTTAAAAATATAATAATTTCCCAAAATGCTAAATATACAGGACAGCAAAAATGATGTTTAATTGTCATCTAATTTGTAAACAAAAAGATTAATAGTTCTTTTATACCCTTATTCTCATTTTGCCCAATAAACTTAAATTCCAATTACATGTATAAAAAATCATTTGATGCTTTACTGTCCTTTTCTAGAACGTTTTGTATCCACAACATAAAAATCTAGTTTCCTACCTTTGGACTTCTTCAGAAACCTATTTTAAACACTTCTGAAATCTTCCTTCAGTCTTACCATATTCTCCAACTATGAATCCATTTCCTTTTCTTCCCCTTCTCACTTACAAACTTTCAAACTATGTTTTACACTTCTATTTCCTCATTGCCTCCTACAATCTGATTCTGTCCCTACTATACTTTCTCCAAGGTTATTAGCGCAAATTCCAGCCCTCACTCTCCAGGGCCTCTCTATCACATTTGATACAATTGACATTTCCAGCTGAGTGGGTGACATCACCAAGAGAGAAAAGAAATAAACATCCAAGACCTAGAGACTTGGAGGGTATCTCGGTTAATGGGGCAAGATGTGGAAATGAAGCTGGAGAAGGATTATTTGAAAAAGTAGGAGGGAGAGTGGGAAGCTTGTAATGTCACAAAAGCTAAGGAAGAAGGAAGTTACCACAGAATCTTAGAATCTTAGATTGTCAAGAGAACTCAACAGCCATTCAAGGCAATTTATCCCTGAAGAGAAGCCCTCTTATTCTTGCATACCTAACAAGTTACCATTCAACCTCTGCTTTGAAAGCCTCCAATGAAGTCTACAAATCTAAATTTGCTCCTTTTAATATCTATCCTTCACTCAGGCTTCTACCCTCTGGAAAACACTCTAATTCCTTAACGCTGTGGGTGCGGACCTCCCTGGGTGGCTTCCACTTTTGTAATTCAGTAGTTTCTTTGTGCAGATCACTCCAATCTCTATTCTTAACATTGACATTTGTCCTGAGTTTCATAACATTTTAAATTGTCTAATGGACATTTTCACCTAAATGACCTATTTCAAATTCAATAACTAAAAAATGAATTACAATCACCAAATTCCGTCCTTTAGGCCTCCACTTCTACTGCTCAGTCTTTTCTTTGTATATTATATTTTCCTTTTCTTATCTTTGTTATCAAAGTGATTTTCCTATCCTTGACTGCTAGGTGGAGCCATCGTGTACAGAGCCCTGTCCCAGGAGTCAGGAACCCTCTAGTTCAAATTTGGCTTCAGACCCTACTAGTCACGCGATCCACTAGCCATTATTTGTTGTAAGATTAAATCAATCATACTAAACTAGAGGTCAGGTCACGTGGCCTCCGTTTGCCTCAGTTTCCTCACTTTCAACAGGAATCATAGTGGTAGGTACGAGTTATTGAGATGACCAAAGGAGATATTTGCAAAGTGTTTAGCACAGTGCCTGCTAGTGATTAAATGTTTGTTTCCTTCTTTTCTCTCTTCCCTCCTTTTTTCTTTTCTTCCATAATATACGGTAGTCTACTGGGCAAAGATTGTCAGCTTGCTCCTCATTTCCCACAGAATAATTTGAAACTCCTTTCCCTCACATTCAAAATCCCTACTTCTATTCCCCCTGGTCTGCTATTGGTCAGTCACTTTTCAGTCATGTCTGACTCTTTATGACCCCATGTAGGGTACAGGTACCAAAGTGATTTGCCATTTCCTTCTCCCGTTCATTTTACAGGAGAGGAAACTGAGGCAAACGGGGTTTAGTGACTTGCCCAGGGTCACACAGCTAGTAAGTGTCTGAGGAGGGATTTGAACTTAGGAAGATAACTTCTTGACTTCAGGTCCAGTACTGGTCCACTGCACTACTTTGCTCTCCTCCAAATCTGACTCCAGCTTAATTTTAAAAAATTACTTAATCTTTTACTTTTTCTCAGATATGTTACAAATTACATGTATATAATTATATTTTTAACATTTTTTTAAAATTTTGAGTTCCAAATTCTCTCCTTTTTTCCTTCCCCCCTCCATTGAGAAAGCAAATAATTTGATAGCGACTATACATGTGCTGTCATATAAAACATGTTTCCATGTTAGTTATTGTAATGTCCTGGTTAGCTTTCTGGAGGTCTCAGCAGAATAATCACCACAAGAATAGTCAGGAAGAAAGTTCAAAGTCTTTATTATTTCCTTCACAGTCTGTCTCCTCCTGGGACCAGGCTAGCTTTCTGGGGGACCTTCAGATAAGCCTTGATCTTAGTAGAGGAATGCAGAAGGCAGGAGAGCCACCAGAGGCTCGTCAAGTCTCCTCTCCCTCTGGCTGAGTTTGTCCCCAGTTTATATTCTCTATTACAATTACATCATTACAGTATACTAAGTATAAATTAATCCTTATCGTTAAGGAACCATTATTTGTTGTAGATTAAATCAATCATACTAAACTAGATAACCATTGTCTTATCAATTCCACTGAGTTAACACCTTGTTGTAAGAATCCTTGTTTCCAGTACATTTCTCCAGAGTTCTGGCCCATTACAAGTCATATTGTGGAAAAAAAAAAAAAAAAAAAAAAAGACAGACTCCCCTTTCTCCCCCTCCCCACCAAAAAAAGTTTAAAAAAAAAAAGTATGCTTAAATTTGCATTCAGACTACATCAATTCTTTCTTTGGCAATTGGTAGAATATTTTGTAATTAACATCAAAATTGTTTTGGATCATTGTATTGCTGAGAATGTCTAAGTCATTGATAATTGAACATCATACCATATTATTGTTATTGTGCACAATGTTTCCTGGTTCTGCTTACTCACTTTGTATCAGTTCATGTCTTTCCAGGTTTTTCTGAGCATTCTATCATTTTTTATAGTACAATAGTATTCTACCACAAGCATATACTATAACTTGTTTGGCTGTTTCCCAATTTTGGGGCATAATTTCCCTTTGCTATTGCAAAAAGAGCTGAGATTATACACACACACATACATACACACAAACACATATACACACACACATATATAATATACACACATACAATATATTTAATTTAATTTTTTTTTAACTGACTCTTCTTCCTTGTTCCTTTTAAAAAAATCTTTTTGGAATAACAGACCTTGTAGTTGTATTGTTGGGTCAAAAGATATGCCCAGTTTTACAGCCTTTTTACCTTAGTTCCAGATTGTTCTCTAGAATGGTTGAATCAACTCACAATTCCACCAACAGTGAATTAGTGTCTCAATTTCCCCATTTGCCCTTCAACATTTATCATTTTTCTTTTCTGTCATATTAACTGATCTGATAGGTGTGGGTACTTCTTCAGTTGTTTAAATTTGAATTTCTCTAATCAATAGCAATTTAGAGGATTTTTTCAAATGACTAGAGATATCTTTGATTACTTTGTCTAAAAACTTTCTATTCATATCTTTTAATAGAGAAATAGCTCTTATTTTTATAATTTTGACTCAGTTTTCTATATATTTGAGAATTGAGGCCTTTATTAGGAAAGCTTGCTATAAAATTTTTTTTCAATTGTGATTACTGTATATTTTCCTTCATTCTGTTTTTTCCTTTTCTTTCCTTTCACCTTATCCATCTTCAAAAGTGTTTGTTTCTAATTATTGCTTCCCAATCTGCCTTCCCTGCTATCAAACACCTTTCATTCCATTATTCTCTCCTTTCCTACTTTCCTATAGGGTAAGATAGATTTCTATATCAAATTGAATGTGTATGTTATTTCCTCTTTGAGCCAGTTCTGATGAGAATAATGTTTGAGTTCTTTTTTTCTCTCCTGTAAAAGCTTTTTCACACTTCTTAATTGTGAAATAATTTACCCCATTCTATCTCTTCCTTTTCTATCAGTACATTCCTTTTTCTCATCCCTTACTATTATTATTTTTAGATATCATCCTAGCCAATTTACACTTGTGTTCTTAGGAGTTACAAGTATCTTCCCAAGGAAGAATGTAAACACTTTAATCTTATTGAATCCTTAATGATTTCTTTTTCCTGTTTATCTTTTTATGGTTATCTTGAATCTAGCATTTGAAAGTCACATTTTCTATTCAGCTCTGGTCTTCCAGTTTAACTTGATGATTACTCTTCTGTTAAATCTTCTGTCTTTTACAGTCTGTTTCCCACCAAAACTGGACTATTGGTTTTTCTGCAGCCTATTTCTTCCTTATTATTTATTTATAGATGTTTTTACATATGGCTGACATGGATCCCTTCCCTCAATATAATCCCTGCCATCCCACTCTTTCATTCTTCTCCTTTAGATCTTCCCATTCTAATTTAATTTGCTTGTATTGTAAGCTTACAATATTGTACTGTAAATACAATTGTAAACTGGATTGTAAGCTTTTTGGTGGCAGACTCCCTTTTTTATCTTTGAATTCCTGGCATATTTTGCTGTTCATATTAGGCAATTATAAAAAGGCAATTTGTTGAATGAAATATTTTTCATTATGAACTCAACAAACATAATTATTTAAACACAGAAATTAATTTAAAAACCATACTATTTGGGGTGAAATCATAAACTTCTATTGTTTCATTTTTCTCTAACAAGCAATTTATCTTAACAAGTTAGTTACAAAATAGCAGTGTTTCCATATCCCTTTCTCTTTTTTTAACTATGCATTTTTCTCTATTTTCTTGCTATAATTGTAATTTATATAATTATAGTTAACACATATTTCTAGTTTTAAACTTATCATTTTTTCTGCTGAATTATGCTCTTTGTTTTGCTAATTGTGCTTAATTGTTCTACTCACTCTAACTTATAACACCAAACATATAAGGATTTTGCCTACACACACACACACACACACACACACACACACACACAAATTTTAAAAATTGAAGCTATTCACCAAGAATTTCTTTTGTCTCCTTTTGTCTTTTTTTTTTTCATTTCATATCTCCATAGCGTCATCCCCCAATGATTTCCTTCTTTACTTCAATAGATTTTTGCCAAAGCCATTTCCACTGTATGTATCTTTACTTCCATTCTTTCCTATCTTCTCTACCAGAGAGGCCCTAGTATTATCCCCATTATCTCTCTAATATTTCAGCTCTCCATTTCTACCTGCTCCTTACTTGCTCCCTGCAACATGAACATGCCTTCTCCAGCTTTAAAATGCCCTCACTTGATCCTATTATCCCTGCTAACTATTGCTCTATGTCTCTCCTCTCATTTGTGGCTAAATTCATTGAGAAATACATCTATACTTGGTGCCCCCAGTTTCCTTTCATCTCACTTTCTTCTAAACTCTCTGCAATTTGATTTCTGATCTCACCATTCAATTGAAACTCCTTTCCAAAGTTACAAATCTCTTAACTGTTATATTGAATGGCCTGTTCTCAGATCTGATTCTCTGTAGTATTTGCCACTGTTGACCTCAGGATGCTGAGTGTTTTCTCCCCTGTGGGTTTTTGTGATACTGCTCACAGTATGGTACTTCTCATACATGTCTGATTGCTCCTTCTCAGAATTCTTTCCTGGATCTTCATTTATGTCATATCCATTAAATGATTTTGCCTTTCAAGGCTCTATCCTAGACCATTTCTCTGTTTTACCTTTACACAAATCACACACACGTACACACATGCTCTAAACTCTTTTCTCAGTTCTAGTCCCTTATTGCCAACTATACATTTTAAACTTGACTTGGAGGAAGCTCAGACTCAACGTATTCAAAACAGAATTCATCATCGTACTTTCCAAACATTTCTCCTTTCCAAACTTCGCTATTATTGAAAAGAGGTCCAGTCTGGCTGCCTTCTTTGTCACCTCCCTCCTATCTATCTCATGTATCGAAACCATTCCCAGATCTTGTTCTTCCTCTCTTTATGACATCTTTCATAGACCTACCTTTCCTATATTCCACTCACACTACTTTATCACTTTTAGTCTGGATTATTGCTATAGACAATATATATCATATATACATGTATGATGTATAGATTTCTTTCTCCCAAGTCTTTCCCATTCAAGTTCTTCCTTCACTCTTCCATCTGCCAAAATGATTATCTTACCATGTCACTGCCTGCCCAGTAAACTCTAGTGGTTTCATCAAACGTAAAGTCCTTTATTTGGCATTTAAGAATCTCATATCATGGGTCCTTCTGATCTTTTTACACTTTAATTCCTTTCATGCATTGTACAAGGCACCCAACTGGCCTGTTTTGCTGTGCTTCCCATAGTTATTCCATCTTCTTCTTCTGTATCTTTGTCTTGGCTTCCATACCTAGAATGCTTTCCTACCTCACTTCCCCCTTTGTTGGTGGTGGTATTTAGCCATTTTTCAGTTGTGTACAATTCTTTGTGAACCTATTTGCCATTTCCTCCTCCAACTTATTTTATAGATGAGAAAACTGAGGCAAAAAGAGTTAAGTGAGTTGTCCAGGGCCACTTAGTCAATAAGTGTCTGAGGTCAGATTTATGGGGCCAGTACTTTTGCATTTATTTATTCCTTACTTAGCTACACTACAAGGTCCTCACATTTTCCAGGTGTACTGTTGCAGTTGTCTCCTTGAAGATCTTCCTGGCTCTCCTTGATCTATTCTGTGTGTTGTTTGTTTATTGGTGTTCTTGGTTTACAGGTATAATCATATTACTTTCTTGCCACTCTACCTTTCAGTGTGCTATGATTTTGGCATTTCAAATTAATAATATCTTTGTATCTGTTTACTAAGTTTTGTTAAGTGCCCTTTGGTATCAGGGGGTCAAGTAAATGTTTCCTAATGGTTAGTTTAAATTTTCTTTCATTAGAATATAAGCTCCTTGAGAGTAAGGATTGTTTCATTCTTTGTTTTTGTATTCTCAACTCATAACATAGAGCCTAACACCTAGTAAGCATTTAGTAAATGCTCATTGATTGATTAATTTATTATATACCACATCTTCTTAGTTATGTTGATACCACTCTCATAAGAAAAATTACAATTTTTACCGGTCTTCAGGACTGTTAGTCTTACACAAAAGAAAATTTAAGGTTGATCTGAAATTACAACAAAATGCCATTAAGCCAAAGACTAGTTTATTCAGAGAAGTGTGTAATTTGATTCCCCATCAACTCAGGGTTCCATTAAAAATCCAAATATTGGAAAGAAATCTAATTAATAATTCAAAGTCTTTTTTTTTCCAGATTCCTGACATTTCAAATTAACGAGAGTTTTCTATTAGCTGATTAAGATATTTGGGTGATTTTTGTTATCATGTGATTGTCAAGCTGTCTTCCAACTGATAACATGAATCACTTGTTTTGCTATATCTAAGCATTATTAGGAAAATCCTAAAATTTTCAGATTTGTTATTGTTCTGGATACATTAGTTCACATAAACATTCATCTTTAATATTTATTCTTCTAGTTTTGAATCTCTTGCCTAATGATCATATTGCCGGGATTGCAAAGACTAACATTCTTGCTGATATGACAGCATTTGTTTCCTTCTTTTAGTGAATTTGGCACCCTAGAAAAAAGTGAAACAATTTAATTTTGGATAATTAGCTAAATGTTGAAGGTTAAGTTCAATAATAACATTTCTTTTTTGCTTGTATACCACTGTGTCACAATTCTTAGGAAAGCAGACTTGTGTTTGTAATGGTGTTCTGCCTTTGGTGAATTAGTTCTTAAAGAATGATACTAGGGAATGAGGAGTAATTGTTTTCCCTCTTGACAACTCCAATCATCCCCTTATGTTGAAAATTTTAAATTGTAATTCTTCATAGGTTGAAATTCTGGTTGAAAACTTAGCAGCATATTAAATTTTCTCTGTTCAAAACACTGTACCAACAATAATTAAAGTCCACTTTTCCCATCCCCAGAACAACTTATTTTTCTGGCATTGCTACTGAAGTTGTGGTGAATGAGGAGCTGTTAATTTATTTTTCCTTGGGAAGCTTAGCAGAAAAATTAATGGATATGCTTTAAGATTACACTTTCAGACTTCTGAGTAGGTTCTGCTAATGGGCCTGATAAAGCTAGTTTGGGAAGAGGCAGAGTTCTTCTGTTCACCCCATTATTCATCCTTTGGATTTTTCTGTAGTTTCTGATCATATTAGTCCTTAGGGTTGTTTCCCCCCTAAATATTGTCTTCAGTAAAAGAAAATCTCATTCAAGAAATGATCCTCTCCCACTTTGGATTTTCATGCTCCTTTGGTAACAAGCCCTGCATTTCTTCAGCATGTTTCCTGTTCTTTTATTGTGTGCTCGGTGCCATTCCCCAAATCTCATTCTAATTTTCCCTGGAGGGCAGCCTTCATTACTCGCTGTTGATGAGCATGGAGAAGGGAATGTAGTTGTTTTAGCTTTCTTGTTTTGTGCCATACTCTTAAAGTGAGCACTGTTAGCGGGTGATCATACAGCTGCTTAAGCCCATAGGCTGTTTTTTAACCGCATTACTTCTCTCAGGGGACTTCTGTGTTTATTTCGTACTCTGTCTGTACAGTGTTCCTCTTGATCTGGGAGTGTCTGACCCATTGGGGCTTTCAGAAAGCTTGAGATTGTCACTTTTTCCATTAAGTAATTTTTCTGTTTTAAATACAAAAGGACCAACTAAGTGCTTTAAACAAAATTATAGAAAAGCATTGGCAGTTAAATTCATAATAAAAATTTGTCTTTTAAAAAAAAATTAGAAAAACCTTTTATATTTTAAAAATGTAATTCACTTTTGCCTTGCATTATTTTACTCTGTTAAATCATATAATTACATTGAATTTTGGAAGTAGAAAGGACCTTAGAGATTATTTTAATCCATTTATTTTACGGAGGGAGAAACTGAGACCTAGAGAGAGGAGCAATTTGCATATCATTACAAAAGTAATGGGAGGTCGAGGCAAGACTAGAATTCAAGTACCCTGACTTCTAGTCTTTTGTTTTTTTTCTAGTATATCTTGCTGTCTCTCTTATCCACAGTTCTCTTCCTTAAATAGTATAAAACTTCTGCTTTCCCCCTTTTAAAAAAGCTTATCTTACTCTGAAATCCACTAACTTTTATGTTAATATGTCTGATAGAGGATATTTCCTTGCCATTGAGTGTTATTCATAGGATATTCCTGGTTAGGATACCTGCCTAAGTAAAAGATAGTCCCCCTAACTCCTATATGCTTACTTCAGAAAAACATGGAAGTTCACATTAGATGGAATAATGATTAAGAAATTCAATGAGAAACTACAATAAACATTCCATCCAAGAACTTCAAAAGAGGTTCTCTAGAAGTCTAGAGACATTAGAAATGGGGACTTCTCAGTATGACTATATATAGACCAAAGACAATGTCGTCTGCATGGTACTGTGTCTTGAGACAGAAAGAATGTAGGATTTCACCTTGAGAAAGTCTCAGGGTGATGAGAAAATCCCAAAATAGAGACCTTGGAGTACAAGATATTGCTAGAGGGGAGCAATGAAGATGTACTGCAATAGTAGTCAGGACAAGAAACCCCAACTCCACACTAAGATTCTTTTCATCTTGTTCCAAAAGGTCAGAGAGAGCTATTAAAAAACTAGATTAATTTTAAATATCTAGGAAGGTCTAATTCCCCTCAAAGTAATCAATAAAGGAATCAGGTAACCCATGGTAGGATGAAGTAGGGCCCAACATCCCACCCCAAAGCATTGCAGGGTGCAGAAGCTGTTCCTAGCACAAAGCCTCATGTCAGGAACTAAATGAAGAGAGATAATAAACTCAAAGAAAACACTCAACAACATAAGAATTATTGCAAATCTAAAGGTGTCCTCCTTTCCCCAAAAGATTATAACTCATAACAATATCAAGCAGAAACATGAAGGAAAATATGGACTTCCCACAAGGACTGCATGAGTAACAAAAGATAAAAATCAAAACAAATGCTTTTGAGAAAAGAATTTGGGGAAAATAAATACTTTAGAGGAGATAGAAGTAAACCTTACCCAAGAAATAGACTCCCTGAAAAGTAGAATAAAACAAATTAGAAATCAATGACTCCATGAGCAGAAAGAAATATTAGAACAAAATCAAGAGATGAAAAAAAGGGAAAAAAAACTAAGATAGGAGTTTTTTAATACCTTATCTGGAAGACAAGTCAAGAAGAGATAATTGAATTCTCATTGGATTCCCTAAAACTATGATTTTTGTTTAAAAGCTTGAGTACCATGTTTCAAAAAATTATAAATGAAAATTGCCTATCTTTATTAAAATCAGTGGGCAAAATAAAGATAAAAATAATTCACCTATCACCTCATGAAAAGAATCCCAAAATAAAAACTTTCAGGAATATTCCACAGTACTGGCATCAAAGAAAAAAAAAAAATCTAAAAGCATCTATAAAGAAACAGTTCAAGTACCATAGTTAGGACCTCACCAAGACCTGACAACTTTTACTAGGAATGAGAGAAGATCACAGAATACAATATTCCAAAAAGCAAAAGCTATAGACTTCAGATGAATTTTATACCTTGCAAATCTGATTATAATTCTATGGAGAAAAGAGTGTCTTTATTGAAATAGAGGGTTTTCAAGAATTTCTTATGGAAAGAGCAGGCCTGAATAGGACTTTTCAAATGGAAACACAAGAGTCCAGAGAAATCTAGAAAAGTAAATATATGTGAAAAATTGGAAGGAACTGCATGATGATCTACTGTTAACATTATATTAATGGGAGAAGAAATAAATATCCCTATAGAACTTTAATATATTCAAATGTTATTAAAGGAGTTAAATGAGAAAATAGAAGTCCTGGGAGCAAACTCTATGTATTAAGGCTTTTAGGAGGGGAAGTTAAGACATGTATTTTTAGAAATGGCTATTTTGTGGATTTATTTTGCTTGACTATACTTCTGTGTTATAAGATTTTTTTAAAAAAGTATATTCTTCAATTAATGTGTGGGTATGTGGCAATGTGAAGAAAAAGAAGAAGAAGAAGAAGAAAAGGATTCTGGGAAGATGGCAGAGTAGATCAGTAAATTTCAAGCTCTCCATATTTCTTCCACAAATAGAACAAATTTGCTCCTCAGGGCGAACATAGACTGATGAAAAATCAAGAAGACTTGAGGCAGAATAGGGGTCCTCTTGGGACAACCTGAAGACCCTAAAGAATGATCCCAGGCTGGGGATTAACCTGTATTAAGTGCAAATACCTCCCAACTAGCTCAACAGAAACACTAAGTGGAAAGCTTTGGGGTTAGTTAGGTTTGACTGAAATCTCAGCAGAACTCGTAGAAACTTTCACCTCCTGGATAGTATGAGGAATCCAGGGTCTGAGTCTGGGAAGACTGAGGGAACCTCTACTGATTAGTAACATCAAGCCTAGCTGACCTATTGAGACAAGGCCTTGGGTGAAGGAGCCAGCACAACCAGAGTACAGAAGCAGTGGGGCAGGATTGCTGCTTGCTGCAGGCACTTGCAGGAAGATGGAGCCCTTGGTTTGGGG